>NC_069506.1:207321331-207667998 GCF_027579735.1 Bombina bombina
ACCCATAAAATTTATTTCATGATTCAGGTAGAGAATACAATTTTAGACAATATTCCAGTGTACTTCTATTATCTTATTTGCTTCATTCTTTAGATATCCTTTGTTAATGAAAAACAATGCACATGGGTGAGCCAATCACATGAGGCAAAAATGTGCAGCAACTAACCAGAAGCTACTGAGCCTATCTAGATATGCTTTCTAGGACAGAATATCAAGAGAATTAAGCAAATTAGTTAATAGAAGTAACTTATAAAGTTGTTTAAAATGGTATTCTCTATCTGAATCATGAAAGAAAAAAATTGGGTTTCATTTCCCTTAAAGGTACCTTTAAGTGACGTCATCCAAGATGGCGTCCCTTCAATTCCGATTGGCTGATAGAATTCTATCAGCCAATCAGAATTAAGGTAGAAAAAATCCTATTGGCTGATGCAATCAGCCAATAGGATTGAGCTGGCATTCTATTGGCTGATTTGAACAGCCAATAGAATGCCAGCTCAATTCTATTGGCTGATTGGTTCAGCCAATAGGATTGAAGTTCAATCCTATTGGCTGATTGCATCAGCCAATAGGATTTTTCCTACCTTAATTCTGATTGGCTGATAGAATTCTATCAGCCAATCGGAATCTAAGGAAGGCCATCCTGGATGACGTCACTTAAAGGAACCTTCATTATTCAGTCCCATGGAAAGAAGAGGATGCTCTGCGTTGGATGTCTTGAAGATGGACCCGCTCTGCACCGGATGGATGAAGATAGAAGATGCCATCTGGATGAAGACTTCTGCCCATCTGGAGGATCACTTCTGCCCATCTGGAGGACCACTTTTGCCGGATTCGTTGCGGACTTCGGTCCGGTTGGGTGAAGACTTCTCCCGGTAAGGTGATCATCGAGGGGTTAGTGTTAAGTTTTTTTTAAGGGGGTATTGGGTGGGTTTTAGAGTAGGGTTGGTTGTCTGGGTGGTGGGTTTTAATATTCGGGGGGATTTGTAATTTTTTTATAGGTAAAAGAGCTGATTACTTTGGGGCAATGCCCCGCAAAAGGCCCTTTTAAGGGCTATTTGTAATTTAGTGTAGGGTAGGGCTTTTTTATTTTGGGGGGGCTTTTTAATTTTGTTAAGGGATTAGATTAGGTGTAATTAGTTTAAAAATCTTGTAATTTGTTTATTATTTTCTGTAATTTAGTGTTTTTTTTGTCCTTTAGCTAATTGTATTTAATTGTATTTAATTGTATTTAGTTTAGGGAATTTATTTAATTATAGTGTAGTGTTAGGTGTAATTGTAATTTAGGTTAGGTTTTATTTTACAGATCAATTTGTCTTTATTTTAGCTAGGTCGTTTATTAAATAATTTATAACTATTTTGTAACTATTCTACCTAGTTAAAATAAATACAAACTTGCCTGTAAAATAAAAATAACCCCTAAGCTAGCTAAAATGAAACTATTAGTTATATTGTAGCTAGCTTAGGGTTTATTTTACAGGTAAGTATTTAGTTTTAAATAGGAATAATTTAGTTAATTATAGTAATTTTATTTAGATTTATTTAAATTATATTTAAGTTAGGGGGTTAGGGTTAGACTTACGGCTAGATTTAGAGTTTGGCGTTAGCCGTCAAAAGCAGTGTTAAGGGGTCCTAACGCTGCTTTTGACCGCCCGCTGGTATTTAGAGTCAGGCAGGAAAGGGTCTACCGCTCACTTTCTTTCCGTGACTCAAGGCTACTGCAGATCCCCTTACGTCAATTGCGTATCCTATATTTTCTATGGGATTTGCCTAACGCTGGTATTTAGAGTCTTGGAAAAAGTGAGTGGTAGACCCTCTACCGACAAGACTCCAGCCACAAAAAAAAAGTCAGTAGTTAAGAGTTTTATGGACTAACGCCGGGACATAAAGCTCCTAACTACTGTGCTACAAAGTACACTAACACCCATAAACTACCTATGTACCCCTAAACCGAGGCCCCCCCACATCACAAACCCTCTAATAACATTTTTTAACCCCTAGTCTGCCGACCGGACACCGCCGCCACCTACATTATAGCTATGAACCCCTAATCTGCTGCCCCTAACACCGCCGATACCTATATTATATTTATTAACCCCTAATCTGCCCCCCCCCCAACGTTGCCACTACCTAACTTCAATTATTAACCCCTAATCTGCCGACCGGACCTCGACGCCACTATAATAAATGTATTAACCCCTAAACCGCCACACTCCCGCCTCGCAAACACTATCATAAATTGTATTAACCCCTAATCTGCCCTCCCTAACATCGCCGCCACCTGCCTACAATTATTAACCCCTAATCTCCCGTCCACAACGTTGCCGCTACTATAATAAATGTATTAAACCCTAAACCTAAGTCTAACCCTAACACCCCCCTAACATAAATATTATTTAAATAAAATGAAATAATATTCCTATAATTAAATAAATTAATCCTATTTAAAACTAAATACTTACCTATCAAATAAACCCTAATATAGCTACAATATAAATAATAATTACATTGTAGCTATTTTAGGATTTATATTTATTTTACAGGCAACTTTGTTTTTATTTTAACTAGGTACAATAGCTATTAAATAGTTATTAATAGCTACCTAGTTAAAATAATTACAAAATTACCTGTAAAATAAATCCTAACCTAAGTTTCAATTAAACCTAACACTGCACTATCATCAAATTAATTAAATAAATTAACTACAATTAAATACAATTACATTTAATGAAATAAACTAATCTATAATGCAAAAAACCCCCACTAAATTACAGAAAATAAAAAAATATTACAAGAAGTCTAAACTAATTACACCTAATCTAAGCCCCCTAATAAAATAATAAAGCCCCCAAAATAAAAAAATGCCCTACCCTATTCTAAATTACAGACCGACAACTACCCGATGAATGACGGTTCCTTTAAATGATGTCATTCAAGATGGCGTCCCTTGAATTCCGATTGGCTGATAGGATTCTATCAGCCAATCGGAATTAAGGTAGGAAAAATCCTTTTGGCTGATGCAATCAGCCAATAGAATTGAGCTTGCATTCTATTGGCTGATTGGAACAGCCAATAGAATGAGAGCTCAATCCTATTGGCTGATTGGATCAGCCAATAGGATTGAACTTCAATTCTATTGGCTGATTGCATCAGCCAATAGGATTTTTCCTACCTTAATTCCGATTGGCTGATAGAATCCTATAAGCCAATCGGAATTCAAGGGACTCCATCTTGGATGACGTCATTTAAAGGAACCGTCATTCATCGGGTAGTTGTTGGTCTGGATGGATGCTCCGTGTCGGATGTCTTCAAGATGGACCCGCTCCGCTCCGGATGGATGAAGATAGAAGATGCCGCCTGGATGAAGACTTCTGGCCATCTGGAGGACCACTTGTGCCCGGCTGGGTGAAGACGTCTCAAGGTAGGGTGATCTTCAGGGTGTTAGTGTTAGGTTTTATTAAGGGGGTATTCGGTGGGTTTTAGAGTAGGGTTGGGTGTGTGGGTGGTGGGTTTTAATGTTGAGTGGGGGTATTGTATTTTTTTTTACAGGTAAAAGAGCTGATTACTTTGGGGCAATGCTCCTCAAAAGGCCCTTTTAAGGGCTATTTGTAATTTAGTATAGGGTAGAGAATTTTTTTAGATTATTTTTTTAGATTAGGTGTAATTAGTTTAAAAATTTGTAATTATTTTTTTATTTTCTGTAATTTAGTGGTTTTTTTCTGTACTTTAGTTTATTTAATTTAATTGTAATTAATTGTAGTTAGTTTAGGCAATTCATTTAATTATAGTGTAGTGTTAGGTGTAATTGTAACTTAGGTTAGGGTTTATTTTACAGGTAAATTTGTCTTTATTTTAACTAGGTAGTTATTAAATAGTTAATAACTATTTAATAACTATTGTACCTAGTTAAAATAAATACAAAGTTGCCTGTAAAATAAAAATAAACCCTAAGCTAGCTACAATGTAACTATTAGTTAGATTGTAGCTAGCGTAGGGTTTATTTTATATGTAAGTATTTAGTTTTAAATAGGAATAATTTAGGTAATAATAGTAATTTTATTTAGTTTTATTTAAATTATATTTAAGTTAGGGGGTGTTAGTGTTAGGGTCAGACTTAGGTTTAGGGGTTAATAAATTTCGTATAGTGGCGGCGACAGATTAGGGGTTAATAAATGTAGGTAGATGTCAGTGATGTTAGGGACAGCCTATTAGGGGTTAATAATATTCAACTAGTGTTTGCGAGGCGGGAGTGCGGCAGTTTAGGAGTTAATACATTTATTTAAGTGGTGACGATGTCCAGTCGGCAGATTAGGGGTTAAAAACTTTATTTAAGTGTTTGCAATGTGGGGGGGGGGGGGCTCGGTTTAGGGGTTAATAGGTAGTTTATGGGTGTTAGTGTACTTTTTAGCACTTTAGTTAAGAGTTTTATGTTACAGCGTTAGGAGTCTTGACAGGAGAGGGTGTACCGCTCACTTTCTCCAAGACTCGTATTACCGGCGTTAGGCAAATCCCATTAAAAAAATAGGATACGCAATTGACGTAAGGGGATTTGCGGTATGTTAAAATCGTGGAAAAAGTGAGCAGTACACCTGTACCTGTCAGACTCGTAATACCAGCGGGCATTAAAAAGCAGCGTTGGAACCTCTCAATGCTGCTTTTTAAGGCTAACGCAAGACTCGTAATCTAGGCGAATATTAATTTAAATAAATTAAATTAAACGGTTTGGTGTTAGAAAATTGGTGTTAAAAAATTCTAATCCCTACTAATACAGCGTTTCCTATCTCATGATTCATTTTTTAAAAATATCTCGTAATCTATTTGGATAACTCAATTCATGACTTTATAAAAATTATATATATATATATATATATATTAGAAAAATCAATACAACCCCCTCCTTCTGTTGGTGTAGCCATCTCTAACCCTATTATACTGGGGCAGAAACTTATAACATAAACGCCTGTAGGTCTAGGTCAATGTTCAAGCCTTTAGGGGTAAGGCTTTCTAGTTCTTGAATCCACCTAGTTTCCCTTTGTCTCAGTGTGGTCAACCTCTGATGTGGATTATCTCCTGCCTGTACCACCTCTAAGATACTGATACGTAGGCTACTAGGGTCTTTATTATGGTAAATTCTAAAATGGTTGGACACGCTATGGGTTTTCAAACCTGTTTCTATGTTATTTAGATGCTCAAAACATCTCCTTTTGATTTTCCGTTTCGTTCTACCTACGTAAATCCTACCACATCCACAGGTGAGACCATAAACCACAAATGTGGAGTTGCATGTACCTCTAGACTTAATTTGTACCTGTTTGGTATTGTTCCAGTTCATAAAGTTGTCTCTATTTGCGAGGTGTGTACACATACAACACTTACTACGACCACATTTGAAGGTCCCGGGCTTACCCGTGACCCATTGATCAAGAGACCCTATTTTGTTCCTAGTAATCCCTTTTAATTTGGAAGGGGCTAGGATGTTTTTTAAGTTCTGATTCTTCCAAAATACCACTAGTGGTTTTTCTCCAATCTCTGTTTTCAATATCGGATCTGCCCTTAGAATATCCCAATGTTTGTGCAGGGTTTTTCTAATGAACCCTGCACCCTCACTATAAGTGGTAATGAACCTAACTTTATTATCC
Source organism: Bombina bombina (assembly GCF_027579735.1). NCBI lineage: Eukaryota > Metazoa > Chordata > Amphibia > Anura > Bombinatoridae > Bombina > Bombina bombina. The sequence continues at coordinate 207,326,968 of NC_069506.1, forward strand.
CTAACATCACTACTGTTTGACATAGGTTATTGATTAACAGTAAGTAAGCTACTACGTTGACAAACTGCATTTCTATTTCTGGCTTCACTTATTAACTTTTCATCATATTCTTTTTCTATAAACCTATTCTGAAGGATTTCTGCTTCCTTATTATAATCTTCTAATTTAGAGCAGTTTCGCCTAATCCGGCGAAATTGCCCATATGGAATGTTTTGCTTCCAATTTCTCATAGGCCCACTGTTTGCATTCAAGAAACCATTACTGTCAGTTGGTTTTTTTATAGTTGCGGACCATGACTGATTTGGAAATTTCATCCACATATAGTTCTATATCAAGTAATTCGATTTTCTCTCTAGTGATTTTGTCAGTGAAGGCCAAATTGAAACCATTATTGTTAATATGTTGGACAAAACTGATGGCCTCCTCCATGGCTCCCTGCCAGACGATAATTATGTTGTATATGTAACAAAAGTGTTTAATGACGTTCTGGGAAAACAGATTATTATTCCAGACCATCATATCCTCAAAATATGCCATATATATATTGGCATAGGAGGGAGTCATGGAGGTACCCATAGCTGTCCCCTGTGTCTGTCTGAAAAACCGTTTGTCGAACTGAAATAATTATGGTTCAATATGAACCAAATACTTTCCTCTAAAAATTTAAGTTGTTTTTCAGACAGACCTCTCTTGTTCCCAAATACTCTAAAAGCCTCAATACCTTTCTCATGGGGGATGTTCATATATAGCGCTGTAACATCACAGGTCATCCATGCAAAATCATTACCCCATGACATACCCTCTAATTTGGTGATGACTTCTGTTGTATCTTTAATATATGATCTAGTTTGTTTAACTATAGGTTGCATGAAGTGGTCCACATATACGGATAGATTACTTGTGATGGAATCTATACCGGAAATGATTGGGCGGCCTGGAGGGTTTAATGGGTTCTTATGTAGTTTTGGTATATGGTAAAAAATTTGAATTTTTGGATGTAAATTATAAATAAACCCAAATTCATCCTTATTTAGGATGCCTTCATTTTTAGCTTTTGTCAACATGCATAGTCTCTTATTAAATTCTATAGTGGGGTCTTTAGGTAATCTACAATATGTTGTTATATCGTCTAATAATCGGTAGGCTTCCCCCACATAATCCCCCCTATTTTGTACGATTATGCTGCCCCCCTTGTCTGCCTGCTTAATGATAATACGCTGGTCATTCTTTAATTTGTTTAATGAATCCCTCTCTTCTTTTGTTAGGTTATCCTTATATTTAAACTTTTTGCTAGATTCACCTTGCTCAAAATAATTGTTGAATTCTTCTGTCAGAATTCGATTAAAGACTGTAATGCAATCTCCCTGCGTATGTGTGAGGTTAAAGTTGGATGGGCGTTTGAGATTAGTGTGTATAATATCCGAATTTTCATCATGGATACTAATCTCCAACAGTTCCTCAATATTCATACTCAGTTGGGTACTTTGTTGAGTATCCTCTTCTATGTTAGTATTTAAATCCCTTAAGTTTTTCAATGCCTCTACATCCCTTAAATCCCATTTCATATACTCTTGTGGTCTGTTCATGTGGGTCCTATGGGTTTTTGCATAGTAGCGGTTTAAGCGATTTGTGTTGATTGTTAGACGACATTTGTTCAGTATACGGTACATGTTAGGGAGTGTGTGAAGAAGTGTAACACACACATATATATATGATAGAATTCTATCAGCCAATCGGAATTAAAGTTGAAAAAATCCTATTGGCTATTCGAATTAGCCAATAGAATGCAAGCTCAATCCTATTGGCTGATTGGATCAGCCAATAGGATGAAAACTCAATCCTATTGGCTGATTGCAACAGCTAATATGATTTTTTTCCCCTTTAATTCTGATTGGCTGATAGAATTCTATCAGCCAAACGGAATGTAAGAGACGCCATCTTGGATGACGTCATTTAAAGGAAACTTTATTCTTCAAGAGACGTCAGAAGAAGAGGATGCTCTGCGCCGGATGTCTTGAAGATGGAGCCGCTCCGTGCCAGATGGATGAAGATAGAAGATGCCGTCTGGATGAAGACTTCTGCCCACTTAGATGAAGATTTTGGCCCGCTTGGATGAAGACTTCTGCCGGCTTCGCTGAGGACTTCTGCCGCTTGGATGAGGATAGATGTTCAGTCTTCGAAAACTGTAAGTGGATCTTCAGGGATTAGTGTTAGGTTTTTTTAAGGGTTTATTTGATGGGTTTTAATTAGGGACTTTGGGCTGAAAAAGAGCTAAATGCCCTTTTCAGGGCAATGGGGAGCTTAGGTTTTTTTAGATAGGTTTTTATTGGGGGGTTTGGTTGTGTGGGTGGTGGGTTTTACTGTTGGGGGGTGTTTGTATTTTATTTTATAGGTAAAATAGCTGATTTCTTTGGGGCAATGCCATAAGGGCCATTGGTAGTTTATTGTAGGCTAGGGTTTTTTTTTATTTTGGGGGGGGGGCTTAGATTAGGTTTAATTAGTTTAAATATTTGATAATTTATTTTTTATTTTGTGTAACTTAGTGTTTTTTATTTTATGTAACTTAGTTGTTATTTTTTTGTAACTTAGTAATTTGTTATAGTAGATTTAAATAACTTGAGTAGGGTTAGGTTTTTAAATATGTAATTTAGTTAATTTAATTGTTAGTTCAATGTAATTTTAGTATAATAGTTAGTGTAGGTTAATTAATAGTTTAATATAGTTTAATGTAATTGTAGGATAATAGTTAGGGTAGGTTAATTAGTAGTTTAATATAGTTTATTTTAATTCTAAAGGTAAGTTTAAATTTATTATAAGATAGGGATGAGTTAATATTTAATGTAAAATTAGCGGGTTGTTAGGTTTAGGGGTCAATAGCTTAATTTAGTTTATGGCGATGTGGGGGGCTGGCGGTTTAGGGGTAAATAGGTTTAGTAAGTGGTAGTGATGTGGGAGGCCAGGGGTTTAGGGGTTAATACATTTATTTAGTTGTGGAGGGGTCCAGGAGTGGTGGGATAGGGGTTAATAACTTTATTAGAGTTGCGATGGGCTCCGGGAGCTGAGGGATAGGGGTTAATACATTTATTTAGTTGCAGCGGTGTCGGGGAGCAGTGGGATAGGGGTTCATAACATTATGTAGGTGGCAGCGATGTCAGGGCGGAAGATTAGGGGTGTTTAGACTCGGGAAACATGTTATGGTGTTAGGTGTAAACGTAATTTGTTTTCTACCATAGAAATCAATGGGATATCTGGCAGCATCGAACAAAAGCTTCATATCATATGTTACGTCACAAATTTCAACTTTTGCTGGTCTGTAGGCTTTGATAAATGGGTTGAATCAGGCTCGCCAGAATTACGCTGCGGAATTCCAGTGTTTTTGCGGTTGACGACTTTATAAATATCCCTCATAGCCTTAGAAAACACACAAAGACATACACACACATAGAGACACCCACAGAAAACACACAAAGACATACACACACAGAGAGACAACCACATAAAACACACAAAGACATACATACACACACACCCTCACTGAAACATCCACAGAAAACACACAATGACATACATACACTCTATACATACACTCTCACAGAGACACCCACAGAAAGTGCACAGACATACACACACCCTCACAGAGACACCCACAGAAAACAGACATACATACACACACACACACCCTCACAGAGACATCCCCAGAAAATGCACAGACATACACACACCCTCACAGAGACACCCAAAGAAAACATACATACATACATAAACACATACCCACCCTCACAGAGACATCCACAGAAAACACACAAAGACATACACACCCACCCTCACAGAGGCATCCAGAAAAAATACACAAAGACATACATACACACACCCCCACAGAGACACCCACAGAAAACAGACATACATACATAAACACACACACACCCTCACAGAGACATCCACAGAAAACACACAAAGAGATACACACCCACCCTCACAGAGGCATCCAGAGAAGATACACAAAGACATACATACACACACCCTCACAGAGACACCCATAGAAAATGGACAAAGGCATACACAGCCACCCACCCTCACAGAGAGACCCACAGAAAAAAAAATACATACACACTCATAGAGACACAAACAAAAGCACAAAGACATAAACACAGAGACCTACAGAAACACTCACAGGAGGTAAAATGTCTGCATATTGCATCCCCTAAATCAACAGTGTGTGACATGCATGATCAAAAAATGCAGAAATTAAGAGATCACTTTTTAAAGAATCATATTTGTAAATGTGCAAACAAAAATAATTCTGTGAATTCAAAATTGTAAATTAATGATCTGGGTAGATGGCTAGATGAAGAAAAGTACTTTTGAAAGGTTGACATATGTTTGTTTTTTTCCCCATTTTCCCCAACCAAGAGCACCACTTCAAATATGGTGTACAAATGTTCCCATCTGTCAGCTGTATTTATGGATTTTTAAAATTCTGTACTCTATATGGTCTTGGTGGAATCAAAAGCTGTGGTGCTCAGTCTCATACCATTAGATCTGGTTAAATGCAGGATTTCGGCTCGTTTGTATGTATTTCAAAATTAAGTCAGCTGTAGTGTAAACTGAACAGTGTTAAAGGGACAGTCTAGCATAGAATTGCTATTGTTTTAAAATATAGGTAATCCCTTTATTACCCATTCCCCAGTTTTGCATAACCAACACTATTATATTAATATACTTTTTAACTCTGTGATTACCCTGTATCTAATAACCTTCTTCCAGTCCCCTGATCACATGACTGTGACTGTTTATTATCTATTGTCTTGCAGTTAGCATTGTGTTGGGCTAAATCTTAAATAACTCCATGTGCCTGAACACAGTGTTATCTATATGGCCTATGTGTACTTTGTCTCTTTGTGTTGAAAAGGAATTTAAACACTCAAGGGTTTAGAAATTAGCATATGAGTCTGCCTAGGTTTAGTTTAAACTAAGAATACCAAGAGAAAAAAGCAAATTTGATGATAAAAGTAAATTGGAAAGTTGATTAAAATTACAAGTCCTATCTGAATAATGAAAGTTTAATTTATACTAGACTGCCCCTTTAAATTAACCTGACTCCTTTTAAACACTGACCAATCTTAGTCTGAGAGTATAACATTTTATGCAGATGTAAAAATATTAGATAAAATGCCTCCTTGCATCTGGAAAGTCTTTGTATAAAGGGGCAGTAAACTAGAATGTAATTTATATATATATATATATATATATATATATATATATATATATATATATATATATATATATATATATATATATATATATATATATTAATTAATAAAACAACTCATATCTGCCAAAAGGGCACCTACCATTTGTGTATTAAAGAGGAAACATTTTTTCATGGCTTTAAATAAAGAATTTCTACAGCATTGTCAAATAATCATAGATACACTGCTGCATATTGCTAAAAAAATGTGTTTTTATGGACCCTTGGCCCCACCATACAACTACTACCACACTGAAGTTACAATCCGAAATTGCACAAATAAATAAAAAACATTTACCAAGAAAGTCCTACCTCCTCTGCAAATGAAAGTGATCTGCCGTCTGACTCAGGCACACACTGTACAAACTTAAGTGCCAAGTCTGTCTCACACTGTCCATAGGGGTTTAGTGCACACTCAGAAATCCTCTCAAATGCTAATGCTTTACTCCTTGTAATAACATTTCCCATGTTCAATAGCACTCTGCTGTAGTACCCTCTGGTGGCTGCCAAAATTAAAAAAAAATAATAATAAGTTGTTCTTGCCTCATGGGGCCCCCTGGCCCATTGGGCCCCTGACAAGAGTCACCCTTGTCACCCCGTGATGGCAGCTCTGGTGGTCACCAGCCGCACACCGAATTTGGAATGCGAGGTACCCCCCGTCAAGAGTCCTAACGCATTTTAAAGTCAGTAGTTAAGAGTTTTATGGTACAACGCCGTAACATAAAACTCATAACTAAAGTGCTAAAAAGTACACTAACTCCCATAAACTACCTATTAACCCTTAAACCGAGGCCCTCCCGCATCGCAAACACTAAAATAAAATTTCTAACCCATAATTTGCCACTCCGGACATCGACGCCACCTACATTATATTTATGAACCCCTAATCTGCTGCCCCCAACATCGCCGACACCTACATTATATTTATTAACCCCTAATCTGCCGCCCCCAATATCGCCGCCACCTACCTACACTTATTAACCCCTAATCTGCCACCCCAACGTCGCCACCACTATAATAAACATATTAACCCATAAACCGCCGCAGTCCCTCCTCACAAGCATTAGTTAAATATTATTAACCCCTAATCTGCCATCCCTAACATCGCCGCCACCTACCTACACTTATTAACCCCTATTCTGCTGCCCCAACGTCGCCACCACTATACTAAATGTATTAACCCCTAAACCTAAGTCTAACACTAACCCTAACACCCCCTAACTTAAATATAATTACAATAAATCTAAAGAAAACTTACTATTAATAACTAAATTATTCCTATTTAAAACTAAATACTTACCTATAAAATAAACCCTAAGATAGCTACAATATAACTAATAGTTACATTGTAGCTAGCTTAGGGTTTATTTTTATTTTACAGGAAAGTTTGTATTTATTTTAAATAGGTAGAATAGTTATTCAATAGTTATTAACTATTTACTAACTACCTAGCTAAAATAAATACAAATTGACCTGTAAAATAAAACCTAACCTAAGTTACAATAACACCTAGCACTACACTATAATTAAATAAATTAACTAAATTAACAACAATTAAATAAATTAAATTAAATTAGCTAAAGTACAAAAACCCCCCACTAAATTACAGTAAATAATAAACAAATTACAGATTTTTAAACTATTTACACCTAATCTAATAGCCCTATCAAAATTAAAAAAAGCCCCCCCGAAATAAAAAAAAAACCCTAGCCTAAACTAAATTATCAATATCCCTTAAAAGTGCCTTTTGCGGGGCATTGCCCCAAAGAAATCAGCTCTTTTACCTGTAAAATAAAAATACAATCCCCTCCAACAGTAAAACCCACCACCCACACAACCAACCCCCCCCAAATAAAATACTAACTAAAAAAACCTAAGCTCCCCATTGCCCTGAAAAGGGCATTTGGATGGGCATTGTCCTTAAAAGGGCAGTTAGCTCTATTGCGGCCCAAACCCCTAATCTAAAAATAAAACCCACCCAATACACCCTTATAAAAACCTAACACTAACCCCCTGAAGATCGACTTACAGTTCTGAAGACCGGACATCCATTCTCAAGGAAGCGGCAGTTGGTTACTAATAGTACGTTTTCTTTAGATTTATTGTAATTATATTTAGGGTTAGGGTTAGACTTAGGGTTAGACTTAGGTTTAACGGTTAATACATTTAGTATAGTGGCGGCGACGTTGGGATGGCAGATTAGGGATTAATAAGTGTAGGTAGGTTGCGGTGACATTGGGGGCGGCAGATTAGGGGTTAATAAATATAATGTAGGTGTCGGCGATGTTAGGGGCAGCACATTAGGGGGTTCATAATGTAGGTGGCGACGGTGTCCGGAGCGGCAGATTAGGGGTTAATAAATATAATGGAGGTGTTGGCGATGTAGGGGGTGGCAGATTAGGGGTTAATAAGTGTAAGATTAGGGGTGTTTAGACTCGGGGTTCATGTTAGGGTGTTAGGTGTAAACATAAAATGTGTTTCCTCATAGGAATCAATGGGGCTACGTTAAGGAGTTTTACGGTGCATTTTTGCAGGTGTTAGACTTTTTTTCAGCCGGCTCTCCCCGTTGATTCCTATGGGGAAATCGTGCACAAGCACGTACGACCAGCTCACCGCTGACTTAAGCAGCGCTGGTATTGGAGAGTGGTAATGAGCAAAATTTTGCTCAACGCTCACTTCTTGCCTAATAACGCCGGGTTTATAAAATCTCGTAATGCCAGTGCTGCAGGTAAGTGAGTGGTGAGACAAAACTGCTCGTTAGCACCGCATAGCCTCTAACGCAAAACTCGTAATCTAGGTGTGCGTTTTTAAATTTTAATAGTAATGTTAGTTTTTTATTTTTAAAAGTAAGATTAGATTTTTTTTAGTTTCACGGGTAAGTTTTTTTTTGGTAAAGGTTAGTGTATTTTGGGTTAGGTTAGGGGGGTTAGATGTTAGTGGGTTATTTTGTGTTGGGGGGCTGGTGGTTTAGGGTTTAATAGTTTAGTATTTTACTATGCATTGGGGGTTTGTGGTTTAGGGGTTAATAGTGTAGTGGGAACTTTGCAGGGGGCTTTGTGACAGTTTAGGGGTTATTAGAGTAGGGGCTTATGGCAATCGGGTTTGCACAAGTAAGTTTTTTCTCTATTGACTTCTAGGAGGGGAAATGGTTACCGCACGCACGATAATGTAAGATCATCATTTTGCACTTTTTACTTTCAACTCGTAATAACAGCGCAACTCAACAAGCACAAAAGGCTTACCACTAGTGCAGTTAGCGCTCTAGTGAAAGCGCTAATTAGCGCTCCGTTTGTAATCTAGCTCTACTTTTTTATTATTATAATGCAAAGTAAAATAAATATGTGTTAGTGAAATTTTGTTTTTGTTCAATGTTATATTGCAGACATTTCAAATAAGCTCACTATAATGTTAGAGAAATGGCTTAAACTTATGATGAACCGAATCAGTGCTTCTACATCAAAAAAAGCTTTAAAACAAGCCATGTCTAAAGCTGATATTAAACTAAATCAATTTTTGTCTTGTGCAAATGGAGCAATAAATAATCATACTGAGATGTACTTTAACAGAGGATGAGTTTTCTTCTGTAGTATCAGAAAAAAGCTTATTGCTGTCATTGCAGAGAAAATAAGAGTTGAAGAATATTTCTCTATGTAAACTATACCTGCAATTGAAATAAAAATTACTCTGCAGGAGACCTCCAGCCCAGAAAGTGAATAGATTTGGGTCAGATAAAAAAAAACAACTTTAACCTGGATGTGAATAAATGTACAACAGACCCTTAGTGAAGAATCTATACTATAATAGCGTTTGTAATGTCCGTCGCCATCGGCAGTTGCACACGCATCCTCAATGGAATGTTGGCAGAATGAGTACAAAAGAATTCACCTGGGGTGTTAGGTTAGGGGTTGTTAGGTTAGGGGGTGTTAGATTACTGTACTGTACTTAGTTATTTAAATAGTTATTTGCGTTGTGGGTTCTGGCGGTTTAAAAGGTTAATAAGTTAAATAGGTATATTGCGATGTAGGGGTTTTGTGGTTTAGGGGTTAATAGGGTAAATAGGTTTATTGCGATGTAGGGGTTTTGCGGTTTAGGGGTTAATAGGGTAAATAGGTTTATTGCAATGTAGGGGTTTTGCGGTTTAGGGGTTATGTATATAAAGAAATATACTTAAAGTAGATATAATTTATAGAGAAGAAACTTTCACCTAGATTACGAGTCTTGCGTTAGCCTTAAAAAGCAACATTGAGAGGTCCCAATGCTGCTTTTTAACGCCCGCTGGTATTACGAGTCTGGCAGGTACAGGTGTACCGCTCCCTTTTTTTTCGGCGACTCGAGCATACCGCAAATCCACTTACGTAAATTGCGTATCCTATCTTTTCAATGGGATTTTCCTAATGCCGGTATTACGAGTCTTGGAAAAAGTGAGCGGTACACCCTCTCCTTTCAAGACTCCTACCGCATTTAAAAGTCAGTAGTTAAGAGTTTTATGGGCTAACGCCGTAACATAAAAAGTACACTAACACCCATAAACTACCTATTAACCCCTAAACCGTGCCCCCCCCCCACATCACAAACACTTAAATAAAAATTTTAACCCCTAATCTGCCGACCGGACATCGCCGCCACTTTAATAAATATATTAACCCCTAAACCGCCGCACTCCCGCCTCGCAAACACTAGTTAAAATTTATTAACCCCTAATCTGCCAACCCTAACATCGCCGACACCTACCTACAATTTTTAACCCCTAATCTGCCGCCCCCAACGTCGCCGCCACTATAATAAGTTATTAACCTCTAAATCTAAGTCTAACCCTAACCTTAACACCCCCCTAACTTAAATATAATTTAAATACATCTAAATAAATATTCCTATCATTAATTAAATAATTCCTATTTAAAACTAAATACTTACCTATAAAATAAACCCTAAGATAGCTACAATATAACTAATAATTACATTGTACCTAGCTTAGGGTTTATTTTTATTTTACAGGCAACTTTGCATTTATTTTAAGTAGGTAGAATAGTTATTAAATAGTTATTAACTATTTTATAACTTCCTAGTTAAAATAAATACAAATATACCTGTAAAATAAAACCTAACCTAAGCTACAATTACACCTAACACTACACTATAATTAAAGAAATTAACTACAACAATTAATTACAATTAAATTTAAAAAAATTACGGAAAAAAACAAACACTAAATTACAGAAAATAATAAAATAATTACAATTTGTTTAAACTAATTACACCTAATCTAATCCCCCTAATAAAATAAAAAAGCCCCCCAAAATAAAAAAAATCCCTGCTCTACACAAAATTACAAATAGCCCTTAAAAGGGCCTTTTGCGGGGCATTGCCCCAAAGTAATCAGCTCTTTTACCTGTAAAAAAAAATACAATACCCCCCCAACATTACAACCCACCACCCACACACCCAACCCTACTCTTTTATTAGGGGGGATTAGATTAGGTGTAATTAGTTTAAACAAATTGTAATTATTTTATTATTTTCTGTAATTTAGTGTGTTTTATTCGTAATTTAGTTTTTTAATTTAATTGTAGTTAATTTCTTTAACTAGGAAGTTATTAAATAGTTAATAACTATTTAATAACTATTCTACCTAGTTAAAATAAATACAAAGTTGCCTGTAAAATAAAAATAAACCCTAAACTAGCTACAATGTAATTATTAGTTATATTGTAGCTATCTTAGGGTTTATTTTATAGGTAAGTATTTAGTTTTAAATAGTAATAATTTATTTAATGATAGGAATATTTATTTAGATGTATTTAAATTATATTTAAGTTAGGGGGTGTTAGGGTTAGGGTTAGGTTTAGGGGTTAATACATTTATTATAGTGGCGGCGATGTTGGGGGTGGCAGATTAGGGTTTAATAAATATAATGTAGGTGTCAGCGATGTTGGGGGCAGCAGATTAGGGGTTCATAAGTATAATGTAGGTGGCGGCGGTGTCCAGAGCGGCAGATTAGGGGTTAATAATATTATGTAGGTGTCGGCGATGTCGGGGACGGCAGATTAAGAGTTAATAAGTATAAGATTAGGGGTGTTTAGACTTGGGGTTCATGTTAGGGTGTTAGGTGTAGGCATAACTTTTATTTCCCCATAGGAATCAATGGGGCTGCGTTAGGAGCTGAACGCTGCTCTTTTGCAGGTGTTAGGTTTTTTTTCAGCCGGCTCTGCCCCATTGATTCCTATGGGGAGATTGTGCACGAGCACGTTTTGCCAGCTTACCGCTACCGTAAGCAGCGCTGGTATTGAGGTGAGATGTGGAGCTAAATTCTGCTCTATGTTCACTTTTTTTGCGGCTAACGCCGGGTTTCTAAAGACCCGTAATACCAGCGTTACTGTAGGTGAGCGGTAAGAAAAAACTGTGCGTTAGCAACGCACCCCTTACCGAAAAAAACTTGTAATCTAGCCATTAGTATTTATTTAGGACAGTAGTTTGTCTAATTAGAGTGTGGCTATATCTGTAGTTTATTATATAGAAAATATTTTTGATATATTTAAGATAGTAGTCCATTAAAATTATAGTATTGCTACACCTGTAGCTTAAATTTTTATATAAAAGATGAGTTACAAAAAAGATGAGTTACAAAAAAGATGAGTTACAAAATATGTTGTTTCTTCATCTGTAGTTTAAAAAATAATTAGACTGTTGTCTGGGCAGGCTTATCAACTAGTTTATTGATAAAAAAATAGGAAAGATACAGGAAGGGTTATATAGAATTTATTTAGAGAGCGATAAATAGGCTACTGACAGTTTGTACATAATTTTTAACCCAGATGACATTGCAGAGTTTCTTGCTAGGGTTTTAAAGATATAGATCAAATGTCTGCATTAAACAAGCTGTTCTCATTTCATTTAGCAAAATTGATTTTTAGGATAATATCTTAGGCTTCAATAAATACATCTTATGTAGCTCATTTAATCTGGAGTTTATTTGCATCAACACTGTGTGGTCAATCACAATCTATTGGCTGAGGCCTTTTTGGATCTTTTTTTTTTTTTTGTTCTATTTGACGCAATCACACTAATGCAATTTTTGCTATTTCCTACCTGCACCTGGTATTACATTTTTGGGGCCTAAAAGTTCTTGGTAATCACAATCCATTTTTGAGGGACTTTTCATTGCCTTTTTTGAGACTAAGGCACTTGCTAAGTGGTCTTTTGCACATCTTTGCAACTATTCAAACATTAGTTGGAAACAGTCTATTATCTTGCACATTTGCAAAACATTCTGAGTGGTGTATTAGCATACACAGTATTGATTCATTAAAGCTTTATCAGTTTTTGTATAGGCCATCTGCAGAAGGTAAGGCACACATTTAAATATGTCTAGGTTTATATACTGTACATACAGTATGTATATGTGTTGAGTATGTGATATCCTGTGCAGCTAAACAGATCTGCAGGAAAAATCACATCATGACCCCGACATCTACAAATGGTGTGTACCAATTCTGTCACTTTATGTTTGATTCTATGTCATACTTGTGAATGTCATTAACAGTACTGGCAGCTTCATAACCAGACTCTAAAATGGAATCACACATTTTTGAGTTCCAAAAGAATCTATTCCAAACCGATTCTATCATCACTACTGTTAAACCATCTAAATGCCATTTAATATTGGCATGATGAACATACTGGACTGCTCAATCACTATACTCACTTTCAATTTTTAACAAGTATTTGTTTTTTTATTTATTGTTCGTAAATGCACCATATCCAGTTTGGTGCGACCTTAAAACAATATGGAGACTATTGGTTTCTATTAAAAAGAGTTTTGATAATTTCTTATACTGGATTACAACAGAACTGAATCTGTAAAGTATAAACCTGCTCCCTCGCAGGAAACTATTTGCATGGAAGATGTTCAAATGAGATTGCACCTTCATTACTGTGCTTTTATAGGTGACTCACATTCATGCATGCTAAGTTCAAACATGGTCACGACAATGCGTTTTACAGTGCTTGCACCTATATTATTAAACTTCAGTTCATGAAGGCATGATCCCATTTAGAAGTTCAATAATGTAGGAACAATCACGGTCATGAACATGTTTGGACGCTGGTAAGGAAAAGAGCTGTTTAACCTTTTAAGGGCTATTGGTAGGTTAGTATTAGATTAGGGGGGGGGGGTTATTTTGGGGGGGGGGCTTTTTTATTTTCATAGGGATTAGGTTTAATTTTTTTTTGATAATTTGGTTTTTTATTTTCTGTATTGTTAGACTTTTTATTTTTTGTAATATTAGATTAATTTAAATTTTATTTTTTATTTTTAAGTAATGTTAATTTTTTTAATTTTAATTGTAACAGTATTTTTTAATTTAGGTAACTGGGGTTTTGCATTGTGGGGGTTTGGCGGATTAGGGGTTAAAAGATTAATTAGGATTATTGTGTTGTGTGGGTTTGGTGGATCAGGGGTTAATAGTTTTATTAGGTTTATTGCAATGTGGGTTAATGGCGAATTAGGGGTTAATAATTTTATTAGGTTTATTGCGATGTGGGTTAATGGGTAGATTAGGGGTTAATACTTTTATTACGTTTATTGCGATGTGGGTTAATGGTGGATTAGGGGTTAATAGTTTTAATAGTGACTTTGCAATGTGGGTGAATGGCGGATTAGGGGTTAATACATTTAATAGGTAGTTTGCAATGTTGGGGTTGGCGGATTTATGGGTTAATACATTTGTTAGGTAGATTGCGATGTGTGTGAATGGCGGATTAGGGGTTAATAGTTTAATTAGGCATATTGCGTTGTGGGGGGTTGTCAGTTGGTTGTCAGTTTCGGGGTTAATACTATTATTATTAGTTCCGATGTGACTTTGATGGCGGATATAGGGGTTTTACGTGTCGGGTTTATTTTTGGAGGCGGGTTAGACTTTTACGAAAGATTTTATATTTTATTTTTATTTTTTTAGGCGCCGGCAGTTTCTAAAGTGCCGTAAGTCACTGGTGACTCCAGAAATTTGTATTTACTCTCATTTCTGGACATCACTAGTTTATCCGATTTACGGCACTTTATGAACAGCCGGCGGGGTTTATGTAGTAATACCCCGATGTGCGAGGTGAAATTACGGGCGGCGCAGGTTTCAGCAGTTGCGCTGAAGCCTGCGCCATATATGTAATCTCACCCTTTATATGTTATCCTAGGGAATGTATTAATTAGATAATAAACTGAGATAATTGACAATGGGCTCAATTGCAATCTGTTGGAATTCCCATACAAAGCAGCTTTACATGGGGTTTTCAACTTCAAATCTATTCCAAGTCATCTGAAAACTCTGCACCCATTTTCTACAGCTTTTCTAGGGAGAATTCAACACTAATGTTCCATACAATAAGAAAGCACTTCCAGCACTATTTCAAATTATTTGGATGATTGAAATTTTCATGTATTACTAATCAATAATTCATTCATTTTGGAGCTTGACGATATAGCGGCTAGATTACAAGTGTTGCTGTACGGCTTTTAACGCTGAAAAAATTCCAGCGTAATGGCCAGGAACGCATATTACGAGTCATGTTGGTATAGCTTTAACGCAAGCATTTTAGACTGTAATGCAACGTCCATTCTGCACTCAATAAAGTGATAAATAAATGCTTGCATTACAGCCTATACGACACGATCCATACAGCAATCTGAGAGCAATAGTTATGAATTATTCTAAACAAAAATGTTTCACAAAATTCATAACTAAACTGTTACAAAGTACACTAACACCCATAAACTACCTATTAACCCTTAAACCGCCACCCTCCTGCATCGCAAACACTATGATAAAGCTATTAACCCCTAATCCGCCGCTCCCCGACATCGCTGACACTATAATATAGCTATTAACCCCTAAACCTCTGGCCTCCCACATTGCAGCTACTAAATAAACCTATTAACCCCTAAACCTTTAGCCCCCCACATCGCCGCTACTAAATAAAGCTATTAACCCCTAAACCACCAGTCCCCCCACATCTCAAAACACTGAATTAAACTATTAACCCCTAAACCTAACAACTTAAAATTAAAAGTACAATATAATATCTCTTAAAATAAATAAAAACTAACCTGTGAAATAAAAATAAAACTAACAGTAAACTATAAATTACCTAACATTACTATTCTAATAAAATAAAACAATACTACCAATAAAATAATCTAAATTACAAATTTAAAAAAAACTTAACACTACGAAAAAAATCCAAAATTATAAAAAATAATAAACACTAAATTACGAAAAATAAAAAACACTAAGCTTACAAAAAATAATAAACGAAATTATCAAAAGTAAAAACAATTACACCTAATCTAATAGCCCTATAAAAATAAAAAAGCCCCCTAAAAATAAAAACACCCACTAGCCTACAATAAACTACCAATAGCCCTTAAAAGGGCTTTTGTAGGGCATTGCCGAAAGTTAAACAGCTCTTTTATCGGTAAAGAAAATACAAAGTCCCCCCCAACAGTAAACCCCCCACCCAACCAACCCCCAAAATAAAAAAACCTAACTCTAAAAAAAACTAAGCTACCCATTGCCCCTAAAGGGGCATTTGTATGGGCATTGCCCCTAAAAGGACATTCAGTTCTTTTTCACTCCACTTAAAAGGGAATTCAGCTCTTTTCCAAAAGCCCAAAGCCCTATTCTAAAAAAAACCCCACCCAACAAAATGAAAAAAATACCTAACACTTACCCCAGAATATCTACTCATGGTTCCTGAAGTCCAGACACCCATCTCCATCCAGGCGGCGAGAAGTCTTCATCCAGGTGGCGATATCTTCATCCATCCTGGGGGTATCTTCTATCTTCATTCCGGGGGCATGGAGCGAAGTCATCCTGGAAGCCGATCCCATCCTGCACGGAGCCTCCTCTTTATACGGTCACTGCCGTACACTGATGTTGAATGCAAGGTTGCCATTTCAAAATGGTGTACCTTGCATTCCTATTGGCTGATTTGATTCTTCAAATTCAAATCAGCCAATAGGATGAGAGCTACTGAAATCATATTGGCTGATTTGAACAACCAATAGGATTTCAGTAGCTCTCATAATTTTGTTTATTATTTTTTGTAAGCTTAGTGTTTTTTATTTTTCGTAATTTGGGAGTCCGGAGGTTTAGGGGTTAATAGGTTTATTTAGTGTTGGCGATGTCGGGGAGCAGCAGAATAGAGGTTAATAACTTTATTATAGTGTTGGCGATGTCGAGGAGCGGCGGAATAGGGGTTAACAACTTTATTATAGTGTTGGCGATGTCGGGAGCGGAGGAATAGGGGTTAATAGAGGTGTTTAGACTTGGGGTTTATGTTAGGGTGTTAGGTTTAAACGTATCTTTTTTTTTCCCATAGACATCAATGGGGTTGCATTACGGAGATTTTTTATTCCGCACTTCAGGTGTTTTTTACAGAAACTACATACCATAAAAATCAAACAGCTATATTACGCATTATGCGCGCTATAGGGAAATTAACGAACGCAACAAAAGTTGCATTATTTAACCCTCTATAGCGCAGCCATCACAAGTTTTCAAACAGCCAGCTTGTGCGTGCAATATGGTGGTTTTAAGCTCCATACCACACACAATTCAAGTGCTGCTTTGACGTGCTCATGTACGCTTTCCCCATAGACATCAAAGGGGAGAGCGGGTTAGAAAAAAGATACAAAAAAAACAATGAACCACTGGTGGAGAATGTACATACATAGCACTCAACAACACTTAGGTAGAGTAAATACAATGAGGACAGTGGCATAATTTATTTTGTAATTCCATCTGGTTCGAGGGGTTAAAACTTAACTTTTATTAGTCACAGAAAGAATGATAAAATATTGAATTGAACATAAAAACACAGTGTCGAACTATCCTGTGCACCACAATCATAGCATTGCTGTATTATCTGATATAGTAGTATGTTGTCTTATTATTAGTGATGTTGCAAACCTAAAAATTTGGGTTCGCGAACGGAGAACTCGAACTTCCACAAAAGTTTGCGAACCGGGCGAACCGCCATAGACTTCAATAGGCAGGCAAATTTTAAAACCCACAGGGACTCTTTCTGGCCACAATAGTGATGGAAAAGTTGTTTCAAGGGCATTAACACCTGGACTGTGGCATGCCGGAGGGGGATCCATGGCAAAAATTACATAGTTGATGCAGAGTCTGGTTTTGATCCATAAAGGGCATAAATCACCTAACATTCCTAAATTGTTTGGAATAACGTGCTTTAAAACATCAGGTATGATGTTGTATCGATCAGGTAGTGTAAGGGTTACGTGTAAGGGTTACGCCCGCTTCACAGTGCGCAGTGTAGGTGATATACCTGCCCTGATCATGCTTTGCAGACCAGGTATCAGTGGTCAGATGGACCCTTGCCCCAACACTGTGTGCCAGACATGCCATTATAGCAGACTTATATGGCTTTGGCGTTGCTTTTTGGTAATTAGAAGGCTGCTAAATGCCACTGCTCACCACACGTGTTTTATGCCCAGCAGTGAAGGGGTTAATTAGGGAGCATGTAGGCAGCTTTTAGAGTTAATTTTAGCTTAAGTGTAGTGTAGTAGACAACCCAAAGTATTGATCTAGGCCCATTTTGGTATATTTCATGCCACCTTTTCACCGTCAAATGCGATCAAATAAAAAAAATGTTTTCACTTTTTCACAAACTTTAGGTTTCTCACAGAAATTATTTACAAACAACTTATGCAATTATGGCATAAATGGTTGTAAATGCTTCGCTGGGATCCCCTTTGTTCAGAAATAGCAGACATATGTCTTTGGCGTTGCTTTTTGGTAATTAGAAGGATGCTAAATGCCACTGCGCACCACACGTGTTTTATGCCCAGCAGTGAAGGGGTTAATTAGGGAGCATGTAGGCAGCTTGTAGAGTTAATTTTAGCTTAAGTGTAGTGTAGTAGACAACCCAAAGTATTTATCTAGGCCCATTTTGGTATATTTCATGCCACAATTTCACTGCCAAATGCGATCAAATTTAAAAAAAACTTAAATTTTTTCGCAATTTTAGGTTTCTCACTGAAATTATTTACAAACAACTTGTGCAATTATGGCACAAATGGTTGTAAATGCTTCTCTGGGATTCCCTTTGTTCAGAAATAGCAGACATATATGACTTGGGCGTTGCTTTCTGGTAATTAGAAGGCTACTAAATGCTGCTGTGCATCACACGTGTATTATGGCTAGCAGTGAAGGGGTTAATTAGGTAGTTTGTAGGGAGCTTGCAGGGTTAATTTTAGCTTTAGTGTAGAGATCAGCCTCCCACCTGACACATCAGACCCCCTGATCCCTCCCAAACAGCTCCCTTCCCTCCCCCACCCCACAATTGTCCCCGCCATCTTAAGTACTGGCAGAAAGTCTGCCAGTACTAAAATAAAAGATCTTAAATTGTTTTTATTTTTTTAGCATATTTACATATGCTGTGGTGTAGCATCCCCCCTTAGCCCCCAACCTCCCTGTTCCCCCCCAAAACAGCTCTCTAACCCTCCCCATCTGCCTTATTGGTGGCCATCTCGGGTACTGGCAGCTGTCTGCTATTATTTCACAGTCAAAAAAGTTTTTTTGTTTTTTTTAAATGTACACTACTGTTACACCAGATATGAGTGTTGGCACTGGGCAAGTGGGCACAGTATACGCTGTGAGCCTGACACACATGCTGGCAGGCAGGCAACTGCAATTAGATTACACAGGGAAAAAAAAAAAAAGCAGACTGATGTTCTAGCCCTAAAAAGGGCTTTTTGGGGTGCTGTCCTTACAGCAGAGATCAGATGAGTCCTTCAGGACTGTAGTGGACACTGAATACACTAGCCTAGCTATAGATTTCCCTATTAAATCAGCAGCAGCTACACTGTCCCTCCTCTCACTAAGAATGCAGCTTCCAAATGAATCTATAATGGATGCTGTCCAGGAGGTGGGAGGGTCTGGGAGGGAGGGTCTGCTGCTGATTGGCTGTAATGTGTATTCTGACTGTGAGGTACAGGGTCAAAGTTTACTCAATGATGACGAATAGGGGGCGGATTGAACATCGCATATGTTCGCCCGCCGAGGCGAACGCGAACATGCTATGTTCGCCGGGAACTATTCGTCGGCGAACAATTCGCGACATCACTACTTATTATTAGGATGTTAGGCAAATACCAACACTATAATGTCTAATATTGGGATTTATATGCTAATGAGGGTTATCTTCTACCTAGGATGAAGAGGTTCATCTACCACAATATAATACTAATAAGAGGAGGTACAAAAGCCACTACTAAATCAATTATTGTGTATAGGTATGTAGTAAAACCCAAGTGATGAACAGATTAGCAACAGCTGATATAGTATACTGAATTGCTGGACACTTTAGATAACCTGTCTTCCTAAGAGAATGACAGTTATATTGGTCAAATATTAATAACGCTTTCCAGGAGTACAATACGTATGAATGTAATATATAAAGAGCCTATATCAAAATAACATATAAAATATATATCAATATAAAATATATTGTTACTGTGTATAATGATGTTTTTATCACTATTAGAATTGCTTACCACTTCCAATAGTGGGGTTGTGTACAAATGGTGTATTACTTTGGAGAGGTTATCATGTGGCAAAGCTCCGTACTTGGATATAACTAGTAAGCGTTAATACAGCCCATATAGTAGAGGGCCTCCAAATACTTTAGAAATATTATCATGTAGTAATGCACCGTACTTAGATTTGACTACTAAGCGTTAATACAGCCCGTATAATAGGGGCCTTCAAAATAGAAGTTGTCAGTACCTAAATTGTGCATGGAACTAGACGCTCTATTATTCCCAACTATGCAGTGGAAGTAATAGTAATTGTCTGTTAATACTAAATTGCACTGAGGAGATAAATAGGGAGGAGTGCAAATCACAACAGTGGGAATAGTAGGACTAGTGTGTTAGTATCTCAATTTGAAGTAATTATTATTGTGGCTTAACCTCATATCTGTATCTCATGGCTGATCAATTCAATATTTAGCAATAGACTCCAAACTAGGGATTGCCAGTACTAGAAATGCATACAAACTAAAATAATGAGCACTTCCCTAATGTACGGTGACACCAATTGTCTGCCAAAATACTATTACAATAAGGGGATTCAGTTGGCTATGCATAAGTACGGTTAGCTATAAACTCGCCATAATTACTACAACCAGAAAGAATTTTTATCACTACGGCGACACCATTTGCCTGCCAAATTTGGAATTAAGTTACAGCAAAAATAAGATCAAGGTGCTTAGGATGTACTACAATTGCTAGTTAAAACTAAAATGGAGAGAGATAGCTACGTCCCCGCTCCCCCTGACATGTTTCGCACTAAGGTGGGGCGGCCGCCTCTTCTCCGGACTTTTATAGGCTGAACAATATTCAACGTCATAGTCTAAAAGAAACTTAATTGGCTCAGGAGTGTACTGGCTCCGGAGAGGTCAATTACAAACATGTGTGTGTATAATTAGATTGTGGGTAGATCAAAAATAGTGATCATGTTAAGAAAATCAAGATAAATATCAATATAATAATGTTCATACGGTAAGTACAGGTTCCCTAACCAACAAGGATATACCTTTCTGTTGGTAAATGTGCAAATAGTATCATGCTGGAGTATCCAGCATAGCGATAATATAAGGAACAAAATACTTACAAGAAGTGGGAAATAACATTATACAGAGCATATATGTATAGTAAATACCCGGGACTGGATTACCATAATGAATACAAATAAAGAATATTATAGGTACGTGTAGTGAGTGTGGAAAGAAATATAAACCAAAGACCAACCAGATCAAGGGGCCATTCCAGAGCGTCCCACAGGGGAGGTCGCTCTATGAGGAGAGCACCCAATCCCTTCTCCCAGATGAGGCTAAATCATTAAAAGGCATTAATCTCTCAGCTCACAAATTTACCCCTGCCCATTTATCAGTGTTATCCAACGGTCTATCCTATTGTCCAACTGGTATTTTAAATAAAGTCAAAGCCATCAAAGATATTCAACTATATGTTCGCAAATTAAGCCTTAAAAAGTTCTTTGCCAAAAAAACAGATCCAGCTATAACAGAGGAAGATGCACTAGCCTTACGTGACTTAGAAAGTCTGATAATTGAGAGTAATCAGGAATCTGCCCATTGGAGGCAAAAACTCAAATCCAAATCCACATTTGATCCCAAATACAATACTTCCCCACACCTTGAAGTATTTAATCAAGTAGTTTGTCAAGAAATCTGCCAGATTAAAACTGGACCTCCATCCAATAATTTAACGCCGAAAGAGAAATTGGCACTCAAAACAATACAAAAATGGGATGATGTGATAATAAGAGAAGCAGACAAGGGGGCAATATTGTAATC
Source organism: Bombina bombina (assembly GCF_027579735.1). Classification (NCBI taxonomy): domain Eukaryota; kingdom Metazoa; phylum Chordata; class Amphibia; order Anura; family Bombinatoridae; genus Bombina; species Bombina bombina. The sequence continues at coordinate 207,348,608 of NC_069506.1, forward strand.
TGGCCTACAGCAATGTACATAAAATAGGTTGAGAAGCAACTGAAAAATAAACAGTGCTATAAAAAATGATTTAATAACCCCAGTGAAGCTTATCTTAAAACTTACAACAATATCATTAAAGAAGCCCATGATATGGGGATAATCAATTCCGATGAAATCAAATTTCTCACTGTTAAAGAACCCAAAGTCGCTACGTTTTACCTCATCCCCAAGATACATAAAAATATTGATATCCCTCCGGGTAGACCAATTGCATCTGGCAATGAGTGCCTATCTGAATTTTCCAGTCAATATGTTGATCACAGGTTGAAGGAATTTGTAGAGTCCCTCCCTTCCTTCGTGAAAGACACCATGGAAGTACTTCACAGATTAGACAACATTACTGTTAGGAAAGAAACTTGGTTGGTAACCGCGGATGTTGAGGCCTTATACACATCTATAGCGCATAATAGCGGAATCCAAGTAGTGGTACAATTCTTTCTAGAAGAAGGGTTCAAGGAAGAACCCACACATGATCATTTTATTCTCCAACTACTGGAATTTGTACTCAAATACAATTTCTTTACTTTTGCCAACCAATTTTACCTACAGATACAAGGCAAGGCGATGGGCACAGCATGTGCACCCACATATGCCAATCTCTTCCTAGGATGGTGCGAGAGACAATATGTATTCTCAGACACCTTGACAGATGATACCAACTTAATACCACTTTGGATTCAGTACATAGACAATATCATGTTTTATGGGAAGGAACCCAGGAGGAATAGGAGACATTTTTATATAAACTAAATGATAACACATTGAATATTAAACTAACATATACCATGAGTCAATCTAAGATAGAGTTTCTGGATTTGAAGATATTTAAAGATATGAAGATGGCAAAATTCATACTGACCTTTTCAGAAAACCCACTGCTACTAACAGTTTACTACACAAAACCAGTACCCATGCTCCTGGCACCACTAAATCCCTACCAGTAGGAGAATTCCTCAGAATCAGGAGAAACTGTAGCGACCTAACACTCTTCAAATCACAAGCTAAAGATCTGGAGAAGAGACTGCTGAATAAAGGATATAGCAGAAGAGGAATTAAAAAAGCTAAATCCAGAGCTCTAAATACCAACCGTATGGATTTACTCAAAAAGAAGAAAAGCAAGGAAAAAGATGAACAAACCCGACTGATACTCACATATAATCCCCTAACCTACTTAATAACAGAAATCATGAATAAACATTGGAATATACTTCTGATAGACCAAGATCTAAAATCTATTGTAGGTTATTCAGTCATGGTGGGTTACAGAAGAACCCAAAACATCAAAAATAAGGTCTCCAGCAGCCACTTGGGAAAAGTGGGAAAAACCAAGACCTCCATTGTACCCGTTCCTTCCCATGTGGGTCCTGTTCCAGTTGCAACTTTATCAGAAAGACCAATATCATCCAAGATTGCATAAAATGAATAGCTATATCAGTTGCACTACAGAAAGTGTGGTATACGCGTTGTACTGTACTTGCCCCAAAATCTATGTGGGCATGATAAGTCAAAAATTACGTGTCAGACTTCAAGAACATGTCAGAAGTATCAAAAACGTATTAAAAGACCAAGAAGAGGGCAAAACACTCACCTCTGTTGCATCCCATTTTTTGTTGTACCACCATTCCAACCCTAAAGTTATTAAATGCCAAGGGATTATGAAAATTGTGTTAGTTAGAACAAGCCCTACTTAGGGCTGAGTGCCGGTGGATCTACCTATTGGATTGTGTCCCTCCTAAAGGACTCAATGAGCAAAACAATTATTATTGCTTCCTATAAGATGAATGCATACTTACAATATAGTGGGAAACCTAATTACATAACCCTCTGACTAATATAGAGATATCAAATGGATCTAGCTTGCCACAAGTTAAATTATATTATCTATTCTTTCTCATTTGTTGTCACTCATGTCATTTTCACATTTTCACTTCACCAATCATATCATTGGTTTTACACCAGTTCATTTTCCCGATTTTTGTTTTTTATGATTGTATCTCATCATGTATGCACATGATGGTATTCCATCACTCTCCAATTTTCCTATTCACAGACTTCATCATAGCGTTAGTCCCCATTTAATTGACACTATACTTCTACTTCTAACGACTTCTAACGATTATCATCTTATGGTTCACTGATTTAATAGAATGGGGTCTTTCCCCTCCATTAACACTTCTTCCACACTCACTACACGCACCTCTAATATTCTTTATTTGTATTCATTATGGTAATCACGTCCCGGGTATTTGCTATACATATATGCTCTGTATAATGTTATTTCCCACTTCTTGTAAGTATTTTGTTCCTTATATTATCACTATGCTGGATACTACAGCACGATACTGTTTGCACATTTACCAACTGAACGGTATATCCTCGATGGTTAGGGAACCTGTACTTAATGTATGAACATTATTATATTGATATTTATCTTGATATTCTTACGTGATCACTATTTTTGATCTCCCCACAATCTAATTATACACACACATGTTTGTATATCTTCGGTTACTAGGCAACCCAATATTGCTCCGTGCACACCATGAGCGTGATAGGGCATTCACGCCCCCCCAATTGACCTATCCAGAGCCAGTACACTCCTGAACCAATTGAGTTTCTTTTAGACTATGAAGTTGAATATTGTTCAGCCTATAAAAGTCCGGAGAAGAGGCGGCCGCCCCACCTTTGATAAAGCTGTAGTGTGAAACATGTCAGGGGGAGCAGGGACGTAGCTATCTCTCTCCATTTAAGTTTTAACTAGCAGTTATAGTACATCCTAAGCACCTTGCTCTTATTTTTGCTGTAATTTAATTCCAAATTTGGCAGGCAAATTGTGTCACCGTAGTGATAAAAATTCTTCCTGGTTGTAGTAATTATGGCGAGTTTATAGCTAACCGTACTTATGCATAGCCAACTGAATCCCCAATTGTATTTTGGCAGACAATTGGTGTCGCCGTACATTAGGGAAGTGCTCATTATTTAAGTTTGTATGCATTTCTAATACTGGCAATCCCTAGTTTGGAGTCTATTGCTAAATATGCTAAATATTGTATCGATTAGCCATGAGATACAGATATGAGGTTATGCCACAATAATAATTACTTCAACTTGAGATACTAACACACTAGTCCTACTATTCCCACTGTTGTAATGTGCACTCCTCCCTATTTATCTCCTCAGTGCAATTTACTATTAACAGACAATTACTATTACTTCCACTGCATAGTTGGGAATAATAGAGCGTCTAGTTCCACGCACAATTTAGGTACTGACAACTTCTATTTTGAAGGCCCCTATTATACGCGCTGTATTAATGCTTAGTAGTCAAATCTAAGTACGGTTCATTACTACATGATAATATTTCTAAAGTATTTGGAGGCCCTCTACTTTATGGGCTGTATTAACGCTTACTAGTTATATCCAACTACGGAGCTTTGCCACATGATAACTTCTCCTAAGTAATGCACCAGTTGTACACAACCCCACTATTGCAAGTGGTACGCAATCCTAATAGTGATAAACACATCATTATGCACAGTAACAATATATTTTATATTGATATATATATATTATGTTATTTTGATATAGTCTCTTTATATACTACATCCATATGTATTGTACTTCTGGACAGCAGTATTAATATTTGACCAATATAACTGTCATTCTCTTAGGAAGACAGGTTATCTAAAGTGTCCAGCAATTCAGTATACTATATCAGCTGTTGCTAATCTGTTCATCACTTGGGTTTGACTACATACCTATACACAATAATTTATATACTTCTTCAGATTTAGTAGTGGCGTTTGTACCTCCTCTTATTAGTGTTATATTGTGGTAGATGAACCTCTTCATCCTGGGTAGATAACCCTCATTAGCGTATAAATCCCAATATTAGACATTATAATGTTGGTATTTGCCTAACATCCTAATAATAAGACTACATACTACTATACCAGATAATACAGCAATGCTATGATTGGGGTTCACAGGATAGTTCGACACTGTGTTTTTATGTTCAATTCAATATTTTATCATTCTTTCTGTGACTAATAAAAGTTAAGTTTTAACCCCTCGAACCGGATGGAATTATAAACAATTTTTCCTCCACTGTCCTCATTGTATTTACTCTACCTAAGTGTTGTTGAGTGTTATGTATGTACATTCTCCACCAGTGGTTCACTGTTTTTTTTTTATCTAGTTTCCTGTGTACAGCACCAGCCTAACATCATATCCTAACACAGTCCAACATATGTTAGTATTGGACACAATACTGATATATTCTCTAGGCGTGTAGTGCCATCGTTTGTCTCTTCTTTCTTAACGGGTTAGAAAAAAACCTAACACTTGCGATCGCGGAATGAAAAGCTCCGTAACGCAGCCCCATTGATGTCTATAGGGAAAAATAAAGTTATGTTTAAACCTAACACCCTAACCGTAACCCAAGTCTAAACACCCCTAATCTGCTGCCCCCAACATCACCTCCACATACATAATGTTATTAACCCCAAATCTTCTGCTCCCGATATTGCCGCCACCTAAATAAAGCTATTAACCCCTAATCTGCCGCCCCCAACATCGCTGCCACTATACTAAAGTTATTAACCCCTATTCCCCTATACCCCAACATCGCCCACACTATAATAAATCTATTAACCCCCTATTCCACTGCTCCCGACATCGCCGCAGCTAAATAAAGCTATTAACCCCTAAACCTCTGGCCTCCCACATCACTACCACTAAATAAACCTATTAACCCCTAAACCGCCAGTCCCCCACATCGCAACAACCTAAATTAAACTATATATTAACCCCTAAACCTAACCCTAATGTAACCCTAACCGTAACCCTAAACCTAACCCTAAAATAGAGCTAAATTAAACTTACAATTATTAACTAAATAATTCCTATTTAAAACTAAATACTTACCTGTGAAATAAAACCTAAGCTAGCTACAATATAACTAATAGTTATATTGTAGCTAGCTTAGGTTTTATTTTTATTTCACAGGTAAGTGTATTTATTTTAACTAGGTAGACTAGTTAGTAAATAGTTATTAACTATTCACTAACTACCTAGTTAAAATAAATGCAAACTTACCTGTGAAATAAAACCTAAGCTGCCCTACACTAGAACCTAACATTACAAAAAATAACAAACAATAAAATTACTAAAAAAAAAAAAAAACTACCATTAAAAAAAATAACAAACAGCTAGATTACGAGTTTTGCGTTATGACTAAAAAATCATCGTTATGGCCCATAACAATGCTTTTTCCCTACCTCTGCTATTACAAGTCTTGTCAGAATAGGTGTACCGCACACTTCTTTGGCCGTCACACAACGTCAGCACCGCATTTTAAGAAAAGTCCTTTTTCAATGGGACTTTCATAGCGCCGGTATTACGAGTTTTGCTGTGAGGCCAAAAACTGAGCGGTACAGCCTAAAATGACAAGATCTGTACCTCCATCTAAAGTCAGTAGTTATGAGTTTTACGTTACAAAGCTGTAGCATAAAATTCATAACTAAACTGTTAAAAAGTACACTAACACCCATAAACTACCTATTAACCCCTAAACCACCACCCTCCCGCATCGCAAACACTATTTAAATATTATTAACCCCTAATCTGCCGTCTGCCCACACCGCCACTATAATAAACCTATTAACCCCTATACCTAACCCTAACGTAACCCTAACCCTAACACCCCCTAACAAATATAATTACAATAAATCTAAATAAAACGTACTATTATTTCCTAAATAATTCCTATTTAAAACTAAATACTTACCTATAAAATAAACCCTAAGCTAGCTACAATATAACTAATAGTTATATTGTAACTATCTTAGTTTTTATTTTTATTTCACAGCTAAGTTTGTATTTATTTTAACTAGGTAGACTAGTTAATAAATAGTTATTAACTATTTACTAACTACCTAGTTAAAATAAATACAAATTTACCTGTAAAATAAAACCTAACCTGAGTTACACTAAAACCTAACATTGCAATAAAATTAAATAAATTAATAAAATACAATTATCTAAATTACAAAAAAAAAAAAAAGAAATTATCAAAAATAAAAACGAATTACTCCTAATCTAATAGCCCTATCAAAATAAAAAAGCCCACCCAAAATAAAAAAAAAATAACTGCCAATGGCCCTTAAAAGGGCCTTTTGCAGGGCATTGCCCCAAAGAAATCAGCTCTTTTACCTGTAAAAGAAAATACAAACACCCCCCAACAGTAAAACCCAACACCCACTAAATAAACCTAAGCTCTCCATTGCCCTGAAAAGGGCATTTGGATGGGCATTGTCCTTAAAAGGGCATTTAGCCCTTTTACTGCCCAAACCCTAGTCTAAAAATAAAACCCACCCAATAAACCCTTAAAAAAACCTAACATTAACCCCTGACGATCCACTTACCGTTTTCGAAGACTGGACATCCATCCTCATCCAAGCGGGCAGAAGTCCTCCTCGAAGCCGGCAGAAGTTTTCATCCAAGCGGGCAGAAGTCTTCATTCAGATGGCATCTTCTATCTTCATCCATCCCGCGCAGAGTGGGTCTATCTTCAAGACATCCGGCGCAAAGCATCCTCTTCTTCCGATGGTCAATGAAGAATGAAGTTTCCCTTTAAGGTACGTCATCCAAGATAGCGTCCCTTACATTTCCGATTGGCTGATAGAATTTTATCAGCCAATAGGAATTAAAGGGTAAAACATCCTATTGGCTGTTGCAATCAGTCAATAGGATTGAGCTTTCATCCTATTGGCTGATCCAATCAGCCAATAGGGTTGAGCTTGCATTCTATTGGCTGACTGGAACAGCCAATAGAATGCAAGCTCAATCCTATTGACTGATTCGATCAGCCAATAGGATTAAAGCTCAATCCTATTGGCTGATTGGATCAGCCAATAGGATTTTTTCAACTTTAATTTCTATTGGCTGATAGAATTCTATCAGCTAATCGGAATGTAAGGGATGCCATCTTGGATGGCGTACCTTAAAGGGAAACTTCAGTCTTAGTTGACAATCGGAAGAAGAGGATGCTCTGTGCCGGATGTCTTGAAGATGGACCCGCTTTGATGAGGACTTCTGCCCGCTTGGATGAGAACTTCGCCAGATGGATGAGGATGGATGTCCGGTCTTCCAAAACTTTAAGTGGATCATTGGGGGTTAGTGTTAGGTTTTTTTTAAGAGTATTTTGGGTGGGTTTTATTTTTAGCTTAGGGTTTGGGCAATGTCAATAGCTAAATGCCCTTTTAAGGGCAATTAGTCAGTTCAGTGGGATACAGCACCACAAAGTGAATAAGTGCATGGTGTATGGGATAAGCTGCAATAGCCCCTACTCATACAGTCTCAAAGGTAACACCAGCACAGTGGTAAACTTGAAAAACTTTTAATTAAGGTTATATAAAAAGTGACGTTTCATCAGGTATATGATATACAAATGAATTTCCACAAATTTAACTTTGTGGAAATTCATTTGTAAATCATACACCTGATGAAACGGTCGTGTCTGACCAAGAAATGTGTTTTACAATAAAGTCTTTACATTTTATTAGACTTTGTTCCACGAATATTCCTATATACACTGAAGTGTACAATTTTGCCTTTGGACAGTGGAATTTATTTCTGCAATATTTGGTTTGTTGTATTCTGACCCGTGAAGGGTTGCATTCATGCAGACCGGTTGAATGCAGAGAATCGTTTGCTGCAGCAAAGTGAACTAGTAACATCGCACGGACTTTCTGCTGAAATCTAGCTGAGCACGAGAGAGAAAGTTGTCTAGATGACTTCTAAGAGTCCAGGAAGCGTTTGTGACACTTCTCAAGTGTCTTTGATCCTGTAAGTATAGTAATACCTGCGCTGATGGCGTTCATATGCTATTGATTGTGCACTATGGTGGCGCCTTCTTCTCTGTTTTTTTAACTTCTATACCTACAATGTAACTATTAGTTATATTGTAGCTAGCTTAGGGTTTATTTTACAGGTAAGTATTTATTTTTAAATAGGAATTATTTAGTTATTAATAGTAAGTTTTATTTAGAATTATTTTAATTATGTTAAAGTTAGGGGGTGTTAGGGTTACGTTAGGGTTAGACTTAGGGTTAGGGTTATGTTAGGGGTTAATATATTTATTTAGTGTTATTAATGTGGGAGGCCGGAGGTTTAGGGGTTAATAACTTTAGTATAGTGGCGGCGGCGACATTGGGGGCTGCAGATTAGGGGTTTATAACTGTAGGTAGGTGGCGACGACATTGGGGGCGGCAGATTAGGGGTTAATAAATTATTTTGGCTGTTCAAATCAGCCAATAGAATTTCAGAAGCTCTCATCCTATTGGCTGTTTTGAACAGCCAATAGGATTTCAGTAGCTCTCATCCTATTGGCTGATTTGAATTTGCAAAATCAAATCAGCCAAAAGGAATGCAAGGGACGCCATCTTGAATGACGTACCTTGCATTGAAGATTCAGTGTACGACGGCGACCCTATGAAGAGGATGCTCCATGCCGGATGTCTTCAGGATGGACCTCTCCGTGCTGCTGGGATGAAGATAGAAGACACCGCCTGGATGAAGATAGAAGAGGCTGTCTGGATGAAGACTTCTTGCTGCCTGGATGACGTCTTTGCCGCCTAGATGAAGATAGAAGAGGAGGCCTGGATGAGGACTTAGCTGCCTGGATGAAGATCGTTCAAGCGGGACTTCAAAAACTGTAAGTGAATCTTCAGGGGTTAGTGATAGGTTTTTTTAAGGGTATTTGGGTGTTGTTTTTTTTTGTTTAGGGTTTGGGCTATTCCTAAACAAGCTAAATGCCATTTTTAAGGGCAATGCCCATACAAATGCCCTTTTCAGGGCAATGGGTAGCTTAGGTTTTTGTTAGAGCTAGGTTTCTTTATTTGGGGGGGTTGGTTGGTGGTAGGTTTTACTGTTGGGGGGTCTTTGTATTTTTTTTAAGGTAAAAGAGCTGTTAAATTTAGGGCAATGCCCTACAAAAGGCCCTTTTAATGGCTATTGGTAGTTTATTGTAGGCTGGGGGGGGTATTTTGGGGGGGGCTTTTTTATTTTGATAGGGCTATTAGATTAGGTGTAATTCTTTTTTATTTTTGATGATTTCGTTTGTTATTTTTCGTAATTTAGTGTTTGTTATGTTTTGTAATTTAGTCTTTTTATTTTTTGTAATTAGACGGTTTGTAATTTTTAGAATAGTGTTAGGATTTTTTAATGTGTATTTTAGTTTAATTTAATTAGTTTAATATTAGTTAAATAGTTACTTTATTTTAATTGTTAGTTTAAACTTAGTTTTTTTAATTTGACAGGTAAGTTTTAATTTAATTTAAGATAAGGAAATTGTAATTTGTAATTACTAGTTTAAATTAGTTTATTGCGATGTGGGGGCTTTCGGTTTAGGGGTTAATAGTTTAATTTAGTATATTTTGTTGTGGGGGCCTTGTAGCTTAGGGGTTAAGAGGTTTATTATAGTGGCGGCAGTGTAGGGCTTAATATCTTTAGTATAGTGGGGGTGATGTGGGTGGATGGCAGATTAGGGTTTAATAATATTTAAATAGTGTTTGCGATGCAGGAGGGCAGCGGTTTAGGGGTTAATAACTTTATTATAGTGATGACAATGTCGGGGAGCGGCGGAATAGGAGTTAATAATTTTTAATAGTGTCGGCGATGTCGGGAGCTGCAGATTAGGGGTAATAATAACTTTAAAATAGGTTGAGCGATTCTCTTTTTTTATTTATGCAAATTATTACACTAGTTCCCAGGTTGAGCGCTTCTCTCTTTTTATTTATGTAAATTATGACACAGTTCCCAGGTTGAGCGCTTCTCTCTTTTAATTTATGCAAATTATGACACAGTTCCCAGGTTGAGCGAATCTCTTTTTATTTATTTTAACTTTAAAATATTATTTGCGATGCAGGAGGGCCTCGGTTTAGGGGTTAATAGGTAGTTTATGGGTGTTTAGTGCACTTTGTGACTGTTTAGTTATGAATTTTATGTAACAGTTTTGTAGCGTAAAACTCATACCTACTGAAGGCGGAGGTAACGGCAGAACGGGAGAGCAGCAATTCTCCATAGCTCTGTGTAAAAAAGCAATAAAAAAGCAGTTTAAAAGTGGCTAAAATTAGTCTCTATTGCTAAAGATTGACAAACAAAGTGCCTAGATCGTGTGGGGCAAGCTTGGGCGATTAAGGACTTGAATTGACCAAGCGGAACTCTAAAAGAAAATACATCATGGGTGAGGCCTGACAGAACTTGTGAAGCCAGTGAGTGCCAACTTTGTTTGGCGGTCTGTCAAATTAACGACCAGAGATCTGGGCTTGGTGGAGGGAGAGTTCACTTTGACAATTCCAGATCACTCCTGACCCCTAAAGAAGGACCTTAGAGGAGGTTCAGTAACACTTATTGTCAGAGGGAATAGGAGAAAGACAACAGCATCGGTCAGCAACGAAGTCCTGAACAAGAAGTTGTGGTGATCGGTTATTAAAGCAGACGGCACTGTCTAATAACTGTAATCAAGACTCCAGAGTGTCGGGGCTCCACTCTGAAGCTGTAGGAAACATCGACACCACAGGACACACCATAGAAACTGCCAAGAAGGCCTACCACAATCCCCAGCAAGGACGCCTACGGGAAGTGCTGAGAGGTGAGAGCAGGGACCAGCCACCAAGCCATAAGTTAGGGGACATTGTTGTAAAATAAAGGCTGGTTCCCAGATACTTGAATTGACTGTTCTGGAGGGTTGGGGCTCCACTCCATAGCAGGATAGTCTGGCTGAGGCCTCCCATCAGCACACCTAACTTAAGTTGAAGTTGTGGCTTATCAAGAGTCCCTGTCTTTGTAATAACAACACATAATAAAGTTTGGGACTAAGGAACTCTGCACAAGAATCATAACACACTAAATAATTAAAAGAGCCTATAGGTGTGGCTGGGGCAGCAGGCTTGTTATACAGTAAACAGCTCTAGTAAATGGAATTGGGGCCTGAAACGCTTAATCCCCACTAATAACACCGCTGGAAAGTAAGTTCCAGCCTGACAGTTGTGCTTGTTTCTGTTTAGGCTACAGCACATTAAAGATATAAAAACAGCCAGAGCACTATACTGCTGAGACAGCTAAACCTACTCTCTGACTCGTCAGATATTATCAGCTCTCCGAAAACCACAGAGAAAGGCCCCACATAGGGACTGGACACAAGTGGGCAAGAATGGCAAATCTAAAAGACCCAAGACAGGACACATTACTGAGATGAACCATAGTTCGTCCAACAGGGACATTTCACATTTGTAATGAGGCCACTTGGAGAAGACTTAAAGGGACATAATACTCATATGCTAAATCACTTGAAACTGATGCAGTATAACTGTAAAAAGCTGACAGGAAAATATCACCTGAGCATCTCTATGTAAAAAAGGAAGGTATTTTACCTCACAATCTCCTCAGCTCAGCAGAATAAGTTCTGTGTAAAAAGTTATACTCAGCTGCTCCCAGCTGCAGGTAAAAAAAAAAAATGAAGAAATGAACAGCAGCCAATCAGCATCAGCAGTGCTGAGGTCATGAACTCTTTTACTGTGATCTCATGAGATTTCACTTAACTCTCATGAGATTTCATTGTTACACTGAATAGGGAAATAACATGAGAGTGCACGAGGCTCATCCTTTCAGCTGTTTCAGGACAGACATACTAATTTGCTGCTTAGAAATCCTTTACAATGGGATGTGGCTACTGAGGAACTTTTGAGGTAAAATATCTTTCTTTTTTACATAGAGATGTTCAGGTGATATTTTCTAGTCAGCTTTTTACAGCTATGCTGCATCACTTTCAAGTGTTTAAACATTTGGGTATTATGGCCCTTTAAGTAAATTACTCATCCTCCTTAGATCTATCGAGAAATGGGCTACGGAGATAGACTGCTTGCTGGTTCCTTGTGTACTGGTGTTGACAGTCTTCGGTATCCTTTAAAATATAAAAGTTTGGTTAAATATTGTTAGAATATATCTTGTAGAGGTCGTGCCCTACCTTTCCCACTTCCCTTTCTAACCTTACCCTCCCCTTTGTCCCGCCCAATCCCCTTCTATAAAACATAAGCATCAGTTCCTTCTCCCCTCCCCTTTCCCCTTTCTCATCGTTAGACCAGTATAACCTGGTCCCTATGCCACATGAGGTTAAAGATGAACTCTCTTATCTTTGTTAATTTGTTTATTGTTATGATGTTAATGTTATGTTACCAAAGTTTGTTGGTTATCCGACACATGTTTATCATATTTGCACAGGTTGTACAAAATGCAGAATCAAAATGTTACAAGTTTGTTGGGATTGCTGGTTGTGGTCAATGGACCCAAATAACACTAGTACATCAAAGACTGCCCCTCACTAGATGGATAGTAAATATGAAACACTCACCACTGCCACTGCACTTGACTTCGAAAAGCTACTGTCCTAGTCAGACAATATGTGGAGTAAAATAGTCTCACACAATGTTAGAGGTTTAAACACAAACATTAAAAGGAAAAAAGCTATATTTGAATACAAAGCTCTGAATGCCCAAATCATTATGTTACAGGAGACACACTTTATTACCGAGACTACACCTAAATATTGGGACAAATTATTTCCCATTCAATACCACGCAACCAATAAAAAGAAAAAGAATGGGGTCTCTCTATTGATACACACTTCACTACATTTTAAGGAGGAGGAGGTGATTAGGGACAAGGAAGGTAGGTTTCTTATTGAAAGAGGGCAAATTCAAAATGTCCCAATAATTTTAGTTAGTGTTTATGCACCCAATACTAATCAGGCTGCCTTCCTATCAAAGCTTAATAAACAGCTTATGCAATGGCAAAAATATAAAACTATAATAGGTGGAGACTTCAATTTAACACAATAACAAGATGGATAGATCCACAGTCTGTAATGTTGAAATGCTAGGACATAGACCAGAACAAAACATTCTCAAGGATTTTCCTCTAGACCAGAATTTAATAGATAGTAGGAGATCCCTCAATAAAAATATCAGAGATTACACGTATGTTTCATCGGTCCATAAGACACACTCAAGGATCGATTGCATCCTAATTAGCCAAATCATGATTCCACTACTAGTTTGAGCTGACATTATTAATTGCTCGTCATCAGACCACTCAATAGTAGAAATGACCCTCAAAGGATTAATCAATCCTAATAGAGGTAGAGCCTGGTCTCTTCACCCTAACCTACTGAAAGATACTATCTTCCATCAGAAATTACAACGAGATATCACAGAGTTCATATTGTTTAACGAGGGTTCTACTTCAAACCCAATTTACTCATGGGGAATACTTAAATTGTATGTAAGGAGAATTTTAATTACAGAGTCTAACAAGAGGAAAAGGCAAGATAAAGCCAGGATAGCAGAACTCAAGGCAGAGACCTCAGCTTTGCGTAGGGAATCTGTACATAACCCAAAGAAAGCCACAATTAAGACACTTAGAGAAAAGAAAAGAAGAGTTGAATCAATTACTAGATAAGGAGGCAATTCAAGCTATTAGACTTGTGGACACACAATACTATATATATGGCAATAAGCCAGATAAAATTCTTGCAAATAAATTGAAAGATATAACTAGACACTCTTCAATCCCACAAATATAGCAGGCAGATGGCACAACCATGAATGACCCTTTAAAGATAGCTAACTAATTTGCACACTTCTATACTAATATTTATAACCTTAACACGGTTAAAGGCAACCTAAATAAAACAACAGAACTAGATAATTTCTTGGAGGAATCCCAACTTCCAAAGATAACTACCACAGATAAGGAGAAATGAAATACACCAATAATGGCTAAGGAAGTCCACACAGTTATTAAAGAAATTAAGAGAAACAAAACCCCGGGCCCAGATGGTTTTACAGGTTTCTTTTATAAAGATCTTCAACTGATCCTGGTCCCACAATTGGTTAAATTGTTCAACTTAATTATGCAAGGCTATGATATCCCCTCTGACATGTTGTTAGCTCGCATTGCAGGCCAATATCACTTATTAACCAAGACATTAAATTGTTCACCAAAATACTAGCAAACAGATTAAGCCCTATCATAATGAAATGTATCCACTCGGACCAGGTGGTTTTTTTTAAACAAAGGGAGGCCCCAGATAATACCCATAAGATTATAGACCTTTTAAATTATACCCAAAATAAAGAGATGCCTTCTGTGTTCCTTGCCTTGGATGCAAAGAAGGCATTTGATAGAATCGATTGGGGCTATATGCATGCCATGTTAGACAAATTTGGGATAATAGGTCCATTTCATAAGGCAATCTCAACTCTTTATTCAAATCCCAAAGCTTTCATATGGTTAGCAGGATATCAATCCGAAAATGTAAAAATCTGGAATGGCATGAGACAGGGGTGCCCCTTGTCCCCTCACCTATTTTGCCTTAGTATTGAGTCATTAGCAATAAGAATTAGAGATAACCCTGACATTGCTGGAATTCCAATTGGATCCCAAAACTATAAGGTGTTGTTGTTCACAGATGATATCATATTAACACTCACCAAGCCACTCCTATTACTTCCACTTCTATATTCCACTATTCACAAATGTGGGCAATTTTCAGGGTACAAAATATATGAAGAAAAATGTGAGACCATAGGAATTTGGCTCCCACAACAGACAAAAAAAACTTTTGGAAATTAATTTCTCATTCAGATGGCCCAAACAAACGCTTAGGTATTTAGGAATCAACTTGACAGCCAAGGTATGTAACCTATATAAAGTTAATTATACCCCAATGTTTAAACACATTAACCAGCTAATGAACAAATGGTCTAAATTTTAAATATCCCTCTATGGTATAATTGTTACGGCTAAAATGGCAGTTCTTACTAAAATCCTTTAATTGTTTAGATATTTGCCAACTACAGTACCAATGCTTGAGCTACGCAAAATCCAGAAGGATATATTCCACTTTGTATGACAAGGTAAAAGTGCACACATAAACAAACAATTAATGGAGGGTGGAATAGGGGTTCCTAATATGATAGCATACTATCAAGCAGCATGCATGACACAAACACTTCATTGGGCCAAACATGAGGGAGATAAGCAGTGGGTTGGGCTAGAGGCCAGCTTTATTGATTTAGACAGAATAGATAGAATCCTCTGGACTCCCAAAAACAAAAGGCAGTGGAGAAAAGATGTCTTCATAGCTATGTGGGACAAACTAACCCAAAAATTTCCCTTGCTAAGCCGAAATTCCACTCTCACGCCCCTTGCGGGTATAGACTCCCCAATAGAAAAGACATTGGAAACAAAATTGGCCAATAAAGGCCTATACAGAATTTCAGACACTTTAACACATAATAAACATATCTTATGATCACTATACAAGGTTTGACGGTGCAGAGGAATCTCAATGGTTCCACTACCTACAATTAAGGTAAGGAGAGACAGGCAGCACTTACACTAGGTTTGAGCAGCTATATTTGACTACAAATATTATAAGAAGCTCAATTTCTAAGTTGTATTCAATATTCAATACTGCTAGCAGATCTATTAAGCCAAAATTTATGATAAAATGGGAAGAGGAGCTGAATAACACTTGGTCACTTGACCAATTGACCAATGGGAGGCAAACATATTTGGTGGTATGGCCTTCTAAGTAAATGCCTTCTTAAAGGAAAATCTCATGAAGGTTGCTTTCAAGTGGTACATATACCCAGCTAGAATCCACAACACATCAGAACCAGGGAGTCAACTTTGTTATAGAGGATGTGGGGAGCGGGGAACATATCTACATATGTGGTTGAATTGCCCCAAGCTTAGAGGTATATGGGAAGAAACATCTAAATTCTTGGAAAGGCTATTTTCTAAGGAAATAACTCTTACACCAGAGCAAGCCCTGTTGCACTTTCCAAATAAGGATACCCTCAAGCACCATCACAAACTAACAAAATGATATACACTCTACTGAGACTAAGTATAGCAAAATTTTGGAATTCGGCTCCTCCGTCCTACATATATGTGTTACCTAAACTGGATATATCACTATCTTAAACCTGAACTAACGGCAAAGATTTTAGACAGACAAAGTCAATTTACAGTAGAATGGGAACTTTACATAATGTTAGGTGAACATTAGTCAGAGATATGGTTTTATTGCTTGCTAGGGTGATGCTAAGACCAAAAGTGAATTGGGAAATATTGGTGACTCAAATTATGAACTTAACAACTTGTCGAATATATGTAATATTTTATTTTATGTACAATTGTGCAATGTTTTCTTTTCTTTTATACTTGTTTACTTATTTTTGAATAAAGAAAAATTATTTGATTAAAAAAAAATCTCATAACTACTGCTTTTAGATTGCGGAATGGATCTTGTCAGTATAGGCTAAAACGCAAGCTTTTTAGCCTCACCGCAAAACTTGTAATGGCTGCGCTATGGAAGTCCCATAAAAAAAACATAATTTTTACGTGTGTGGGACTGACGTTGTGTTACAGGCTAAAAGGCTTGTGGAACAGCTATACCGACAAGATTTGTAATGGCTGCGGTGCTGTTTTTAACAGTGAAATTACCATTTTGTCAGCGTTAAAACACGAACGCACAACTTGTAATCTAGGTGAAAGAAATCTGTTCAGTAATGTTTTTTAAATAACTCCTTTGAATGCTATAAGACATTGGGGTAGATTTATCAAGCAGCGGATGCTGCAAACTACCCCAGAAGTTTCAGGTCCGCCTGGAACTTAAGTTAAGAAGCAGCGGTCTTATGAAATGCTTGTGCAATGATAAATGCCAACAGCTTATGCTCTCAGCATTTATCAAAGTCGGGCGGACATGATAAATCAGCCCAAAAATGTCTGTTTTTGCCTGAAATTTCTTATGCATATAAATTATAGTTACTTACTTAAAAAAGACAAATTAATTTTCCCACGCAGCAATTTTTGTGTGCAAGTGCAGTATATTGAAACAAGTATGGCTCCTATGGATGGTATTAAATCTTTTGTCTGGAAATGGTACCGAGGCCAAAAAGCAAATTTCATGACCTGCAAATGCTGCAAATCAAATAGCTAGTTTTGGCAATTTGCAGCATTTTAAAAATCTAGGTTACAAGTTTGTTTTTTGGTCTCTCTGGGGAGCGTGTAACAAAGCGCAATTTTTACACAAAATTAAGTAGTCTTTAAAGTCCCTTTAATACAGTCCAAATTTTGTTGACCACAGACAGCTTCTGAGTTTGTTTGTCCCCCACTCCCGAGAATAAATGTACCAGGTCTTTCTACTATCATTGCAAATTATAGCGGTTGTTATAAGACTGTACAACAGGGAATAGATAGAATATTTCCCAGCAAAACTAACTGGTGAAATATTAACGGCACTTCCCATTTTAAACAATAGATTGTTACTGAACACCCTTATTGATTTGAGGCAAATTTTAGAAGATACTCATGATTCTTTTCTCATACATATAGCAGAAAAATGCTAAACAAAATATATAGTTCTCCCCTTTTGAGCCAGTAGAGACATCAGCAAAATTGAAGTGTCCAGGTAAGGAAGAAAAACAAATATTTTATGAAAAGAATCTGAGATAACAAGAGCAGGGATAATTACTCCTGTAAGTAGACTCCTACACTTTCCTCTAAGAAAGGTCCTGTAGAACAGAATGTCTAATTCCTGTGAGGACAGTGTGACCACTGCAACTAAGATGGTCAAGAAACACCATGTATTATTAATATGAACACCAAGGGGCCTATCTATCAAGCTGTCAACTTTGTTGCATTTAACGGCAGCATTATGTTTGCCTAACATCACGACCGCGGACCTGAATATGATCTCCATATTTATTAAAAAAGCCAGCAAAAAGCTGTGCACCAAGTACGGGGTGATGAGCAGCGAACTGTTGTTAACTAGCAGTCATCGATCTCACTGCTATTTGGCTTTTTACCAACTTTATTTATACCCTGTCACTAAACGCTGCCACGATACTAAAATGTTTGTTTAACCCCTATCCCGCCACTCCCAGACCACAGCGCAACTAAATAAATGTATTAACCCCTATCCCGCCGCTCCCAGACCTATCCCACCGCAACTAAATAAAAGTATCAACCCCTAAACCCCTGGCCTCCCACATCACTACCCCTAACTAAACCTATTAACCCCTAAACCGCCAGCCACCCCACATCACCATAAACTAAATTAAGCTATTAACCCCTAAATCTAACAACCCGCTAACTTTACATTAAAATTACAACATCCCTATCTTATAATAAATTAAAACTTACCTGTAGAATTAAATTAAACTATATTAAACTATTAATTAACCTACCCTAACTATTATACTAAATTACATTAAACTAGCAATTAAATTAACTATATTACATATTAAAAAAAACTAACCCTACTCAAATTATTTAAATCTACTATTAAAAATTACTAAATTACAAAAAAAATAAACTCTAAGTTATAAAAAATAAAAAACACTAAATTACGGGAAAAAAAAAACAGTATCAAAAATAAAGAAGAATTACACCTAATCTAATAGCCCTATCAAAATAAAAAAGCCCCCCAAAATAAACTACCAATGGCCCTTAAAAGGGCCTTTGCGGGGCATTGCCCCAAAGAAATCAGCTCTCAAAATAAAAAAGCCCCCATAAAATAAAAAAATCCCTAGCTTACAATAAACTACCAATGGCCCTTAAAAGAAATCAGCTCTTTTACCTGTAAAAAAAATTACAAACATCCCCCAACAGTAATTTAGTAATTTTTAATAGTAGATTTAAGTAATTTGAGTAGGGTTAGTTTTTTTTAATATGTAATATAGTTAATTTAATTGCTAGTTTAATGTATTTTTAGTATAATAGTTAGGGTAGGTTAATTAATAGTTTAATATAGTTTAATTTAATTCTACAGGTAAGTTTTAATTTATTATAAGATAGGGATGTTGTAATTTTAATGTAAAGTTAGCGGGTTGTTAGGTTTAGGGGTTAATAGCTTAATTTAGTTTATGGCGATGTGGGGGGCTGGCGGTTTAGGGGTTAATAGGTTTAGTTAGTGGTAGTGATGTGGGAGGCCAGGGGTTTAGGGGTTAATACTTTTATTTAGTTTTGGTGGGGTCTGGGAGCAGCGGGATAGAGGTTAATACATTTATTTAGTTGCGGTGGAGTCTGGGAGCAGCAGGATAGGGGTTAATAAATGTATTTAGGTTGCAGTGGGGTCCGGGAGCGGCGGGATAGCGGTTAATAAATTTATTTAGGTTGCGGTGGGGTCAGGGAGCAGCAGCATAGGGTTTAATACATTTATTTAGGTTGCGGTGGGGTCCGGGAGCGGTGAAATAGGGGTTAATAACATTATGTAGGTGGCACCAATGTTGGGGGTAGCAGATTAGGGGTGTTTAGACTCGGGGCTTATTTTAGGGTGTTAGGTGTAAACGTTACTGGTTTTCTACCATAGAAATCAATAGGATATCTGGAAGCATCGAACATAAGCTTTCGCTGCTTTCAGACTCCCATTGATTCCTATGGCATCCACCGCCTCCAGGGTAGCGGATTGAAAACTAGGTACGCTGGGCCGGAATAGCCACAAGCGTACTGGTTAACTATTTGATAACTTTTAAAAAGTCTCAAATAGTGCCGAATTTGTATTCGGAACATCTGTAATGACGTAAGCATCGATCTGCGTCAGATTGAGAACGGCGGATCGTATGTTACGTCACAAATTTCAACTTTTGCTGGTCTGTAGGCTTTGATAACTAGGTCGAATCAAGCTTGTCACAATTACGCTGCAGAATTCCAGCGTATTTGCTGTTGACGGCTTGATAAATAGAGGCCCAAATATCATTCTTGAACTCTAACAACCTCCTTCATATACAGAGAAAATAAAGTATCCCCCTGTAAGTCAGTCACTTCTTAATGGCCAACAATAACAAGGAGAACTTGCCCTACATGTGACTATAACACTAAAAGGTCTCTACTAGCCAGTAGAGATTTTTGAAGACATTGAATACTCTTAGTCCGTAAGAACCTACAACATGCTGTCAATGTCATGGCCATTGGAAATGCATTCATAATGCATGAAATGTCATAAGGGATAAACCTCCTATTACGTCCTACGTTCTCAATAAAAACACAACACAACTGCTTGGGGAAAAGACCGGTCACGGTCGCATTTATTAAACAAATTGAATTCTGCCTAATCTTAGCCAATAATTAGGCAGCTCAAATCAACCTATCACTGAACTTGTAACAAGTTCATTCCAGTTGGTGGCGGCATCTTCTTCTAGCTAACTAACCCCTACTTATTGACGGACAAGGCCCCTCCGATGTCTGCAGCGTGGCACAGGGGTTGCGCACACTCATTGGCACAGTGAGAGAGATTTTGTTATGGAGAGCTCTCCGGCCTGCAGCTCTTTAAAAGGGGGAGAGGAACCCCTAAGCCGGCACTTAGTGGGCGACACCTCTCCCTGTGTTCGGGCCGTCACTCTGCTCACACTGCGCCCGCTCCCAGGGCCTTGCCCGACCGCCAGCTAGGGCACAATTTCACCAACCCAGTAAGGCATCCTCTCCAAACGAGTCGTCCAACACGAATGAGAGAGGTGGATGACTATCTTACAACCTCGGGCTTATGGGGCTGGTTCAAATAAACCTACCCCCGCCGAGGACAGACTTACCCTCAACCTAACTTGCCGCCACATACCTTCTTCCAGGGACGGGCGGGCGGGGAAAGTTCTCCTCGAAGTCTGGAGGCAGGAAGAGGCCGAATCCACTGGAACAGGACCCTATAAAGGCAAGAGGTACACCCTCACACACATTTGCAACATTGTAGCATACACACACTTCTAGAACCCTCCAGACTTCAAGTCAGCTATCCCTTAATTTTGCTACAGGCCCACTAGAGGGCCTTCCACTTCCATAAGGGATAAACCTCCTATTACGTCCTACGTTCTCAATAAAAACACAACACAACTGCTTGGGGAAAAGACCGGTCACGGTCGCGTTTATTAAACAAATTGAATTCTGCCTAATCTTAGCCAATAATTAGGCAGCTCAAATCAACCTATCACTGAACTTGTAACAAGTTCATTCCAGTTGGTGGCAGCATCTTCTTCTAGCTAACTAACCCCTACTTATTGACGGACAAGGCCCCTCGATGTCTGCAGCGTGGCACAGGGGTTGCGCACGCTCATTGGCACAGTGAGAGAGATTTTATTATGGAGAGCTCTTCGGCCTGCAGCTCTTTAAAAGGGGGAGAGGAACCCCTAAGCCGGCACTTAGTGGGCGACACCTCTCCCTGTGTTCGGGCCGTCACTCTGCTCACACTGCACCCGCTCCCAGGGCCTTGCCCGACCGCCACAAAAGACGATCCTCTTGCCGCCACACTTAACCAACATAGCCCTTAAATAACAATATACCAATATAACACCTTAACCAAATTCAACTTTTTTTTTTTTTTAATATAAATAACGCTGTGTTAACAACGGTCGGATGCCAACCATAGCACAGAACTTTGAAAACTAACTAATGTCCTATTGAGTGTCCATTTTAAACAACCAATGAGATGGCTTTCTTAAAGTCAGCCAGGAAAATGTCCAACCCGATGTCCGCCAGGTGAACCCCATCCGGTCGGTAAAGGGCCTTATTGTCGGCCGTAATAGTGTCATGCCTGATGACGAAACCTCCCACGGCCCTGACCGCTCTTCCCACTTCCCTATTAACTTTCTTGTGGACATTGTACGCTGCCCTCTGTGTCACAATGTGACACCAACGCAGCAGTGCAACCACGTTAGACCAACCTATCCGCACATCCTGAAGCCATGTGCACACCCACTTAATGTCCGCAACCATAACCCGAATTAAATCCAACACGGGAATGGATCCCAAGTCATTTCCGCCCAGATGCACAACAATCACTTGAGGCTTTCCCCACTTCCTATGCGCATCCTGTAACAGAGCGGGGAGCTCACTCCAATTAAGACCCCTGCGCCCGAGCCAGCAAATGTTAGCCCTGGATGCCGCCAATCCTAGCTGATAGCCGCCCAGTGGATAAAGGAGTGCCCAATAATCCACACGCGCACTGGGGTCTTTACTGTACCTATAACAACATGGATGGGGACAATGAAACGGTGACAAACAACCACTAGCAAAACACCCCTTCTCACCCCCCCCCCCCGCCCGGCCCGGAAGGTATCAAGAGGTCACGCACCTTACGCGCCCCCATCAACTAAGCATTCAACGGGTGAATGTAGCCCCTATATCGCTCCGACTTCCAACGCCCCATTTTCTTAATGACCGCCTGCGACGACCCACCGGCCACAGCACTAGTCGCTGCCCCGATACGGAATGAATGCGGAGCAATCTTAGACGGATCCAATCCCGCTGCCGCTGCCACTTTGGCTAGCACTTTGCGGAACTGGAAGGCTGAAAGAGAACTGCCGTCCTCATGCACGAGGAACTGCAGCCCTCCGCCCAGCCGTACACGGCAATAATCCGCCACGCTCGATACCGGGCAGCATTCCGTGCATTTGTGCCTGGCTAAAGGCAACCAAGCCCCTTTCCCATCCTGATCCGTTTTGGATCTGGGAATGAGCAGTAGCACGCAATCATCCGAGGCCCTTACGTGCCCCACTTTAATGCCGCCTACCTCCCCTCTTGTGGAGGAGGCGACCGCTTCGCCTATCCTCAGCGCCCCCGCAAATGCCAGCGCGAAAGCAGCCCGAAACAAGACCGCCTCGTAGGCTGAACTGCACACTGCCTCCAGATTTACTACCAGCGAGCGCAATCTTTCTGTCGTGATTGGCTCCCTCCGATCCTTCGCAGATGGGGCCATCCGGCCCCATCCCTTCAAGATCTGCCTTACTAGGAAAGTACCCGTATGGTCCCTAAAACCTAAAGCTTTGCTAAAAAATGACAATGCCGCTATCCTGCTCAGAGCTGACAATCTGGACACACCCTCAAGCTTCAAGCACGCTAGCCATTCCAGAACGTGTACCTGAGACGCCTGACACAACAAGAAACCCTTCTGCACGCTGAAGCGCTCCCACGCCCTCCAATGCGACGAGTACGCCGCCCACGTCTTAGGAGCCAGCGACGCTCTGATAAGGGGGAGAATGGTCTCCCAACCACCGGCAGCTGCCAAAGGAAAAGAGGGCACGTTAGACCCTCAGCCGCTGCCCTCGGGGCTACCCTTCTAAACTGATCCCATTGAAATCTTGAAAGGGCATCTGCTATCACATTGCTTACCCCTGGGACGTGCCGCGCTGTGAAGCGAACATTAAGCTGCAAACACCGCAAGACCAGGTGCCGGAGGTAGGTCACCACCACCGGCAAGGCTGCTGACAACCTGTTTATGGCGTATACCACGCTCATATTGTCTGACCAGAAGATTACTGACCTATTGGACAGCCTCTCTCCCCATAGTTCTACTGCTACTACAATAGGGAAGAGTTTGAGCAATGCAAGATTACGCGTGAGGCCCGCGGTAATCCAGCCCTCAGGCCATGGCTCCGCACTCCAGTCTCCGTCCAAATAGGCTCCATAGCCCAACCCGCCCGCAGCATCTGTGAACAGATGCAGGGCTTGATTGGAAATGGGTCCGTCTCTCCAAAGGCAGACCCCGTTAAAATGAACCAGGAACCTTTCCCGAACTCTCAGGTCGTCCCTCATCTCCTCCGTCACCCGGCGCCTCTGACTATGCGTCCGAGGCCCTTTCAATTGAGCTTCTAACCTGCGGTTGAAGACCCTCCTCATGGGGATCACCCTCCCTGCAAAGTTAAGCAACCCCAGAAGAGATTGCAGCTCCTTAATGGAGATGTGCTCCGCGCGACATGCTGATTGAACCGCCCCAAGTAGGCGGTCGACTTTATCTTTTGGGAGCCTGCATAGGAATGCAACAGTGTCGATCTCTATGCCTAGGAACGTCAGGCAGGTACATGGTCCCTGCATTTTCTCATGTGCGAGCGGAACCCCAAACTCGGCTGTAACATCCTGCATCACCCGCATCAACGCAGCACATTCGTCAGTATCTGGACCCCCTACCAGCAGGAAATCATCCAGGTAGAGGGCCACGGCCCCGCCCCCAGACGCCCTCTGCACTACCCAGTGCAGGAAGGAGCTGAAGCATTCAAAAAGGGCACATGACAAGGAGCAGCCCATGGGCAAACACCTGTCAACAAAAAATTCACCCTCGAACTTCATCCCCATCAGCCGAAATGAGGAAGGATGAAGCGGGAGCAAGCGGAAAGCGGACTCAATGTCCAGCTTGGCCATCAAAGCCCCGCGACCCTGAGAGCGAACCACCTCCAGTGCCTCGTCAAAGGACTGATAGTGTACAGAGCTGAGGTCCGGATCTATCGCGTCGTTCACTGACGCCCCTTTGGGATACGACAAGTGATGAATAAGCCTGTACTTCCCCTTCTCCCGCTTGGGAACTACTCCCAGTGGAGAGACTACTAGATCCGCGATTGGCCGCTCCCGAAATGGGCCGACCACCCTCGCCAGCCTCAGTTCCTTAGCCAACTTCTCCCTCACTACGTGCGTGAACTCATAAGCTGACTTTAGGTTACGGTGGACAGAGGACCCGGTTACTTGTGAAGTAACCGGTATCCTAAACCCCACCCTCAACCCTGACGACAGGACTGCTGCTGCCTCACCGTCAGGGTACAGTGCCAGCCACGGCGCCATCTTCTCGTACTTAAGTGGAGTTGGGGCCCTTGCCACCAGACCCCCCTCTACTAATTTGGGTGGGTGCACCGGATTCCCTTCTCTTCGTGCATTCTGAACCCAGGTGAGGTCCGCTGAAAAACTTGCAGATGTGCCGAAAGGAGCAATTTGCTCCCCTGTCACACTGCTTGTCCTGGAATTTCCAGCACTCCCTCCCCCACCTCTTCGGGCGCAGAAAGGACCGCTGCGTTCCAGGCTTCGCCGACGCGGGTGGTGAAGTAGACCTCTCGCGCCCCAACTTAGACCACCGGATGCATATCTTGCGTCCAAAGTGTAAGATGGGGTTGCCCACCATTTTCTTGCGGAATGCTAAATCGTAATCCCTCCAAGCACCTTCCCTGAACCTTTTGTAAATATCCCCAATCGTGTCTTGATATTTAAAAAGGTTATGCCCCTGAGTCGGCCACCTATCAACGTAGCAGGACGCCAACACCCTATATCCTGCCTGCCATTCATCATAAGTTTTGGGGCCAGAGCCCTCGGCCGCCCTCTCCTTAGCTCTACAGGCTTCTGGAGTGAGTTTGTAGATATTCACATATCTACCCTCTTGGATTTTTTTAATCACTTTAGCCTTCAGATGGCCATAAAGTGAGTGGACTAGGCACGGGTACGAATCCCTGTGCACCGCCACTTTCCTTGACGCCACCTGCCCTGCCGGCGCAACTCCCACTTGCGCTAAGGAATAGTTCTCTACAACGGCCGGCGCGCCTGCCTTCGCCTGCACCTGCTCTGCCACTAATTTTTTAATCATTCTAAACATTTGCTGTTGGCCCTTGCCCACTAAACCTAGCCCTGTCTCGCTATCAGAGCCTGAGTCGCTAGATGAAGACCCCATGTTAGTGTGTGCAATGTCAGTGATGGTGCACTCACCAGCCTGCGACAGCTGCTGCGAAGTCCCTTCCGATGGCTGTAGGTGTCCACCTGCTGTTGGGCTAGCAAGTCCCACAGCTCCTCCATTCGCCGTGCACTGGCTGCTTGTACCAGCCTCCATTCTTTGTTCTGCAACAGATGACACCTGAGGAGACAAAACAGACTGGGGAGTACTCTGAGCGACGAAGAGGGCCCCAGATGGGGCCGCACCCTCCTTTTCGCCACCCCTAGCCCTCTCTTGCACCCCAAGTGCTGCAGCCACAGCCCTTCTAATCAAGTCCTCCTGAACACCTAATGCCTGACTAACGCATTCTCTCACCTCACGCTGTACTTCAGCAGCGATCTGCGCACTGTCCACACATACATTCACACCCCTCAACTGGCCCTGCATAGAGTCACCTTTGTCACCCATAGCACCTGACCCATGATTCACATTAGCATTGCCTTGTCTATTGGCTGTCTCCTGGCCCCTGCCAGAAGCTTGCATCTGCTCCCTCTGCTGCAAAGGAGGCTGTTGCGGACAGACCGCTTCCTGAAAGTTAGAGGCATCATTTGTATCTATACCTTGTCCCCTGCAAACTCTCACGCATTGCTCCTGACCCTGGGGTTGATCTGTCATGATAGGATCCCTGTTCATAGCGGTAACAGCACCATTCAAGCCACTACCCCTCAGCACCACTACCTCTGCTTCTATTGGAGGTCTAACCTGTTGCCTGCGACCCTGAGCCTGGAAGTCCCCAGCTGCAGCGATGGCGTCATCTGCGCCTCTAACACTTGAGCCGCCCGCCTGCATGCCTTGCACCTGCCGCCTATGCTCCCCGCTCACAGCCATACTCACCACCTGCCCGGTGCCCGCCCCCCTGCCCCCTGCGACCGTCGTCGCCGCCCGGAGTCTCCCCAACTTACTAGGGGCTGCTCCGGAAGGCTCCTCCGGTCGTCCTGCAGGGCGGCGTTGTACTCGCGTGCGACCGTGCTCCTCCCCAGAAGAAGATCCGTCAGAGGGGGAGGAGACGCGACGCACGTTACGTGCGGGGGCGTGGCCACGCCCCGCACTACCAGAAGGCCCAAAGCCCGCCCGGCCCCGGCAACCACCGTCAACCACACCGGACCCTCCGGCACCATCCCGGCCCTGCTCTATGCCGCCCGGCCCCCGGCCTGAGGCCAGAGACTGAGCGAGGGCCAAGACAGTGGCCAGAGCACCCGGCGGTAGCGCCGGCAGCTGCTGCATAAGGGCCCCCATGTCTGCGCCATGCTCCCCGGCTCCCCCCGCATCAGGCCCAGCTGGTGGGTTTACAACGTTTTGTTTTTATTTCTATTTGGGCAGAGAATCATTTTGGAAATCTTGGAGATTTTTATAATTGCATTTTATATTTTAATTGACTTTGGAAAAACTATATACTATATATACATTTTTAAACATTTTTATGACCTATACTTTACAATTGGATCTCATTATTGAGATGATAGCGCACCTAATTTTGTTTTTATTTACTATTTATTTGAAGTTGGGATAAAATTGCATTTAAACTATTTGGTTTAATATTTTGTTCCCTTTATAAACTCTACACTGCACGCAACCACTGTCCTTGATTATCATCTGTCTCCCTGAAGGAAAACGGAACTGTGACAGCAAAAAAAAAGAGTTGAGATAAAACATCTGTCCTTCTTTACAGATGACTGTAAGGAACATTCTGTTTTCATCTCTTCTCATCTTTATAGTTCTTGAAAAAACATAAGATGAAAGAGATGTAACTAAAGCAATATATCATTTGTAATACAAATCTCAGTAAATATGGTGTTCTTAAAGCACATAATGTGTAAGACATTTCAAAATTAATGAAATCAGACACGTGTACTCTTAAAGACAAGATGCACTGTTTGCATTTTCCTATCTGCTACATTTTCTGCTATATGAGCAAACTATTTACATTTTAGACATACATGACTTGTATAAGTACACATATACAATGAAAAAAAAAGATGATCTTTTAAGAAGTTATATAAAACGTTATCAGCTAAACAACACTGCTCACAAATGAAATGAGAATAACCACATTTCATTTTCTTCTTCAAATAGTGCTCCCCATTCCGATCTGTTTAATCTACCATGCATATATAGAACATGCATGCTTGGGTGATTTTTGGCTTTATTGTCAAAGTCTTTCCAATCCATTTAAATAAAGTTAATTCAATATGAAATGCTGCTTGAGTTACACAATAGTTCCAGGCCATCAACTTTCTTTTTGCTTTAAGGTAGGTAAGTGTGGTAAAGCTTTTCTCTTATGTTTATATTAACTTCCATGGAATTTGTTGGAAAGTTATATCCAGCCAAGGCAGAGGCACTGCATCGTAAATCTGATAATTTACTGTATCCTACCTGTATGAATTTTAATTGTGTAGTTTTATTGGAAGAGATTGACAGGTAATCTAGAAATGGCATAAAAACAGTGTTTTTTATTTTAAACTTAGTATTTTTTTCCTCTACACAGTAAATACATGCATGGTATAATGAGTGTTTATGTTGTGTTTCAAAACAAAATAAGCTTAAGGAAAAATAATGAGAGGTGGAATGAAAAAGTGAATGATGGCAAGAAAGAGAAACAAGTGAGTAAGAATACCAGTGTGATTAGGGGTCAGAAGGTGAGGTAGTGAGAGTGGACTATAGATTAGATTTAGATAGAACATAGGTAAAAGGTTGACAGATAGAGAGAGAGTTAGAGGGAAAGTCAGAGGGAGAGAAATAGTGGAGTGACAGGAAAAGTATATATGAGGAGGAGAGAGACAGGGGGTGAGATAAAGCATGATGGAACAAGACAAAGGAAGAATGATAGAGATGTGAGAGGGATAGAGGCAGAGATAAGAAGAGTGATAGGGGCCTATCTATCAAGATCCGTATGGAGCTTGAGGGCCCGTGTTTCTGGTGAGCCTCCAGGCTCGCCAGAAACACCAGTTATGAAGCAGTGGTCTAAAGACCGCTGCTCCATAACCTGTCTGCCTGCTCTGAGGAGGTGGACAGATATTGCTGCTATTGCACCCGATCGAATACGATCGGGTTGTTTGACACCCCCTGCCGCGAATCTGCAGGGGGCGGCGTTGCACCAGCAGTTCACAAGAGCTGCTGGTGCAATGCTGAATGCGGAGAGCGTATTGCTCTCCGCATTCAGCGGGGTCTGTTGGACATGATCTGCAATGTCGGATCATGTCCGACAGGCCTTTCATAAATAGGCCCCATAAAGTAGAGTGAAAAGATGGAGTATAAGAGAGAAAGAAAGTAAGAGTGCAAGGTAATAAGGGGCAGGAACAATTCTGAGAATGGCATGAGAAGATAACTGATAATTATATTTTTTATTTCAGTAGTTAAAGGGCCAGATTACAAATGGCACACTATCCTTAAACGTGATCGCAAGATTGCGTTTTTCTTTTTTTAAGCTTGAATACATATTACAAGTGGCAAACTGTTTAAATTTACAGAAATACGTTTATACAAATTCACAGTAATTTACGATCCCCATATTTTCTATGGATGGCGTTGATTGGCAATATCAGTTCGTATTACAAGTTGAAAGTAAATTGGACCGCTCAAATGCAATCGCATTTAATGCTCAAGCTTTTTACCCCACCTGAAATTTCACGTAAAGAGTTTGGCCAGAGGAAAATGTTTCACTAAAGTACACTTTTAACCCCTAAACCTCCACACCCCACATTGCAATCTGCCCTTCTACATTACTAACCCCTAGACTGCCTCACCCCCACATCACAAACCCTGCTACACTATTAACTCCTAAACCTCCCACACTCCCACATTGCAAACTACCCCTCTACACTACTGACCTCTAGACTGCCTCACCCCCACATTACAAACTACCCTGCTACACTATTAACCCCTAAACTGCCACCACCCCCACATTGCTAAGTACCTGCTACACTAATAACCTCTAAACTGCCAAACCCCCACATCATAAACTACAATTCAACCCCCATTGCAAAGTACCAACTATCCTCTAAACCCCCTAACCAGATAACCCCCATAACGCTTCTAACCTAACACCCCCTAAGTTACCAAAATAAAACCCCTTAACAATAAATTTAAAATATAAAGCCTAACATTACATTAAAAATAAAAAAACATAACATTACAAAAAAACTAACATTACAGAAAATAAAAAAACTAACATTACAGAAAAAAAAGCTAACATTACAAAAAATAAAACAAGTTACCAAAAATAAAAAAACACACCTAGATTACGAGTTTTGTAGTTAAAGCTGTGCGTGGCTAACAAGCAGTTTATGCTCACCGATCACCTACAGTAACGCTGAAAAGTGAGAGAAGAGCAAAATTATCACCTCGATACCAGCGCTGCCTACGGTAGCGGTGAGCTGGCTAAACGTGCTTGTGCACGATTTCCCCATACGAATCAATGGGGCAAAGCCGGCTGAAAAAAAACCTAACACCTGCAAAAAAGCAGCGTTCAGCTCTTAACGCAGCCCCATTGATTCCTATGGGGAAATAAACTTTATGTCTACAGCTAACACCCTAACATGAACCCTGAATCTAAACACCCCTAATCTTACACTTATTAACCCCTAATCTGCCACCCTCGACATCGCCAACACCTGCATTATAATTATTAACCCCTAATCTGCCGCTCCGGACACCGCAGCCATCTACATTATACTTATGAACCCCTAATCTGCTGCCCCCAACAACGCCGACTCCTACATTATATTTATTAACCCCTAATCTGCCGCCCCCACCTACCTACACTTATTAACCCCTAATCTGTTGCCCCCAACGTCGTCGCCAGTAAAATAAAGTTATTAACCCCTAAACCGCCGTACTCCCGCATCGCAAACACTAGTTACATTTTATTAACCCCTAATCTGCTGTCCCTAACATCGCCGCCACCTACCTACATTTATTAAACCCTAATCTGCCGC
Source organism: Bombina bombina (assembly GCF_027579735.1). Taxonomy (NCBI): domain Eukaryota; kingdom Metazoa; phylum Chordata; class Amphibia; order Anura; family Bombinatoridae; genus Bombina; species Bombina bombina. The sequence continues at coordinate 207,379,166 of NC_069506.1, forward strand.
CCACAATGTCGCCGCCACTATATTAAATGTATTAACCCCTAAATCTAACCCTAACACCCCCTAACTTAAATATAATTTAAATAAATCTAAATAAAATTACTACAATTAACTAAATAATTCCTATTTAAAACTAAATACTTACCTATAAAATAAACCATAAGCTAGCTACAGTATAACTAATAGTTACATTGTATCTAGCTTAGGGTTTATTTTTATTTTACAGGCAACTTTGTATTTATTTTAACAGTTTAATAGTTTAATAGTTATTAAATAGTTATTAACTATTTTAATAACTACCTAGCTAAAATAAATACAAAAGTACCTGTAAAATAAAACCTAACCTAAGTTACAATTACACCTAACACTACACTATAATTAAATTAATTCCTTACATTAAATTAAATAAATTACAATAAAATAAAATAAACTAAAGTACAAAAAACAAACAATAAATTACAGAAAATAATAAAATAATTACAATTTTTTTAAACTAATTACACCTAATCGAATCCCCCTAACAAAATTAAAAAAAATAAAAAAAATAATAAAAAGCCCTACCCTACACTAAATTACAAATACCCCTTAAAAGGGCTTTTTGCAGGGCATTGCCCCAAAGTAATCAGCTCTTTTACCTGTAAAAAAAGTAAAATACCCCCCAACATTAAAACCCACCACCCACACAACCAACCCTACTCTAAAACCCACCCAATCCCCCCTTAATAAAACCTAACACTAACCCCTTGAAGATCACTCTACCTTGAGATGTCTTCACCCAACTGGGCAGAAGTAGTCCTCCAGACGGGCAGAAGTCTTCATCCAAGCCGGGAAGAAGAGGTCCTCCAGACGGGCAGAAGTCTTCATCCAGATGGCATCTTCTATCTTCACCCATCAGGAGCAGAGCGGATGCGAATTAAGGTAGAAAAAATCCTATTGGCTGATGCAATCAGCCAATAGGATTGAGCTTGCATTCTATTGGATGTTCCAATCAGCCAATAGAATGCAAGCTCAATCCTATTGGCTGATTGGATCAGCCAATAGGATTGAACTTCAATCCTATTGGCTGATTGGATCAGCCAATAGGATTTTTTCTACCTTAATTCCAATTGGGTGATAGAATTCTATCAACCAATCGGAATTGAAGGGATGCCATCTTGGATGACGTCACTTAAAGGTACCATCATTTAGACGTCGGATGAAGAAAGAAGAGGATGCTCCGCGTCAGATGTCTTGAAGATGGACCCACTCCGCTCCGGATGGATGAAGATAGAAGATGCCGTCTGGATGAAGACTTCTGCCCATCTGGAGGACCTCTTCTTCCCAGCTTGGATGAAGACTTCTGCCCATATGGAGGACAACTTCTGCCTTGTTGGGTGAAGACGTCTCATGGTAGGGTGATCTTCAGGGGGTTAGTGTTAGGTTTTATTAATGGGGGATTGGATGGGTTTTAGAGTAGGGTTGGTTGTGTGAGTGGTGGGTTTTAATATTGGGGGGGTATTGTATTTTTTTTTACAGGTAAAAAAGCTGATTACTTTGGGGCAATGCCCCGCAAAAGGCCCTTTTAATGGCTATTTGTAATTTAGTGTAGGTTAGGGCTTTTTATTATTTTGGGGGGCTTTTTTATTTTGTTAGGGGGACTAGATTAGGTGTAATTAGTTTAAAAATCTTGTAATTATTGGAGATGTTGTGTAACTCCAGGGTAAACATCAAACATGTCCTCTCTAAGGCATATGGAATTTTACAGGATAGTATAGACACCTTTCCCCCATATGTCAAGAATTGGCAAATAGAATTAAATATGGATAGTGACCCCAAAATATGGTCAAATATATTTCACCGCACAGCTAAATCCTCCATATCAGCTAGAATGTTAGAACAAAATTTAAAAATCTTAACAAGATGGTATCTTACACCAACTAGAATTAAAAAAATCTACCCACATACCCAGGATACTTGTTGGAGAATCTGTGGAGAAAGAGGTACATTATCCCACATTATGTGGTTTTGCCCAAAAATTAAGCAATTCTGGACTAGCATTTTACAAGTTATAGACAATAAGAAAGATAGGAAGAAACTGAATAACTTCCTCATAGCAATATTAAATAATATAGATTTCAAAGTAAGTAAACCTAGAAGATACTTATACCAAATAGTACTCAATGGTGCAAAAAGTTTAATATTAAGCAAATGGAAGACAGTAGAAATCCCCACAAAAGAAGAATGGATTAATAAAGTTAATGAAAATTTGCTGAATGAAGAATATTTTTATTTATATAATAATAATAGAGACATCCCCATGGAAGCAAAGGTTATTTGGGAAAAATTAATAAAGGAGCCTCCACCTCTCTCTGTGCCATAGGTAAAGGGTTGAGAATATTTTTGGCAAGTTTTTCTTTATACTTTTTATTATTTATTTTTTGTTAATAGTAAATAAGTGATTCATTATGTTATTAGTGGGCATGTGTATTTGTTTTTGTATGTGGTTAAGGAATAAAAAAGATAAAAAAAAAAAAAAATCTTGTAATTATTTTATTATTTTCTGTAATTTAGTGTTTTTTTTTTTCGTACTTTAGATAATTGTATTTAATTGTAATTAGTTTAGTAAATTAATTTAATTATAGTGTAGTGTTAGGTGTAATTGTAATTTAGGTTAGGTTTTATTTTACAGGTAAATTTGACTTTATTTTAACTAGGTAGCTATTAAATAGTTAATAACTATTTAATAGCTATTCTACCTAGTTAAAATAAATACACATTTGCCTTTAAAATATATATAAACTCTAAACTAGCTACAATGTAACTATTAGTTATATTGTAGCTAGTTTAGGGTTTATTTTATATGTAAATATTTAGTTTTAAATAGGATTAATTTAGTTAATTTTAGTAATTTTATTTAGATTTATTAAAATTATATTTAAGTTAGGGGGTGTTAGGGTTAGGGTTAGACTTAGATTTAGGGGTTAATACATTTACTATAGTGGCGGCAACGTTGGGGGCGGCAAATTAGGGGTTAATAAATGTAGGTAGGTGGCGGTGATGTTAGGGACGGCAGATTAGGGGTTAATAAAATTTAACTAGTGTTTGCGATGCGGGAGTACGGCAATTTATGGGTTAATACATTTATTATAGTGGCGGCGATTTCCGGTTCGGCAGATTAGTGGTTAAAAATTGTATTATAGTGTTTGCGATGTGGGGGGCCTCAGTTTAGGGGTTAATAGGTAGTTTATGGGTGTTAGTGTACTTTTTAGCACTTTAGTTAAGAGCTTTATGTTACGGCGTTAGCCCATAAAACTCTTAACTACTGACTTTTAAATGCGGTACCAGTCTTGACAGGAGAGGCTGTACCGCTCACTTTTTGGCAGACTCGTAATACCAGCGTTAGGAAAATCCCATTGAAAATATAGGATACGCAATTGACGTAAGTGGATTTGCGGTATTTTAGAGTCACGACAAAAAAGTGAGCGGTGAGCCTGTCATTTCAAGACTCGTAATACCAGCGTTAGGAAAAAAGCAGCGTTGGGACCTCTCAACGCTGCTTTTTAACCCTAACGCAAGACTCGTAATCTAGCCGACAGTTATGCCTATTCTAAAACTAAAGCCCCACTTTAAAAAAAAAACACTTCCAAATAAAAAAAAAACATACTAACACTAAAATAAACTATAGCAATAGAAGGGCTTTTTGTAGGGCATTGCCCTAAAGTGATTTAGCTCTTTTTAAAAAAAAAAAAAATACGAGCCCATCCTTATATGCAATAAGCTCCCACCACCCCCAAACAAAAAACTATTCTGAAAAGGACATTTTTGCTTGACATTGCCCTTAGAATGGCGTTTGGTAGGACAGGGCCCTAGAAATCTTTTGCTTCCTAAAAGAAATATATATATATATATATATATATTCTTTTAAAAAAAAATCACCCAAAAAGGCCTATCACTAAACCCCAAACCCCACCATAGTTGAATCCGGTTCCTATGTGATCGCCAACTGTGGTTCTCCTCTTCTATCCCTGTGGCAGTGGTCTTCTATCTTTTTTCATCTTCATCCACCATCTTTTCTTCTTATCTTCTGATCTTCCATCTGACGTCCTCTTCATGCAGTTACAAACTGCACACTGAATTCTGAATGCAAGTTACCCCCTTTATATAGGGTTACCCTCGCATTCCTATTGGCTGATTTTCATTTTCAAAACATAATCAGCCAATAAAAAAAACTTTCATTCTATTAATGTAATTCAATATACAAAATAGTGGTTACCAACTTTGTAAGGGCAATGCTTGGGATTTAATTACACTATGAATTATATCATTTGCAAAGGATAATGTATATAAAACTTGAATCCATTTAGTTCTGATTTGTCTATTAATTATACTGAGACCAGATCGATAAACAAATTTAGTTTACTAAAAGAATTATTGGAAATAATAAGCAATATTTGAATAAAGCAAATCAATAATCATTACAATGATTTAATGATTATCAGGTTAGAACTAATGAAAACAACCTCTAAATTATTTTAATTGCAGTAGCTTGTGTGTATAATAGAGAAACATAATCTTCTGCTATTTAAATTATCAGCATAGCTAGCCAGAATCAGGTAAGTTAATAATCGTAGCAAACTATTAGAAAATTATAATACTATTACTAGATTCCTGATCAATCCAGCTTTGTTGTCGACAGATAAGATCAGGTTAGCAGGAATTACCTACCAAAACATTGGTGACTATAAAAGGTAAACCAGAATTGATTAACTCACCTGATTAAATTCGAAAATGTAAAATATAAATGTAAAGCGCACAAATCATATTAACAAAACTATTTCATATGGGTTTATTTCATACTTAGTAATATTGTGGGATCCTTCACTGGGGTTCAGTGTAAATAGACCTTCTTAGGTTACCCCTGGTCCCTTTCTCACCATTATCCTAACTTGTCTGTTTGGTCATCTTAGCCTCCCATCTCCTCTGGACAGGGTGTGGTCATTGTGCATGCTCTGTGTACCCTCTTGTGTCACTTACTTGTGTGTGCCCCCCTTTTGTGGTTGAGTGTGTATTTTATAGAAAACTTTTAATCTCATCTCCACTGATAAGGTAAGGTTCACAAAAATGATTGGCTAACACTAATTACAGATTAATTAACATTTTTGTTAAAGAGCTAATGTTAGTCAGTCAAAATATTTTTCCATCAAAAGATGGCACTCGTCACTAAGCTATAATGGAAAAATCTATATTTTGTTTTTAAGTTTTAAAAACAAGTCTATGGGACCGAATTATCAAGGGCCGAATGGTCCCTGATCCCCCTGTTTCCGCATGAGCCTTCAGGCTCGCCGGAAACAGCAGTTAAGAAGCAGCGGTCTTAAGACCACTTCTCCCTAACTGGTCCACCGCCTCTTAACGGTGGACAGCAATCAACCTGATCAAATACGATCGGGTTGATTGACACCCCCTGGCGAATCTGCAGAGGGGCGGCATTGCACAAGCATTTCACCAGAACTGCTTGTGCAATGCTAAATGCCAACAGTGTATGCTGTCGGAATTCAGCAATGTCTGTTGGACATAATCTGCTGAGCGGATCATGTCGGATAGACGTTTAATAAATCGGCCCCAGTATCTCTATTTGACCATCAGCCAAGGCTGAACTTGACTAATGTTTATAGACTAAAAGACTTACTGGAACCATATATGAATAACAAAGGGGAGATTTGTGGATTTTTATACCCAGAATATGACAGGAATCATGCAGCTATATTGAGGACCTTGAATATAATAATAACTAAATATTAATTATTTTGTTTAAGTACAAAAACGTCACCATAAACAATTATATAGTAACAAGCAACACTAGTTGATAGCTACATATTAATACTGATTAAAAAATATATAAACGTGTTTGTGTACCCAAATATGGGCTAGTTTACAAATTTGCCGGTTTGCGGGCGCGCAATAATTAACCAGATATTACAAGTGGACCTCATCTCTGGTTAATTTTCTAAAAGTGCCCCAATTGCCCTCAAAATAGAGGGCATTTTTGCTTAGCAGTTTGGTTCCCATTGGGTACCAAGTGCACTACGCCTCCTGTTGGTGCGGCCAGTGACCTGGAAAGAAGAGAATCAGTTAGTGCGGTCTCCAGAGCAACTTAAGGTAAGTATAAAGCCTTAAAAAAGGAATTTAAAGGAAACAAATAAATAATGATGAATTTTGTCAGTATTTTTTATTTTCTTTAAATTTCGTGGGTGCATTCATTGGATATTTATTTTTGTTTCAAAAAAGATTACCAATTTTCGGTACATTGCATGGTAAAATGCATGTCTAATATATATGTATGAACAGATGTATTTATATGTATTTACAGATATATATATATATATATATATATACACATATTGTCAAGGGTTTCTGTACATTTAATTAGGGGTGGTTCCTTTCCCACAACCTGTTAGATAAAAGACCACTCCTACCTTGCTTCATCGCTTGGTATTAGCTTCTTTTAGCTCTGAATGTTGAGCCTTACTGATGTTGGTCAAAGTCAGCCTGTAACTTTCCAGCAACTGTTGTCGCTCTCTCGGTACCGGTATCTGAAAATCCTACTACTGCTCTCCAAACAATTACACTGAATATACTGTATGTTACCTGCTTTATCCGCTTCAGTTTCCTACTCCCAACGGACAGATTTGTAGATAGCACCACTTCCAGCTGATTCTGTTCTGATATTACGGCTTGCTTGGCGCCGGCTACTCTAAAGGACGCTCTCCTGTGCAATTCTTCCAGTTCTCAGATCCGCCACATCCTGAACAGGTACCTGTCTGTATATTCTGTAACCCCGCCATATTCCTGTTTTAGCTAAACTGTAGTTATTCAGTTTAACTACTGTGCTTACTCTGAACAGGGTGTTTTACGTATAGTAACGCTGATTTCATCCTGTAGCCATTTCTTTTACACGCTGTTATTGTGTATCGGTCCTCCTGAAGAATATCTGATTATCCAGAGTTGAAATAAGGTATAATTTAATTATTTAATTAAATAAGCAAAACATAACCAATATAATAGTACTCTCCTGTGTGAGTTGATTACTAGGGTTATATTTATACTGGTATACTCTAGCTTATTTTATAACGCCTAGATTTAGAGTTTGGCGTTAGCCGTCAAAACCAGCGTTAGAGGCTCCTAACGCTGGTTTTGGGCTACCGCTGGTATTTAGAGTCGTGTAGGTAAGGGTCTAACGCTCACTTTCCAGCCGCGACTTTTACATATCGCAGATCCACTTACGCCATTTGCGTATCCTATCTTTTCAATGGGATCTTTCTAACGCTGGTATTTAGAGTCTTGGCTGAAGTGAGCGTTAGAAATCTAACGACAAAACTCCAGCCGCAGAGAAAAGCCAGGAGTTAAGAGCTTTCTGGGCTAACACCGGTTCATAAAGCTCTTAACTACTGTGCTCTAAAGTACACTAACACCCATAAACTACCTATGTACCCCTAAACCGAGGCCCCCCACATCACCGCCACTCTATTAAATTTTTTTAACACCTAATCTGCGGACCACACACCACCGCCACCTACTTTATACTTATGTACCCCTAATCTGCTGCCCCTAACACCGCCAACCCCTATATTATATTTATTAACCCCTAATCTGCCGTCCCCAACGTGGCTGCTACCTTACCTACAATTATTAACCCCTAATCTGCCGACCGGACCTCACCACTACTATAATAAAGTTATTAACCGCCACATAAATAGTATTAACCCCTAATCTGCCCTCCCTAACATCACTGACACCTAACTTCAAGTATTAACCTCTAATCTGCCGACCGGACCTCACCGCTACTCTATTAAATTTATTAACCCCTAAAGCTAAGTCTAACCCTAACACTAACACCCCCCTAAGTTAAATATAATTTTTTTCTAACAAAATAAATTAACTCTTATTAAATAAATGAATCCTAATTAAAGCTAAATACTTACCTGTAAAATAAACTGTAAAATAAAATTTTAGGATTTATATTTATTTTACAGACAACTTTGTATTTATTTTAACCAGGTACAATAGCTATTAAATAGTTAATAACTATTTAATAGCTACCTAGTTAAAATAATTACAAAATTACCTGTAAAATAAATCCTAACCTAAGTTACAATTAAACCTAACACTACACTATCAATAAATTAATTACATAAAATACCTACAAATAACTACAATTAAACCTAACACTACACTATCAATAAATTAATTACATAAAATACCTACAAATAAATTAAATTAAATAAACTAACTAAAGTACAAAAAATAAAAAAAGAACTAAGTTACAAAAAATAAAAAAAATATTTACAAACATTAGAAAAATATTACAACAATTTTAAGCTAATTACACCTACTCTAAGCCCCCTAATAAAATAACAAAGCCCCCCAAAATAAAAATGCCCTACCCTATTCTAAAATTAAAATAGAAAAGCTCTTTTACCTTACCAGCCCTTAAAAGGGCCTTTTGCGGGGCATGCCCAAAGAAAACAGCTCTTTTGGCTTTAAAAAAAAATACAATACCCCCCCTCAACATTACAACCCACCACCCACATACCCCTAATCTAACCCAAACCCCCCTTAAATAAACCTAACACTAAGCCCCTGAAGATCATCCTACCTTATCTTCACCACGCCGGGTATCACCGATCCGTCCAGGCTCCGAAGTCTTCATCCAAGCCCAAGCGGGGGCTGAAGATGTCCATTATCCGGCTGAAGTCTTGGCCCAAGCGGGGGCTGAAGATGTCCATGATCCGGCTTAAGTCTTGGCCCAAGCGGGGCTGAAGATGTCCATGATCAGGCTGAAGTCTTGATCCAAGCGGGGGCTAAAGATGTCCATGATCCGGCTGAAGTCTTGATCCAAGCGGGAGCTGAAGAGGTCCATGATCCGGCTGAAGTCTTCTATCAAGCGGCATCTTCAATCTTCTTTCTTCCGGATCCATCTTCATCCCGCCGATGCGGAACATCCTTCTTCACCGACAACTTCCCGACGAATGACGGTTCCTTTAAGGGACGTCATCCAAGATGGCGTCCCTCGAATTTCGATTTGCTGATAGGATTCTATCAGCCAATCGGAATTAAGGTAGGAAAATTCTGATTGGCTGATTGAATAAGCCAATCAGATTAAAGTTCAATCCAATTGGCTGATTGGATCAGCCAATCAGATTGAGCTTGCATTCTATTGGCTGATCGGAACAGCCAATAGAATGCGAGCCCAATCTGATTGGCTGATTGGATCAGCCAATCTGATTGAACTTGAATCTGATTGGCTGATTCCATCAGCCAATCAGAATTTTCCTACCTTAATTTCCGATTGGCTGATAGAATCCTATCAGCCAATCGGAAGTTGAGGGACGCCATCTTGGATGACGTCCCTTAAAGGAACCGTCATTCGTCGGGAAGTCGTCGGTGAAGAAGGATGTTTCGCGTCGGCGGGATGAAGATCCGGAAGAAAGAAGATTGAAGAATCTGCTTGATAGAAGACTTCAGCCGGATCATGGACCTCTTCAGCTCCTGCTTGGATCAAGACTTCAGCCGGATCATGGACATCTTCAGCCCCCGCTTGGGCCAAAACTTCAGCCGGATCATGGACATCTACAGCACCCGCTTGGGCTTGGATGAAGACTTCGGAGCCTGGACGGATCGGTGATACCCGGCGTGGTGAAGATAAGGTAGGATGATCTTCAGGGGCTTAGTGTTAGGTTTATTTAAGGGGGGTTTGGGTTAGATTAGGGGTATGTGGGTGGTGGGTTGTAATGTTGGGGGGGGTATTGTATGTTTTTTTACAGGCAAAAGAGCTGTTTTCTTTGGGGCATGCCCCGCAAAAGGCCCTTTTAAGGGCTGGTAAGGTAAAAGAGCTTTTCTATTTTAACTTTAGAATAGGGTAGGGCATTTTTTTATTTTGGGGGGCTTTGTTATTTTATTAGGAGGGCTTAGAGTAGGTGTAATTAGCTTAAAATTGTTGTAATATGTTTCTAATGTTTGCAAATATTTTTTTTTATTTTTTGTAACTTAGTTCTTTTTTATTTTTTGTAACTTAGCTTTTTTTATTTTTTTGACTTTAGTTAGTTTATTTAATTGTATTTATTTGTAGGTATTTTATGTAATTAATTTATTGATAGTGTAGTGTTAGGTTTAATTGTAGATAATTGTAGGTAGTTTATTTAATTTATTTATTGATAGTGTAGTGTTAGGTTTAATTGTAACTTAGTTTAGGATTTATTTTATATAACTATTAGTTATATTGTAGCTATATTTGGGTTTATTTTACAGGTAAGTATTTAGCTTTAAATAGGATTAATTTATTTAATAAGAGTTATTTTATTTCGTTAGATAAAAATTATATTTAATTTAGGGGGGTGTTAGTGTTAGGGTTAGACTTAGCTTTAGGGGTTAATACATTTATTAGAGTAGCGGCGAGGTCCGGTCGGCAGATTAAGGGTTAATACTTGAAGTTAGGTGTCAGCGATGTTAGGGAGGGCAGATTAGGGGTTAATACTATTTATTATAGGGTTATTGAGGCGGGAGTGAGGCGGATTAGGGGTTAATACATTTATTATAGTAGCGGTGAGGTCCTGTCGGCAGATTAGGGGTTAATAATTGTAGGTAGGTGGCGGCGATGTTGTTGGGGGCAGATTAGGGGTTAATAAATATAATATAGGGGTCGGCGGTGTTAGGGGCAGCAGATTAGGGGTACATAGGGATAATGTAGGTTGCAGCGGTGTACGGAGCGGCAGATTAGGGGTTAAAATAATATGCAGGTGTCAGCGATAGCGGGGGCGGCAGATTAGGGGTTAATAAGTGTAAGGTTAGGGGTGTTTAGACTCGGGGTACATGTTAGAGTGTTAGGTGCAGACTTAGGAAGTGTTTCCCCATAGGAAACAATGGGGCTGCGTTAGGAGCTGAACGCTGCTTTTTTGCAGGTGTTAGGTTTTTTTCAGCTCAAACTGCCCCATTGTTTCCTATGGGGGAATCATGCACGAGCACGTTTTTGAAGCTGGCCGCGTCCGTAAGCACCGCTGGTATTTAGAGTTGCAGTGGCGGTAAATTATGCTCTACGCTCCTTTTTTGGAGCCTAACGCAGCCATTCTGTGAACTCTAAATACCAGCGGTATTTAAAAGGTGCGGGGGGAAAAAAGCCAGCGTTAGCTACGCGGGTCGTTACCGACAAAACTCTAAATCTAGCCGTTAGTATGTTATCTGCCGTTGTGATTCACTCCTTAACAACCTCTGTTCTCTAAAAGGGAGCCAAGCATACACCATTACACATATAAACACACAAATACATATGTGTGCATAGATAGACATTGTTACACCCTGTGATTGAACCTGGGACCTCAGCTTCTGGGGCTTTTGCTTTCCCTGTGTTCTATCCTCACAATTGTACTGCAGTGTATTTCTTTGCCTAGTTAGCTTTTGTTCTCCTGCACTTTGGCTCCACCTGCCTGCAGCTGCGGGTAATTAGCAATTACTCTCTGGTTATATAAACCCAGCTCTTCCAGCATTCATTGTCCATTTATTGAGTTACTACTCAGGGTATGCTGTTCATTGCTATTTGGATTGCGCTCTGTTAAAGACTTGGATTTGGATTCTGGACTCTGATTTTCTCTGCCCTTTGTTACTTTGTTGGGTTTACTGTTTACATTGATCTCAGAACTGGACTTTGACTGTGCTTTGCTTTAACCCCTTGTACTTCGCTGGATTGTTTTCCTTTCTGTTGCTCACCTGGATTTTCCTTGACTATGCTTTAGCCTGAACCCTTGTGACGGTTGCATGTACTACACCAGATTGTATCCTTTATCAGTACTATTTCTACTTGATGAGTATCTCCAGATTTATATAGTACTGTACAGTCCGGACAGCATCCAGAGCTTCAGGCTGGTTGTTACTCCTATCTCCACCTTAATATCTGGGTTTCTCTGTGCCATGCCTATACTATGTGTGTGTATTGTACTTAACTGACACTGAGGCAGGCATGACAGACATATATAAGGGTATTGGAGCCCTTTGCAGTTAAGCAAATGAAATATGTAAAAACATATTTACGCAATATTCATATTTAATAAAGTGTTAGTTAATATTTAACATTCCAATGTTCTGCACCTAGCAGAATATGTTCTATGTGTTTTAAAATACTATATTCATATATATATATATATATATATATATATATATATATATATATATATATATATCTGTATATATATATATATATATATATATATATATATATTGTTTACGAAAAAAAATCTGAAATATTTAATAGAAATATGTATTTATGAATCAATGAAAAATATTCTGCTATGAGACAAATATTGGAATGTGAAATATTCATATTTTCATGTCGGGGTTAGTGCACTTCAGAATATGCATTCGGGTTTGCTCGAGTAGGCTAATGTTTTTTCCCCCACATTTTTTTTTGCTCCATTGACTTCTCAGGTAGGATATGTTTTCACTCGCGGAATCTTATAAGTTTTGCTTTTTTCTCGCATTGGGTTAGTACGAGAGCAAAAACAGTTTACGTTCAACTTGTAATACAAACGCTACCTGATGCGGGCAAAAAGCTTACTTCTAGAGGAGTTAGCCCTCGAGCAGGAGCAATAAATACCGCTCCACTTGTAATCTGGCCCTATATATTTTTATCTGTTAAACTAATTTTTTTTGATAGTCGACCCAACTGATCAATCTTAATGATCTACTAAATCTTATGTTTATGAACCATGATAAGTCAAGAAAAAAAACCTACAGATGTCTGAAAAATTCCTCACAGCTTCATACAACACCACTTCTGAGGCTGTTTATTAGGGAATTTTGCATGAAAGAGGACAAATGCTTAAAGGGAAATGGAAGTCTAAATTAAACATTTTTGATTTAGGTACAATTTACTATTGGTGTATAGACAGGTTAAAGAGAGTGCACTTGATTTAAATACTAGATATATAGTATTGTTACAAACATTGTTGCAAACACTACTGTCATATAAGGCCCCAAGTATTAAGCAGCGTGTGGACAAGCTTCTCAACTTGAGAAGTTGTCTGTATACCTTCACTGCATATGGGCAGTGGATCTATTTGTCCACTGGCCCGTATGCATCACTACACACCCGATAGGTGTGTGTTATGCAGGCCCCTTCTCTCGCACAATTCTGTAAATCACCCTGAGCAAGCAAGTTTGGGGTGATGCTGCTTCTTACATTGTGGGAAGCATGCTAGTATGTGAGGACTTGCACCTCAAAAGCTCCCGACCAGCTTACGATGCTGCATACATGAAGCCCTAGAGGCTGTGACACACTGCAAGCGGAGCGGAGTGCAGCGTGTACATGCGGCAGCGCGCGCTCAGTGTGTCCTGCCTTTTCATTTCTGAGCATTCTGCTGCGTCAGGTCATGTAGCTGAGCGCTCTTGATAGTCTTGATAAAGGCCCAGTTCTTAGGGCCGAAACGCGTTGACATATATGGTAAGCTTCTTTTCAATTACTGACTAAGTTTGAATAGCAGTTTTGCACTATGTTATATTTGTTTTATTACAGGTATATCTTTGAATGAATTGATCCCTGAGAACATAGGATCCATTTCTGTATTTTTTCATCGTTTACACACAGGAATAACTTTTTAGGAGCATCTCTTCACATCTTGTATTCACATAAGGGTCACTTTATAAGTGTGTTATTCACTTTAACACATCCTAAATATTCATTTGGATTATTTTTTTACATTTTTTCCTTTTTCTTTTTTCATTTTTGTGTACACACATTTTTGATTATTCACGCCCACTTCATCACATCATCTTTTCAGGATTTTTTGGATATTCACAATAATTTTTGAAATTTGATTTGAAAACCACTACGTTTTTCTTTTTTACACACTTCATCATTTCACCGTTTATCGAGGGATATATAAGGATAACTGTTTTAAAATAGAATCTTCATATTGGACATTCACTCTCTGGAAAGAATTTAAAGTTTGGGACCTACATATTTATGGACACCTACTCAGTAAATTGATGTTTTTATATTTATTTTTTATCCAACCATCAACAGCTGTTTTATTGTAATTTATTTTGTGATTAAGATTGTATATTGTTGTGGTTTTTAACCACAATTGTATTGTTTTTTATATAGATATATGCATATTTTATTGTTAATTTTAAGTGGATCCACTTTTGTATCTTGTTTGTATATTTTAGCTATAAGTAGCTTATAAAATATTTTATATACCCCTATAGAATTTCAATATATTTTTTATTTAAATAATCTTGTCACTACTAGTGTCTTAGCCTTTTAGGAGGCGCTCTGTGTATTTATTTTTAGATAACTTAAGTAGTGTTGGTTGGTTCTAGAAAAAGTTCCATTGAATGTATAAAACAAAGATTTTATGAATATTGAGCTGTTGTAAAGTATAAAATTAATCCTATAACCAAAGTACCTAACAAAATAGGTGGTGGTTTTCCAACAGTACTCAATGAGTGTGAAGAAATGTTAAAAATAAAATGTATTTCCGTTGTAGCTGCAGTTAGGCTTCCAGAGGGAGGGTGTGTATATGACATAGATTTTATGTATTGGTAACATAGGTTAATTTTAGACTTAGTGACACTTCACTAACAGTAACAACATAGAAATGGGATCCATATGAAAAAAACATTAATGACAACAAAAATGCTAAGAAACAATATATAGAAGTCAAAACAGGTGACAATTATATTTGAACATTACACACTTATGAGTCAGGTGAACTCTTACTCAGATCAGAATACACTCTTCCAGTACAAAGCATAATCAGAATTTGTAAAATCACTGCTTTATAAAGAATCTAAATAGGTTTAAATACAAAATAAAAGGTGCAAAGCTTAAATGTAATAAAACTTAAATTGCCCAGTCTGGTCTAAAGTAATATAAAATACAAAGAACAAAGTATAAATATAACTGAACTATCATGTCAGGCAGTGCTCTATTGCACTGGGCTTGCCTCTCCTTCACATCCATAAATGCATTCACACTAATTAGAGACATACAGTATAGCAAAATCTGTAATAATAATGTATCTAATGATCCAAACATAAGTACCAGTGCTTTAATCTCTGTTTCTAAAGATATAGCATTACAAGGAGCAACCAACTTTCAGCAGCATACTTATTGTGTCTCCATTCTAATGGTTTTATGTTTAGAAGGTTAGCACGTCAATAAATAAAACAAAAGAGTCATTTGCCATTTAATTCTGACTTTGAACAATACTCTTCCCCAAAGTAGTTCTATTAAATTACTGATGTATATTTAGCTAAAAACAAATTCAACATAACTTTCGGGTCTTACAAACATCAATAAATTAAAAATATGAAAGAAACACTCACTAGTTTCAAGAGCACTGCCTTAGTTTAAATGTTGAAAGTATTTTATCAAATGGCTTTGCATCTGCTTCAACCCACTCCTTTTTCAGGGTCCATTAATTATGTAAAACAGACAATTATACAAATTATACATATGTATGTGTGTATATATATATATATGTGTATATAAATATATGTGTATGTGCATATATATATATATATATATATATGTGTATATAAATATATGTGTATGTGTGTATATATATATATATATATATGTGTGTGTATAAATATATATATATATATATATATATATATATATATATATATATATATATATATATATATATATATTTAAAAAATGAAAGGCACTCACCGGGTCTTAAATGCTGAAAAGTTTTTACTTTATTAAGGTGACGTTTCGGGTTTTATCCTGTCCTCAAACCAACATCAAACATACACACATTACCTACTAAACTTAAATACGAACCAAATCCCCACCGCAGTGCTGTCCATGGCGTACCGGAAATCCCAGCAACCACGTGGTACATCTCCACGTCATGCGTTGCTATAGTGACTGGAAGCCACTCGGCAGTCCTGGTGAAATGAAAATCAAAGTCATCAGATAAGTAAAAACAAAGGAGACAATAGCAGGTAAGCATACATTGTGCTATGTAACAACGGGATGTAGAAGATCTGCCGCAGATACAAAAATCAAAATAACAGCATGCAAGCTAAATTAAGATTTAAATGTCTAAGGCTAAGCCAATCACCACATATTATGTAGCCAACACCTTTAAGCAAAGAAACAGCTGTAAACTGCTACTGGATATCCCAAATCTACTCCAATGGTTGCCATGGATGGATAATAGTGCATAATTGCACTCAAATATATTCGTCCCAATGGCAACCTGAACTTTAAAGTTCCCAAAGAAATATACCTATACAACACTAACATTAAAATAAGGCATATACCAAAAAAAAAAAAAAGAACAAGAGGGCATGTAAGAGAATTATGATTCAAAAAACATAAGTAGTGAGAAATTAACATCACAGGTGTACCTCAAAATATAGATGTACCCTCATGGAAACTAAAAATATTGCAAAAATAAATACTGAAAAATATCCAAAACATTGAAAAAATATACAAAAATTATCCAAAAATGTGTCTTATAAATATATAATAAAATCAAAAATAAAAAAAATATCAAAAAATAAATTAAATTAAAACGTTTTTCTATATATTAATCATTGACATAGAAAGATTGTTACTTCAAAAAAGCAGAAAAATGTGTAATGGATCCAAAGGGTCGAGGCCTCTCATAAATAGGAATGCCAATCAAGGTGGACATTTAGTCCTTGTGGTTCCATGGTGCCCAGTTCAAATATCCATCTGGCTTCTCATTGCAGCAACATCTTAGCATGGTCCCCTCCTCTAGGTGGCACAGGTATGTGGCCGATAATGATATATTTGAGGTCGGACACTTTTTGATTAGCTTGAGCAAAGTGCCGTTTTAATGGCAAATCGATGGTTCGCCATCCTGATGCGTAGATTGTCCACAGTCTTTCCAACATAAAATAATCCACAAACACAGTATATAAGATATACTATAAATTGTGTGGTGCCGGTCACCCTGTGCTTGATTTCATATTTCTTGTTGGAGTATGGGTGTCTGAAAGTTTTTCCAATGGAGAGACCTCCGCAGGTGGTACAGCTTAGACAGCGATAACACCCCGGCTTCGTTTTGAGCCAGGTGTCTTTAGTATAACACTTTCTTGGATTTGTTTGGATAAGTTGGTCTCTTAGAGATCTAGCTCTGTGGTATCCAATCCTTGGAGGAGGTGTCCTATGTAATGGGAGCTCCCTATAGGTAGTTATCAATGACTAATTCTTCCTTAAACTATCAGCTATTATGTGTTTATCTATATCAAATGTAGTAGTGAAAGTCAATCTATCCTCATGGATATCCTCACTCTTGGGTTGGAGTATATTTATATGTAATCAAAATTATTCAACTTCCATTGCAATTCAGGTTAATTGTCAAAATGTATAGACGTTCAGCTGTTTGCAATGAACAAATCAAACAAAAGCAATTAAAATGGCTCATCACAACAAAGTGATTTACCCAAATTAAACTAAAAATGCAACTTTTAACGAATTTTTCAGTCTAAAAATTATTCAACCCCCTGAATAGAATACCTCACAACAGCCCAAATATACAAAACAGGTGTTGTCTCAAGCACACCTGATGCAACTAATCAAGGACTTCATTAGTTGTACTAGGTGTGCTTGAGCTAGAACACATGACATACCTGAACTGGCTAGGGGTTTGCTGAGTTTGACTTCATGTTAGAAATATGGCTAAGTCAAAATAATGGTCCAAAAAGTTAAGAGAAGAGATCATCGCCCTTCACAAACAAGGAACAGGATACAAAAAGATAACAAAGGCACTGAATGTTCCTAGAGACACCGTTGGGAGCATAGTTCACAAGTTCAAAGTAAAAAAAAAATGGTTTGTTAGGGGAATTTAGCATTGTTATAGACAAAACACTACTCTTAATTTTTCAAGACTCATTATACTCAGGCATGGTACCCCAGGATTGGCATAAAGCTGATGTGGTGCCACTCTACAAAAAGGGAAGCAGGGATGATCCAGGAAGCTATAGACCAGTTAGTCTGACATCAATAGTGGGGAAGATATTTAAAGGGATTATAAAGGATTATATTGACAAGCATATTTGTGTAAACAAGATTATGGGCTCCATGTACTAAGCAGTCAGCGAGCTACCCGCAACAAATCTCGCGCCCAAACTCGCAAACTGATATGTACAAAGCCGTCAATTATGTAAAAACTCGCATCTTTAAAATTGCGAGCGTACTTATCCGCCATACCTCGCTACCTCTCCATTTTTTACTGTAATTAGACACATTTGACCACCAACTCGCCAAAAACGAATGTACTAAAAAATCTATTTGTCCGCTCGCGTCAATTTCCGCTCCCACCTCGTTATTTTTGCCTCGCCACCTTTTAGGTGGCGGGCAAGGTACAAAACAATAGGAAAGTCACTCTAGACGCCAGTCTAGACATATATAAAAGGCAGTAATATCAGCATTGTACTTACATTGTTCATTTCAGCAGCTATGGAGAGAATTCTGTTTTTGTTTATTCTCCGTTTGATGCGAATCCGGGCTAGAAGACAGAATACTGGAAATGTAGCTAATCGATTGGTTAGAAGAAGGAGAGTTCGAGTCCCCCGTGTATTCCTTCCACGGGTTGGTTTGCACGGCCTTTCTGACCGAGAGATCATACAAAGATTCCGGCTTGATCGTGAATCGATATTACACCTGTATCGAGAGATTGAAGATCATTTGGAGCCGATGACTGCTCGTTCACAAGCTATTCCGGGACTTCTCAAACTATTAGCGGCATTGCATTTTTTTGCAACAGGCTCCTTTCAGGCAGTTTCTAGCGTCATTATTGGAATGAGTCAATCTGCTTTTTCACGCCACTTATCCAAAGTAATAGGGGCTATGATGGTTATTTTTCATCGATATGTTTGTTTGCCATCTACCCCTGAAGAATGGCAATCTATCAAGTCAAATTTCTATAGGATGGCTGGGATGCCCAATGTCCTAGGTGCCATAGACTGTACCCATGTTGCTGTAAGACCACTTCAAGCTCGTGAGGAGATCTATAGGAATCGAAAGCATTTCCATTCCTTGAATGTCCAGATGGTCTGTGACCCCCACATGAGGATTATCAGTGTCCGTTCTAACTTTCCTGGATCCTGTCATGATTCTTACATTTTAAGGCAGACTGGGTTATACCGGAAGTTCGAGGAGGGAAATATGCCTGACGGATGGCTTCTAGGTAAGCATAACTGGCGTCTAATATGTCTCTCATTTCAATGTACCAAAATTGCGCCCAATTTGTCGACTGTAATCTGTATAGTTTAATTGTATTGTATAGTTCTGAATCTTTATAATTATTCTTATATTAATATTTATATTTATTATATCTTCTATTAGGAGATGGAGGGTACTCATGTACAGAATGGCTGTTGACTCCCTATAACAACCCACAGACCAGAAGTCAAGTACGTTTCAATGAAGCTCACCGATCTACCAGGGGGATTATTGAGAGGACTTTCGGTCTTTTGAAAATGCGGTTTCGATGTCTTGATCGTTCTGGTGGTGCTATGCAGTATGCACCAGAGAAAGTTGCCAAAATTATATTGGTTTGCTGCATACTGCACAATATTGCAATTAAAAGAGGCTGTCCATTAGAAGATGAAGATCCAATAGATACTGATGATTTACCAGAAGAAATATGTGTCGAACAAGCTAATAGGCGTGGAAATGCAACAAGGGACATGGTTTCAGAACAATATTTTGTGTTTGAGGATTAAAGTTTCAGTTGATCAATAAAAAACTTTCTTTATTAACTTGTCTCCATTTTTTTTTAAGAGTTAAGGTTATTAAAAATCACTCATGATAAACAGTTAAATACATAACAGTTGTTGATCTTCAATTATCAAAGGTTTCAAATAAATAAAGTTTATGATCAAAGTTATTACAGACAATATATTATAGGTAATACATTGTCTTTGTGACATCACACTAGTGTCTACAGCTGCTCTCACTCTTTTACATATGTGATTATTGTAATGTAATCCCTCCATAGCTGATGCTAATTCATTATTGTGTCATTGAATTGTAGCTGTAACAAGCGACAGTATATTCAACAGTGCTTTATGTTATCAGATTGGATTTTTGAGTTAAAAAAGACTTGCTAATTTTATTTGTTTTATTCTAACCTCTATTTTTAACAGCTACTAGGTTTTCCCATATTCAAATAAATACCTTAAGGGCTTACTCTTAGCACTTATTTTCTTAACCTTTATAATATATTTTTGCATTCAAGATTTGTTAAAAGAATAGTGGCATATAGAAAATAATGGCAAAATAAATTATTTTATTACAAAATTATAATCTTTAAACATTATATATTAACAATTGTAAACCAAAGTAACTTGTTATACATATAAACACATCTGAAAAAAAAGGAAATGTTTAGAAACCAAATAACAATTGTAAACCAAAATAAATTCTAATACATATAAACACATATGAAACAAAGAAAATGTTTAGAAACAAAATAACAATTGTAAACCAAACAACATTTTAATACATATAAACACATCTTAAAAAAATTAAATGTTTAGAAACAAAATAAAAATTGTAAACCAAATTAAATTTTAATACATAAAAACACATCTGAAACAAATAAAAAAATGTTTAGAAACAATAACTATTGTAAACCAAAGTATAAATGTTAATACATACACATCTGAAACAAAGAAAATGTTTAGAAACAAAATAACAATTGTAAAACAAAGTAAATTTTAATACATATCAACACATCTGAAACAAAGAAAATGTATATGAAACAAATATCATTTGTAATAACTATAAACATCGATATTTACAAACCTTCATAAAATACATTAATCTACATATACATTATATTTTTCTCTATTTTTCGGGGATACATATCTGGATCAATGCGCTAATGATTGACATAACGATTAATCACGTCATCGTCAAACATGTCGCGTCCTGAACCTTTTGGTGCTGGAGAATTGGTGATATTAGTTTATGCCATGGATAAATATTTCCCTAAACGGATTGGTGGTGTGAGGGGAGTGAGACAGGAATGCCGAGACAAAATTATATACGAGATGCTGAGAAGAATGCATCGTATTTCAAAAATTAAAAGAACAAGACGACAGTGTCTTAGAAAATATAGTGATTTGAAGAGAAGAGAACCGAAGTACTATAAATCGATTCGAAGATTGATAAGGACATGTAAGTTTCAAAATTATATATGAAATAATTTTTAATAATATAAAAAAAGGGTTTATTTTTGAACTGCGTCATCATTGACGAATCCAGGAAAATAATATTTCCTGACTGTTACTTTGACTATATTAGTATATACAATTGCAAAAAGTTACAAAAGTTAGCATGCAGAACTGAGTTAGTAGATTAAAATTTAACTATATAACTATATACACTTAAAAGGTTAGAAAACTTAGCATACAAAAATGAGTTAGTAGAGTAAAATATAACTATATTAGTATATAACATTGAAACATGCAGAACTGAGTTAGTAGAATAAAATATAAATATATTACTATATAACATTGAAACATGTTAGAAAAGTAAGCATGCAGCATAATTATTTCAATTTTTTTTATTAAATTTTTTTCTTATATATATGTTTATAGATATGAGAAGTAGGAGAATGAAGTGTGCACACCCACCACGCTACTTAAGGTCAATGTTGGTGCAAACACCCAGAAGTGAAGCTCTTTCTCCACCTTTGCCAATAACACTATTGGATATTGAATTATCTCCAAATCCATATGCAATTTGTCATAAAGAGACACAGACAGGTAATGACTTATTATTTAAATTTTAAATCATATATTTTAGGTTTTGGCTTAAAAAGTTTTAGCATGCAATATTAATCAAGTTGCTAATTTACTTCTATTATCATTTTTTTCCTCATTTACTTTCTATTTTTATTTGAAAAAGAGGGCATCTAAGCTAAGGAGCCAGCCAATTTTTGGTTGAGCACCATGGACAGCACTCTTTGATTGGTTCTGTCCAATTATCAAGTACAACACAGTTGGTTCACCAAAAATGGGCTGGCATCTAAACTTAGATTCTTGCTTTTCAAATAAAGATACAAAAAGAATGAAGTAAAATATAAAGTTTATTTAAATTGCATGCACTATCTGAATCATGAAACTTAGAAATTGGTTTCTATGTCACTTGTAATGATTATTATTATTATTGTTTTAAATAATATATACAAGGTTTTTGATTTAATAGTTTTCTATCTTTGTAATTTCGTTCATAGATATTACCATGGAAGAAATGGAAACTAGTATGGAAATGGAAGAATTTCAAAATCCAGATAGTGTGACAATATTTGAAGCATTAACTTCAGATGATACTCAACCAAGGATAGAAGTTTTACCAACAATGATGGTAGATAAAGGTATGTTTCATACTCAGTAATCTTAAATCTAAGAAAATACAAGTTTTAACTAATACATATATTGTATATTTCAAATAGGAGTTGGCTCAGATGAAAGCTTTAAAGGAGTGGACATAAGTGTAGAAGCTAATATAGTAGATAACGTAGATAACAGCACATCAGGAGGTAATATTTGTGATGAAAAACCCTATCATACATTGAATATGTATATGACAATTGAATTAAATTTTGCTTTTCATTTATTTTTCTACAGATTTATCTTCAACATCAACTATTGAGACTGCAGACAAAAGTACTCAGAGTTGTCTAGAAGATCATGTCAAACAAAAAATTTCTAAAATTAGGGCAACTTTGGCAATGTTAATGGAGCAAGTAGATTTTTTATACCGTAAATATGTAATTTGATTTCATTTTTTGTTTTGTCATGATTAATAACTGAGAAAAAGTTTTGTGTTGAAGAATCAAAAGTGAGTTTGAATTTATGTAAATAAACTTTTTTTTTGGCCATAAAAAAATTTGTCTTTATTAAATAATAACATTTTAAACTTAAAGGGACACTGTATCCAAATTTTATCTTTTGTGATTCAGATAGAGCATGCAATTTTAAGCAACTTTCAAATGTACTCCTATGATCAAATTTGCATGCTCTATCTGAATCACAAAAGAAAAAATTTGAGTACAGTGTCCCTTAAAAATACACAAACAATAACTTTGTACACAATATACAGAGTAAAAAAATTAACAGTGACTAACATTTTAAACTTAAAGGGACACTGTATCCAAATTTTATCTTTTGTGATTCAGATCGAGCATGCAATTTTAAGCAACTTTCAAATGTACTCCTATGATCAAATTTGCTTGCTCTATCTGAATCACAAAAGAAAAAATTTGAGTACAGTGTCCCTTAAAAATACACAAACAATAACTTTGTACACAATATACAGAGTAAAAAAATTAACAGTGACTAACATTTTAAACTTAAAGGGACACTGTATCCAAATTTTATCTTTTGTGATTCAGATCGAGCATGCAATTTTAAGCAACTTTCAAATGTACTCCTATGATCAAATTTGCATGCTCTATCTGAATCACAAAAGAAAAAATTTGAGTACAGTGTCCCTTAAAAATACACAAACAATAACTTTGTACACAATATACAGAGTAAAAAAATTAACAGTGACTAACATTTTAAACTTAAAGGGACACTGTATCCAAATTTTATCTTTTGTGATTCAGATAGAGCATGCAATTTTAAGCAACTTTCAAATGTACTCCTATGATCAAATTTGCATGCTCCATCTGAATCACAAAAGAAAAAATTTGAGTACAGTGTCCCTTAAAAATACACAAACAATAACTTTGTACACAATATACAGAGTAAAAAAATTAACAGTGACTAGATAATAAAAAATGTTCACTCCAGACGTTGCCTCTTTGGGTCTGTTGTCGCCTCCCTTTCACTGACAATAGCCAACAGAGATTGTAATGTCCTTTCGCTGATGCTCAAAGCTCTGTTAATTTGATGGTTTTTCTCTTCATCCATCTGCCTCTGCCACTGGAACATCTCTCTTTGCAGCTGTAATTTCTGCATCTCTATCTCATTCCTTTGCCTTTCGATTTCCACATTTTTTTCTGACAGAGCAGCCCAGCGTTCAATATTAGTGTTAATAATATTCAGCATTTCTCTGTGGTCCTCTCTGTATTGCCTTGCCAGTGTCAACATTTCCCTCAATGCAACATCGCCAAATTGTCCTTCTGCCGGTGTATTGTCAATATTTACACCACCTGTTTGCAGTTCAATTGGTGGTGCCTGTGTTTCAACAGGTTCCTCAATGTTTTCTGGTGTGTGAATTTCATCCGGTTGCGCATCTCCCAAATCTTCAAGAATATCTGGAGTCTCACTTCCATCATGCCCTCCTGGTGGTTCATCTTGAATGGGATTTTCCACTATCGGCATGAGATTGATAGTGATCTCCCTTGATGAGTTTTCTTCTTCTAGATCAAGACATAACAAATTGTTAGTAAATAAAAATAAAATGTTATAAAAACACTTGCAGAAATAGAATAGAAGGAGAGAGCAGATACAACCGTCATACACCAATTTAAGTTATATTATATATATATATATACATATGTGATACATACCATCAAATAATGGAGATGAATGTCCAGTCAATCTCTGGAAAAGACGTCCCAAATCACCTATAAAAAAATAAATAACATAAAAATAAATAAATAAAATGCTTTTTTGTCAATGTAACGATATATTCGAAATTATTAATGGAAATGTATTTTGCAATTAACTGGACACTGAAGCAAAAATAATCTTTTTGAGAATAAGATATATTGCATGGAATTTCTATCAGCTTTCTTATGTAATACTATGATCAATTCTCAAAAAGAAAATAATGATAAATTTTAAAAAAATTTGAAAGTTGATTAAAATAGCATGCATGCTCTACAAGAATCCTCATTTAAAAAAATATGTACAAGATCTCGAAATAGAATATGTCAATAATGACATTTGACATTTAAAAAAAAAATTACAAAAAAAAAATTGAGAGATAAAAGAGATAAAACACACAACATTGAAATTATTCATTTGTAAAGTACTTACCAGTTGCTCTACCAACACCAGTTTGTGGAGTGCTGGTCCTTAGATCCGGAAGTGTGTCCGCCGAGGAAGTTGTGTGTGTAACATTAGATGATGAGCGTATAAATTGTCCATGTGTAAAACTGTCCGAAGGTCTTGAAACAGCTGCACCGGGTGGTCTCGAAACCGCAGAAGAAGAAGTAGAACAAGTGGGCACCTCGTTACTCCTCACAGGCTCTGCTGTTGTTGGCATTGCTTAAAAAAAAAAAAATTAAAAAAAAAATTAGGTTTATTTTTATTTATATTTGAAACTGAAAGTTAAAACTGTTAATAATAATAATTACAGCAGTGAATGCAGGCTCAATCATTAAAGGGACATGCCAACCACCTTTTTTTATGATTTGGAAAGAGAATGCAGTTATAAACATCTTTATAATTTACTTATATTATCTAATTTGTTTTATTCTATAGATATTCTTTGTTGAAAAGCATTTGATTGATGCACAAAGAAGCCTCGTGTGATTGGCTCAACATGTGTATTTATTTTTCTTCAACTAAGAATATCTAGAAAATTGAAGTAATATGTTGTTTAAATTTCAATTCTCTATCCGAATCATTAATAAAAGATTTTGGGTTTAGTGGCCCTTTAAAGGGACATGAAAAAAAATAATTACCTTTACAAATTGCATAAGAAAATGCATTTTTAAAAATATTTAAATGTATTATGTTTTTGCATTCATTGGATTTTTATACTTTGAGGAAAAGCAAATCTATACAGGCACAGTAAATGATCATTGGTTGATGCACATAGATGGTTCATGTGACTGCGTCAACTATGTGCATAGCTATATCTGAAAAATGTATGTTTATAAAGCGGAGAACAATTTTGAAAGATGCTAACAATAATATTCTATAGTGAAATAACGCAACATGGAAGTCAATAGATCAGAAATTTAAGAAGGCATGTGATCTGGGGTTAGTCTCATGATTAATGTCGGACATACAATATTATTTTAATAGTTTCAAATTACATTATTTCTATTGTCATTATCTCTTTAAGGTTTCTATGCAATACTGGTTTGAAAATAAACACATGGGTGTTATCTTTAGGGATCACTATAGTAATAATCAACAAATCTTTAGTTCCGTTAGACCATTAAAAAAAAGGCAGTATAACAATACTATTATTGTACAATCCCTTATACATATATGAGACATAAATGATTACAGTATTTGGGGCCTAAATGGCTTGTACAATCCCTTATACATATATGCGAGATAAATTATTACAGTATTTCGGGCCTAAATGGCTTGTACAATCCCTTATACATATATGCGAGATAAATTATTACAGTATTTGGGGCCTAAATGGCTTGTACAATCCCTTATACATATATGCGACATAAATGATTACAGTATTTGGGGCCTAGATGGCATATAGGATACTGAAGCGTAAGAAGTCAGATAATGTTATTTTAAAGAAATATATATTGGAGACAATAACCTATCATAACTTTAAAAAGAACATTTACGTCAACTATGTTGTACATTTACCTCTTAAATCACTGTCACAATCATCCGTTATGCCAGTGATGATCTCCGGTCCCAGACGCTGAACAAGCTTCTGCTCATAGTCATTGAGGTCTGCCACATATGCTGGTCGACCTCCGGTAGCACGTGCCGAATTTTTCTCTCTGGCCAATTTAGCTTTGGCGAAGCGTTTAATGTCGTTGTAACGCTTCTTCAGCTGATCGACATCCTTTTTTCCTGGACCCTGGGCACTAACAGCGTCGCTGATCCTTTGCCAGATCTGCTTCCTTCTAGAAAAATTTGTCTGTTTGACACGACATCCAAACAAATAATCATAAGAGTCAATAATCATATCAATCAAAACGACGTTTTGCTGATGAGAAAAGTGAGGATTCTTGGATTTTGAAGCGGTTTCAGATCCAGATGAAGCCATATCGAAATAGTAAATAAAGATCTCAAAAACGAGCGCTCTGTAATTACTCTCCAAAAATTTTGGAACAATAATAAAGTTGTTTAGAAAACTTGTCCATTTATAGGAGCAAAATTCTATTCCCGCTTCTACTATGACGTTCATGACACCTTACATGTCACGTGTTAACAATTGGCCAGACAATTGAACTGAAAGTTAAGTACATCAGCTTATTCGCGGCGAGCGAGGCGTCAAATTTATCAATATTCCGCCACTGCTCGCGGCGGGCTAGAGGTGTCTATTTGTTGTGGGATTATTAGTACATAGCTACAGCGGACACCATTTCGCCCGCGGCGAGTAACGGCGAGTTTAGCCGCGACTAAAATGACGGATGAATTGACGGCTTAGTACATGGAGCCCTATGAGTTCTAATCAGTATGGTTTTAGGAGAAATAGATCATGACAAACTAATCTAATTAGAGTCCACGAGGAAGTAAGTAAAAATATAGATAAAGGGGAATCAGTTGATGTGATATACTTAGATTTTGCAAAGGCATTTGATACAGTGCCACATGAGAGATTAATGCACAAAATTAAGGGACTGGGAATAGCTGAAAATGTTAGCTCATGGATAAATAACTGGATAAAAGATAGGGAGCAACGAGTAGTAGTAAATGGATCATTCTCAGATTGGACAAAGGTAATCAGTGGAGTCCCCCAGGGATCAGTACTGGGCCCTGTTCTTTTTAATATTTTTATAAATGACTTGGAGCAAGGATTAAGTAGCGACATCTCTATTTTTGTAGATGATACTAAGTTAAGTAAGTAGCAAAAAAAGAAATAAAAGAGAGGGTGCTAAAAAGTTAGAAGTAACAACTAGTGATGTCGCGAACTTAAAATTTTCCATTCACAAATGGCGGACTCGAACTTCCGCAACTGTTTGCGA
This sequence comes from Bombina bombina, assembly GCF_027579735.1. Taxonomy (NCBI): domain Eukaryota; kingdom Metazoa; phylum Chordata; class Amphibia; order Anura; family Bombinatoridae; genus Bombina; species Bombina bombina. The sequence continues at coordinate 207,407,041 of NC_069506.1, forward strand.
ACGGGCGAACCGGGCTAACCGCCATTGACTTCAATAGGCAGGCATATTTTAAAACCCACAGGGACTCTTTCTGGCCACAATAGTGATGGAAAAGTTGTTTCAAGAAGACTAACACCTGGACTGTGGCATGCCGGAGGGGGATCCATGGCAAAACTCCCACGGAAAATTACATAGTTGATGCAGAGTCTGTTTTTAAGCCATAAAGGGCATAAATCACCTAACATTCCTAAATTGTTTGGAATAACGTGCTTTAAAACATCAGGTATGATGTTGTATCAATCAGGTAGTGTAAGGGTTACGCCCGCTTCACAGTGACAGACCAAACTCCCCGTTTAACGCACTGCAAACAACCGCAAACAGTCCATTTGCACAACCACGAGATAGATAGATTTGATAGATACATAGATACATAGATTAGATAGATATATAGATCAATAGATGCAATATACATTTGATAGATGCGATAGATAGATTTGATAGATAAATAGATAGATTTGATAGATATATAATTTCCCAGACAGAGAATTACAAGATGTGCGGCCTGGGACCCATGGTAAGGTTCCCAGAGGCAGTTGCGGTGCCAGGGGACGTGTATATGGCATGGATTTTAGGAACCGGGAGATGGAAAAAGATGCTTGGTCGGTCCTCCTTCTTCAAATTTGGGGCACTGCATGTTCAATCTACTGTGCCACCAGATATGAGTGGTGTTAAGTAGTACTATTCTGATCAGTTTAATACCTGTTACTCCCCCTATCGGGGGAGGTGTATATGGCATGGATTTTAGGAACCGGGAGATGGAAAAGATGATTGGTCGGTCCTCCTACTTCAAATTTGGGTCACTGCGCGTGCAATCGTGGCCGGACTTTTAGCCGACGGCCATTTGTCCGACGGACATTTGTCCGACGGACATTTGGCCGAAACACAAGTGGCTGTCACAAAACAGTCCGGCCACGAGATAGATAGATTTGATAGATTGATACATAGATTACATAGATCAATAGATGCAATATACATTTGATAGATACGATTGATAGTTAGATAGATTTGATAGATAAATAGATAGATTTGATAGATATATAATTTCCCAGACAGAGAATTACAAGACGTGCGGTCTGTGACCCATGGTAAGGTTCCCAGAGGCAGTTTCGGCGCCAGGGGAGGTGTATATACATGGATTTTAGGAACCAGGAGATGGAAAAAGATGCTTGGTCGGTCCTCCTACTTCAAATTTGGGGCACTGCACGTGCAATCGTGGCCGGACTTTTAGCCGATGGCCATTTGTCCGACGGACATTTGGCCGAAACACAAGTGGCTGTCACAAAACAGTCCGGCCATGAGATAGATAGATTTGATAGATACATAGATTACATAGATCAATAGATGCAATATACATTTGATAGATACGATTGATAGTTAGATAGATTTGATAGATAAATAGATAGATTTGATAGATATATAATTTCCCAGACAGAGAATTACAAGATGCGCGGCCTGGGACCCATGGTAAGGTTCCCAGAGGCAGTTGCGGTGCCAGGGGAGGTGTATATGGCATGGATTTTAGGAACCGGAAGATGGAAACAGATGCTTGGTCGGTCCTCCTACTTCAAATTTGGGGCACTGCGCGTGCAATCGTGGCCGGACTCTTAGCCGACGGACATTTGACCAACGGACATTTGTCCGACGGACATTTGTCCGAAACACAAGTGGCTGTCACATTTCAGTCCGGCCATGAGATAGATAGATTTGATAGATAGATACATAGATTACATAGATCAATAGATGCAATATACATTTGATAGATACGATTGATAGTTATATAGATTTGATAGATAAATAGATTTGATAGATATATAATTTCACAGACAGAGAATTACAAGACGTGTGGCCTGGGACCCATGGTAAGGTTCCCAGAGGCAGTTGCGGCACCAGGGGAGGTGTATATGGCATGGATTTTAGGAACCGGGAGATGGAAAAAGATGCTTGGTCGGTCCTCCTACTTCAAATTTGGGGCACTGCGCATGCAATCTACTGTGGCACCAGATATGAGTGGTGTGTTAAGTAGTACTATTCTGATCAGTTTAATACCTGTTACTCCCCCTATCGGAGGAGGTGTATATGGCATGGATTTTAGGAACCGGGAGATGGAAAAAGATGCTTGGTCGGTCCTCCTACTTCAAATTTGGGGCACTGCGCGTGCAATCTACTGTGGCACCAGATATGAGTGGTGTGTAAAGTAGTACTATTCTGATCAGTTTAATACCTGTTACCCCCCCTATCGGGGGAGGTGTATATGGCATGGATTTTAGGAACCGGGAGATGGAAAAGATGATTGGTCGGTCCTCCTACTTCAAATTTGGGGCACTGCGCGTGCAATCGTGGCCGGACTTTTAGCCGACGGCCATTTGTCCGACGGACATTTGTCCGACGGACATTTGGCTGAAACACAAGTGGCTGTCACAAAACAGTCCGGCCACGAGATAGATAGATTTGATAGATTGATACATAGATTACATAGATCAATAGATGCAATATACATTTGATAGATACGATTGATAGTTAGATAGATTTGATAGATAAATAGATAGATTTGATAGATATATAATTTCCCAGACAGAGAATTACAAGACGTGCGGTCTGTGACCCATGGTAAGGTTCCCAGAGGCAGTTGCGGCGCCAGGGGAGGTGTATATGCATGGATTTTAGGAACCAGGAGATGGAAAAAGATGCTTGGTCGGTCCTCCTACTTCAAATTTGGGGCACTGCGCGTGCAATCGTGGCCGGACTTTTAGCCGATGGCCATTTGTCCGACGGACATTTGGCCGAAACACAAGTGGCTGTCACAGAACAGTCCGGCCACGAGATAGATAGATTTGATAGATACATAGATTACATAGATCAATAGATGCAATATACATTTGATAGATACGATTGATAGTTAGATAGATTTGATAGATAAATAGATAGATTTGATAGCTATATAATTTCCCAGACAGAGAATTACAAGACGCGCGGCCTGAGACCCATGGTAAGGTTCCCAGAGGCAGTTGCGGCGCCAGGGGAGGTGTATATGGCATGGTTTTTAGGAACCGGAAGATGGAAACAGATGCTTGGTCGGTCCTCCTACTTCAAATTTGGGGCACTGCGCGTGCAATCGTGGCCGGACTTTTAGCCGACGGACATTTGACCGACGGACATTTGTCCGACGGACATTTGTCCGAAACACAAGTGGCTGTCACATTTCAGTCCGGCCATGAGATAGATAGATTTGATAGATAGATACATAGATTACATAGATCAATAGATGCAATATACATTTGATAGATACGATTGATAGTTATATAGATTTGATAGATAAATAGATTTGATAGATATATAATTTCACAGACAGAGAATTACAAGACGTGTGGCCTGGGACCCATGGTAAGGTTCCCAGAGGCAGTTGCGGCACCAGGGGAGGTGTATATGGCATGGATTTTAGGAACCGGGAGATGGAAAAAGATGCTTGGTCGGTCCTCCTACTTCAAATTTGGGGCACTGCGCGTGCAATCTACTGTGGCACCAGATATGAGTGGTGTGTTAAGTAGTACTATTCTGATCAGTTTAATACCTGTTACTCCCCCTATCGGAGGAGGTGTATATGGCATGGATTTTAGGAACCGGGAAATGGAAAAAGATGCTTGGTCGGTCCTCCTACTTCAAATTTGGGGCACTGCGCGTGCAATCTACTGTGGCACCAGATATGAGTGGTGTGTTATGTAGTACTATTCTGATCAGTTTAATACCTGTTACTCCCCCTATCGGAGGAGGTGTATATGGCATGGATTTTAGGAACCGGGAGATGGAAAAAGATGCTTGGTCGGTCCTCCTACTTCAAATTTGGGGCACTGCGCATGCAATCTACTGTGGCACCAGATATGAGTGGTGTGTTAAGTAGTACTATTCTGATCAGTTTAATACCTGTTACTCCCCCTATCGGGGGAGGTGTATATGGCATGGATTTTAGGAACCGGGAGATGGAAAAAGATGCTTGGTCGGTCCTCCTACTTCAAATTTGGGGCACTGCGCGTGCAATCGTGGCCGGACTTTTAGCCGACGGCCATTTGGCCGACGGACATTTGTCCGACGGACATTTGGCCGAAACTCCAGTGGCTGTCACAAAACAGTCCAGCCACGAGATAGATAGATTTGATAGATAGATATCAGATGGAAGACCTCTTCTGCCTCGCTTGGATGAAGACTTCAGCCGGATCATGGACCTCTTCAGCCCCCCGCTTGGGCTTGGATCAGGACATCGGAGGAGCTCTTCTGGATCGATCGATGAACCTGGTATGGTGACGATAAGGTAGGAAGATCTTCAGGGGCTTAGTGTTAGGTTTATTTAAGGGGGGTTTGGGTTAGATTAGGGGTATGTGGGTGGTGGGTTGTAATGTTGGGGGGGGTATTGTATGTTTTTTTTTACAGGCAAAAGAGCTGAACTTCTTGGAGCATGCCCCGCAAAGGGCCCTGTTCAGGGCTGGTAAGGTAAAAGAGCTTTGAACTTTAGTAATTTAGAATAGGGTAGGGCATTTTTTTATTTTGGGGGGCTTTGTTATTTTATTAGGGGGCTTAGAGTAGGTGTAATTAGTTTAAAATTGTTGTAATATTTTTCTTATGTTTGTAAATATTTTTTTATTTTTTGTAACTTAGTTCTTTTTTATTTTTTGTACTTTAGATAGTTTATTTCATTGTAGTTATTTGTAGGTATTGTATTTAATTAATTTATTGATAGTATAGTGTTAGGTTTAATTGTAACTTAGGTTAGGATTTATTTTACAGGTGATTTTGTAATTATTTTAACTATTTTAGCTATTAAATAGTTCTTAACTATTTAATAGCTATTGTACCTGGTTAAAATAAATACAAAGTTACCTGTAAAATAAATATTAATCCTAAAATAGCTATAATATAATTATAATTTATATTGTAGCTATATTAGGATTTATTTTACAGGTAAGTATTTAGCTTTAAATAGGAATAATTTATTTAATAAGAGTGAATTAATTTCATTAGATTAAAATTATATTTAACTTAGGGGGGTGTTAGTGTTAGGGTTAGACTTAGCTTTAGGGGTTAATACATTTATTAGAATAGCGGTGAGCTCCAGTCGGCAGATTAGGGGTTAATAATTGAAGTTAGGTGTCGGCGATGTTAGGGAGGGCAGATTAGGGGTTAATACTATTTATTATAGGGTTAGTGAGGCGGATTAGGGGTTAATAACTTTATTATAGTAGCGCTCAGGTCCGGTCGGCAGATTAGGGGTTAATAAGTGTAGGCAGGTGGAGGCGACGTTGTGGGGGGCAGATTAGGGGTTAATAAATATAATATAGGGGTCGGCGATGTTAGGGCAGCAGATTAGGGGTACATAGGGATAATGTACGTAGCGGCGGTTTACGGAGCGGCAGATTAGGGGTTAATAATAATATGCAGGGGTCAGCGATAGCGGGGGCGGCAGATTAGGGGTTAATAAGTGTAAGGTTAGGGGTGTTTAGACTCGGGGTACATGTTAGAGTGTTAGGTGCAGACGTAGGAAGTGTTTCCGCTTAGCAAACAATGGGGCTGCGTTAGGAGCTGAACGCGGCTTTTTTGCAGGTGTTAGGTTTTTTTTCAGCTCAAACAGCCCCATTGTTTCCTAGGGGGGAATCGTGCACGAGCACGTTTTTGAGGCTGGCCGCTTGCGTAAGCAACTCTGGTATCGAGAGTTGAAGCTGCGTTAAAAATGCTCTACGCTCCTTTTTTGGAGCCTAACGCAGCCTTTATGTGGACTCTCAATACCAGAGTTTTTTTTATGGTGCGGCCAGAAAAAAGCCGGCGTTAGCTACGCGGGTCGTTACCGACAAAACTCCAAATCTAGGCCATAGATTACATAGATCAATAGATGCAATATACATTTGATAGATACGATTGATAGTTAGATAGATTTGATAGATAAATAGATAGATTTGATAGATATATCATTTCCCAGACAAAGAATTACAAGACGTGCGGTCTGGAACTAATGGTAAGATTACTTCCTTTTGCACAATCGAGTAAAGGTTGGGGATTGCCTTTTGTGCAAAGAAATTTCGGCCGAGTACCTTCCACTGCGGTGTCCTCTATTAGGGGATGTGTATATGGCATGGATTTTAGGAACCGGGAGATGGAAAAAGATGCTTGGTCGGTCCTCCTACCAAAAATTTGGGGCACTGCACGTGCAATCTAATGTGCCACCAGATAGGAGTGGTGTGTTAAGTAGTACTATTCCTATCAGTTTAATCCTGTTAAGTGTCTTTTTTTTTTTTTTGTTTTTGAAGCCACAGTGCAGCACCAGATGCCAGAAAAATTGATCTTTGTTTCCCATGCAGAAAGTGCCCTAAAACATTGCGGCTTGAACCCTAGTTGGTGGCGGATAAGTCACCCAAGTCATCCGGCATTTGAAGATAAAATACAGCAGCGTGTGGACCATTTTTAGCCCAAGGCAGTTCATGTCATCATCAGGCCTTTTTTACTCGAATGTATCGCCCAATGTCAGTCCCTTCGGGATCCATCCCTCATTCATCTTAATAAAGGTGAGGTAATCTAGACTTTTTTGACCTAGGCGACTTCTCTTCTCAGTGACAATACATCCTGCTGCACTGAAGGTCCTTTCTGACAGGACACTTGAAGTGGGGCAGGCCAGAAGTTCTATTGCAAATTGGGATAGCTCAGGCCACAGGTCAAGCCTGCACACCCAGTAGTCAAGTGGTTCATCGCTCCTCAGAGTGTCGAGATCTGCAGTTAAGGCGAGGTAGTCTGCTACCTGTCGGTTGATTCAATCTCTGAGGGCTGTGGCGATGCATAATAGTTAAAAAGCTCTGCATGTCCTCCATCAACAACACGTCTGTAAAGCGTCCTGTCCTTGCCGGCATGGTCATGGGAGTCGGAGGATTACTTTCAGCTCTTTCCCTGTTAGATTCACGTTGTGCTGTGACATCACCCTTATACGCTGTGTAAAGCATACTTTTTAATTTATTTTGGAAATGCTGCATCCTTTCCGACTTGTTGTAATTCGGTAACATTTCTGGTACTTTATGCTTATACCGGGGGTCTAGTAGCGTGGACACCCAGTACAGGTCGTTCTCCTTCAGCTTTTTTTATACGAGGTTCCCTCAACAGGCACGACAGCATGAAAGACCCCATTTGCACAAGGTTGGATGCCGAGCTAGTCATGTTCCGTTCCTCGTCCTCAGTGATGTTACTGAAGGTATCTTCTTCCCGCCAGCCACGTACAATACCACGGATACCAGATAGGTGACAACGAGCACCCTGGGATGCCTGTTGTGGTTGGTCTTCCTCATCCTCCTCAAAGCCACATTCCTCCTCTGACTCCTCTTCCTCACAATCTTCTTCCAGTGTTGCCGCAGGTCCAGCAAGCGATGCTGATAAGGCTGTTTCTGGTGGTGATGATGAGCACAACTCTTCCTCTTCCTCTTCACGCTCATCTACGGCTTGATCCAGCACTCTTCGCAGGGCACGCTCCAGGAAGAAAACAAATGGTATGATGTCGCTGATGGTGCCTTCGGTGCGACTGACTAGGTTTGTCACCTCCTCAAAAGGACGCATGAGCCTACAGGCATTGCGCATGAGCGCCCAGTAATGTGGCAAAAAAATTCCCAGCTCTGCAGAGGTGTCCTAGCACCCCGGTCATACAAATACTCGTTAACGGCTTTTTCTTGTTGGAGCAGGCGGTCGAACATTAGGAGTGTTGAATTCCAACGTTTCGGGCTGTCGCAAATCAAGCGCCTCACTTTCATGTTGTTTCGCCGCTGGATATCGGAAAAGTGCGCCATGGCCATGTAGGAACGCCTCAAATGGCCACACACCTTCCTGGCCTGCTTCAGGATGTCCTGTAAGCCTGGGTACTTATGCACAAAGCGTTGTACGATCAGATTACACACATGTGCAATGCACGGCACATGTGTCAACTTGCCCAATTTCAATGCCGCCACTGATCCACCTGTGCGTTCAGGGCGGACAGGAGTGCTGGTCCGGTGTGACTCTCTGCTTTCAGGCAAGTGAACCCCAAGACGGCGTGACACTGCAGTATCCGGGATGTGGAATAGTACCTGCGGAGCTGGGGGGGTGCCGTTGATGTGGAGCAAGATGCAGCAGCAGAAGAGGACTCAGCCAAGGAGGTTATGGAAGAGGATGGAGTAGGAGGAGTAGAGGAGGTGGCAGCAGGCCTGCCTGCAAGTCGTGGCGATGTCACCAACTCCTCCTCTGCAGAGCCACGCATTCCATGCTTGGCAGCCGTCAGCAGGTTTACCCAATGCACAGTGTAGGTGATATACCTGCCCTGACCATGCTTTGCAGACCAGCTATCAGTGGCCATATGGACCCTTGCCCCAACACTGTGTGCCAGACATGCCATTACTTCCTTTCGCACAATCGAGTACAGGTTGGGGATTGCCTTTTGTGAAAAGAAATTTCGGCCGGGTACCTTCCACTGTGGTGTCCCAATAGCTACAAATTTTTTGAACGCCTCAGACTCCACCAGCTTGTATGGTAAAAGCTGGCAGGCTAAGAGTTCAGACAAGCCAGCTGTCAGACGCCGGGCAAGAGGGTGACTTTGTGACATTGGCTTCTTACCCTCAAACATGTCCTTGACAGACACCTGACTGTGGGCAGATGAGCAGGAACTGCTCCGGAAGAGAGACGGAGTGGCAGATGGTTGAGAGGGGGCAAGGAGGACAGCAGTGGTTGACGTGGCTGAAGATGCTGGACCAGGAGGAGGATGGCGGCTTTGAGTTTGTGTGCTGCTTCTACTCATGTGTTAATCCCATAGGCGTTTGTGATGTGCGATCATGTGCCTTCGCAAAGCAGTTGTACCTAGGTGGGTGTTGCACTTCCCATGACTCAGTTTCTTTTGGCACAGGTTGCAAATGGCATCGCTGTTGTCAGAGGCAGACACACCAAAAAAATGCCACACTGCTGAGCTCTGCAATGACGGCATTCTGGTGGTGGCAACAGCATGTGTTGATTGGCGTGCTGTCTGGCTGACCCCGGGTGCCGATGCATGCTGTCTGACTGTGCCACTAGCTCCTTGCGACAACCTCCCCCTGCTTCCAACTCATCTCCTCCTTCTCTCTGTCTCCCCATCTGAACTTTCCCCCTCTTCTTCTTCTCTTCTAGCGGGCACCCACGTGAAATCCACGGACGCATCGTCATCATCAACCGCTTCACTTGTATCTGACAAATCAACAAAGGAAGCAGCAGCGAGTACAACATCATCATCATCATCATCACACCGTACGTCCATGTCTGTAATGCTGCCTGACTGAGACATATGACTTTTATCTACATCCTCTGTCAATGATGGTTGCGCATCACTCATTTCTTCCAACTGATGTGTAAAAAACTCCTCTGACACATCAAGTGAAGCGGCTGTGGTGCTAGTGTTGGTGGTGGCGGCAGGCGGGCGAGTGGTGGTAACTTGAGAGCTGCCCGAAGATAAGCTGGGGGAGGATGGTGCGTCAAGGTTCGGAGCGGAAGCTATAGAAGATTGGGTGTCCTGGGTTAAAAAGTCAACTATGTCCTCCTCAGAACTTTTCAAGTTCATGGGACGTGGCCTCTGAACACTGGACATTATTCTACGGCCAAAGGGAATCACAGCACCACGACCACGACGATACCTGCGGGGTGGCCTGCCGCTGCCTGTCATTTTTTTTTAAATGTACACTTACACTACTATTAAACAAGATATGAGTGGTGGCACTGGGCAAGTGGGCACAGTATACGCTGTGAGCCTGGCACACACGCTGGCAGGCAGGCAACTGCAATTAGATTACACTAGCAGACTGATGTTTCACAGTCAAAAAAGATTTTTTTTACAAAATTTACACTACTGTTACAACAGATATGAGTGGTGACACTAGTTGGCAAGTGGGCCTGGCACACGGGCTGGCAGGCAGGCAACTGCAATTAGATTACACTAGCAGACTGATGTTTCACAGTCAAAAAAGTTTTTTTTTACAAAATTTACACTACTGTTACAACAGATATGAGTGGTGGCACTAGTTGGCAAGTGGGCCTGGCACACACGCTGGCAGGCAGGCAACTGCAATTAGATTACACTAGCAGACTGATGTTTCACAGTCAAAAAAGTTTTTTTTTAAAAAAATTTACACTACTGTTACAACAGATATTAGTGGTGGCACTAGTTGGCAAGTGGGCCTGGCACACACGCTGGCAGGCAGGCAACTGCTATTAGATTACACTAGCAGACTGATGTTTCACAGTCAAAAAAGTTTTTTTTTTTAAATTTACACTACTGTTACAACAGATATGAGTGGTGGCACTGCAGACAGGCAACCGCAATTAGATTACACTAGCAGACTGATGTTTCACAGTCAAAATTTCACAGGCAAAAAAAAAAGATGTTCTAGCCCTAAAATGGCTTTTTGGGGTGCTGTCCTTACAGCAGAGATCAGATGAGTCCTTCAGGACTGTAGTGGACATTGAATACACTAGCCTAGCTATCAATTTCCCATAAAATCAGCAGCAGCTACACTATCCCTCCTCTCACTAAGAATGCAGGGTCAGAACGAACCCATTCAGGAAGAGGGTGTCTAATTTATATATTATTTCTGATTCTTTCCTCAATAGTTTATTTTAAAAATTGCCTCCTCCCCAGTTTCCTTTAACTATGCATATACCCCAAAATTTAAAATGTTTGATGTTATTCTTATGGATTTCTCTGAACTGTCTGTACAAGTGACTATCTAAATTACCTTTTTCTATATTACAGAGATGTTCTCTGATCCTATCTCTCAAAATCCTGGAGGTTTCACCAATGTAAAATAAATTGCATGAGCATTTAATTAAATATATAACCCCTTTTTGAGAACATCTTATTGTATCTTTGATATTGAAATTTTCCTTTGATATATGAAAATAGATTTACTTTTTGTGCTATATCTGCAGGCTCTACAGGTATGGCATGGGAAAAAAAACACTCACAGTTAACCCTTTTAAGTCTTTTTCAACATTATTACTGACTTCTCTTTTGAGTTCACTAAGAGACAATATTTGTTTAAGATTTTTTGCTTTTCTAAATATTATTTTTGGTTTATATGCTAGAGAATCACCTAATAGTGGATCCTTTTTTAAGATGTGCCAATGTCTATTTAGTATTTTCTTAATTGCCAAATGGTTTTCACTGTAATCAGTTTTAAAAGCTACATTGAACTCACTATTCTCATTCCTATGAAGTGTAGTATTCTTATATTGTAACAGGATGCTCCTTTCCGCCTCATGTGCTCTAGTAATAGCCCCTACTAGCTCTTGATCCATGTATCCCCTTTGATTAAACCTTTTCTGTAGAATGTTAATCTGTGTTTCAAAATCTATTTGTCTTGTACAGTTCTTTGAGCACGAACTTGGTGTGGATCTTGTGCTCTTCAAAAGGTACATTGATGATATTTTGATTATCTGGAGGGGAACTGAAGATAACCTTAATAAGTTTTTTCAGGATATGAACTCTAATGATAAGGGTTTACATTTTACTTATGAATATAGCAAAGAATTAATTTCATTTTTGGATTTAGAGATATTTGTAGACAAAGACAAATTTGCCACTAGGACGTTTTTCAAGAAAGTGGATTGTAACAATTATGTACATAAGAAAGCTGTCATCTCAAAAGATGGAAGGAAAATACTTTTCACTTTTTAAACCGTCTTTAGGAGAAAGGACGGCTATTTTAGGATAGCTTTAGGATATACCTTGAGAACGTTCCAATAACTTTTTTTGCTTTTGAATTTTGTTTATTTCTCCTTTTGGAACGATCGGAGGGTAAAATGGATGTATTTAATATTAGGGATAATCTTTTGTTAGAAATTTCTAATGCATCAAATATGTCTGCCAGTACAGCTACAAACATAGATCTGTGTGAAGTTATAATAGAATTAGAGGAGACAATGGTTAAAGAACAGAATTAGAGGAGACAATGGTTGACAAAAAAGTAGAAATAACTTTTATGGACAAATATATAGAATTAAATATGGTCCCAAGGGGACTCAGATTAAAAAAGAATTGTACATTTGAATTAGAAAAAGATCACGAATATGAATGATTTAACATGCTAGAGAAAGCATTGCTTGATCTAATGAGAGTATATAAAAAAGCTCGTAATAGAACACTTGAGAATTTGTCCACAAAAGTTAATAAATTCAAGGAAACATTAAAACCATTTTATGAGAACCCCTTATTTAAGGAAAGATAAAAATCAATTATTAAAAATATAAAAGATTTAAGTATGAATATTAATCATGGAAAAAGGAAGAAAATGGAGAGAGATGAATTAGACTATACCCCAAAGAATTCAAACTTAGAACAGTATGATTCAAAAACAGAAGTAAAGGATGAAATAGGAGATGAAATATTTGAATTTGAAAGTGATTTAAATAAAATTAATACAAATAATCATTTATTCAAAAGGAAAATAAAAAGAACCTTCCCCCTCCCCCAGAATGGAGACAAGTAAATAAACCAAACTATAAAACAGGAAGATATAATAGAGAAATAGGATATTCTAACCATATGAATAGAAATGGTAGACCGAATGAATATGAAGAAAGGAGTTGGGGAAGAAGGGAAAATAACAACTATTATAATAGGAATTATAAAGATAATTATACTAAAGATAATTATGCAAAAAATTGGCATGATAGGTGGAATCACCAACCATATAATATGATAAGAGAAGAACACTCAATTTGGAATCGACACTATAACTATATATATAGAAGACCACAAAGTGGACATAATGAGAAACATTTCCATGAAACACAGAATTGGAATAGATATAATAGGAAGGAAAGTTGGAATTTTCAAACAGAAATTTGATATAGAGCATTAGAATCAATTACAGATGAAAACAACAGAGATATTTATTTTTTAGAGAAAGGCCATCAACACCCAAGCACATCAAAATTTTTAAAGCAGGAAAATCAAAGGAGATTAGAAAATCAAAAGAAAAGAAGGTTAGAGGTTGTAGAGGAGGAGGAAGATCAAACTACACAAAATCACAACAAAAATCAGATAGTTGAGAGCCCAGAGGCCAAAAACAGAGGGGTGAAAAACAAAGGAAATTTTCAATTTAAGTGATGTCCAAATAAGCAAGGAACAAGAAAACATTTTAGAGAAAGGACTCTCATTTGCTCCAACCGCTAGATTGAATAAATTCAATACCATGATAAATGTTAATCAATTTATAAGGAAGTTAACCTTGAAAATACATTTTATTAAAAATCCAATAGAAAGACAAATTGTTAAAGAACAAGAAACATCTGATAATTACATACACACAACATTAAAACAAAAATTACAGCATTATCCAACACAGGAAAAAGGGAAACACATAGAAATGTTAGAAAAATTGGTAAAAGAAGATATTCAGAAATGTGAACTGAATAGAAAGAAAAAATTAAATTTATCTAAGAAAGAAAGAACAGTGCTAAAATATCTTAAAAATGATCCAAGGATCATTATAAAACAGAGGACTATATAACTGAGGCAAATAGATTATGAGGGGATACTGATACATACAAAATACTGAAATTTGATCCAATACACTAACAAATTAAGAAATTTAACAACATTCTAGAAAATGCAAAAACAGAAGGGATTATTAACAACAATGAGTATAAATTTATTAAGATAGAATACCCTAGAACAATGATATTCTATTATCTTCCTAAAATACACAAAAGTCTGTTTAATCCACCAGGACGCCTGATAATATCTGGGATAGGATCCCTAATGTCAAATATGTCACAGTACGTTGACCAATTTCTACAGAAATATGTACAAACCCTACCCTCACATTTTAAAGACACAACTGATTTTCTGAATATTTGATCTAATATAGATTAGCAGGAACATTTTTATTTTAGTAACAAGTGATGTTAATTCCTTATATACAAATATAAAACATAATCTGGGAATTAGAGCCACGGAATACTATTTATACCAAGACTATGAAATGAAGACATCACAGGCTAAGTTTATTGAAGAATGTATAACATTTATTTTAGAACACAATTATTTTAATTTTAACGAGAATTTTTATTTACAAAGAAAGGGAACTGCAATGGGCACAAGGTTTGCACCCAGTTACGCAAATTTATTTATTGGATTTTTTGAAAAAGAACATATTTTGGAATCCCCATGGAGCGCAAACCTTGGCTCTTTAAAAGGTTCATAGATGATATTTTTATCATTTGGAGGGGTGACCGTGAACATAGAGATATTCTTCGAAGATTTGAACACTAACAATTGGGGTATTACCTGCACGCATGAGCAAAGTAAAGAGAGTATACATTTTTTGGATGTAATGATTATCATCAATAATAAAATATCTACAAGAACTTATTTTAAGGCTACAGATGCTAATAATTATATTCATCGAGACAGCTGCCATCTCGAAAGATGGATAAATAACATTCCACAAGGACAATTTTATAGCATTAGAAAAAATGTTCAGATGTAGAGGTTTATCAGCAACAAGCAGAAATTTTAGAACAAAAATTTAAAGATAGGGGGTATGAAGAATCTAAGATACAAGACGCTAGAATGTCAGCAACTAATAAGAATAGGAAAGAATTACTAACATATAAAAAAGGAAAAAAAATTAAATAAACATTGGCATTTGGTCAGGAAAGATCCCCTCCTGAGTGACTTAGTAGATGAGCACCCATCAATTATTTTTAGAAAAAAAAAAAATTAAAAAGTATATTAGCCCCTAGTCAGCTCAATAGGAAAGGACCATTGATAGATGTAGACCTATTTAAAAATAAATTACAAGTTTTTTTTCCATGTAATAGTTGCAAGGCATGTAAGTTTGGGGTAAAGAGCAAAGTAGTAACATCAACAAACAATGGATATGAGAACCAGATAAGAGAAATCATTAGATGCTCAGACACTAATGTTATCTATTTGATATAGTGCAAGTGTATTTTTCAATATTTGGGCCAAACTAGTTGCCCATTACACAACAGAATAAGATGGCACCTGTTAAATATTAAATGGGCCAACCGAAAACATTTGCTATCAAAACAATTTACAGACATACATAACAAAAAACTGTTGGTTTTAAATACTGTGGTATTAAAAAACTGTTCAAAAATAGAGGAGGAGGTAGAGAAAGATAACTTTTATTAAGAGAGGCACAACTGATTTTTTCATTTAATACATTAATTCCTGATGGATTAAATGGCAAATTAGACCTGAATCCATTTATTTGAAAAGCCCATATGTCTAGAAATGGTAGGGAGAATGAGAGTATTATTATATATATATTTTTATACATCATCCCCTATATAGAGATTAGATATAGACAATAAGGAAAACAAATGTGAGAATGAATGAAATGTACAATTATTTTGAGATAGTATTGAAAAGTAATGTATATAAACAACCAAAAGGTATACAATAAAACCAGAATACAAAGAAAGAGGAGCCAATCAAAGAGAAGAGGAGGAGACTGATTGACCTAAATAAACCAGTCAGATCACCAGTAGGATATATGTCTTGATAAATGCACATGATAGCGCCAAAATGCGTAGATAATTTACGAGGAGATATTGGCTTTACAAAGGATAGTGAACGTTCAAACATTGGAACTTAAAACCACCGGTTTTGGAGAAACTACTTTTTAATAAACAACCTTTGGATTACAATTGAACCGACAATCTGATTCGGTCTAAAAATCACGTGAGGAACTACACGCTAGTGATTGGGTAGAAGGTTCACTGAGGAAGTGAGAGAACGCTGAGACTGGAGAACGGGTAACCAGCGCTCTACCAACAAAATTGAGCAAAGCCACAGCAGCCTTCCATAACCCAGGGAGTCAGAGAGGTCCGGTAAGAGGACCAGGGAGAACCCGGTGGAAATATACACAGAGTCAGAGAGGTCGGGTAAGAGGATCCGGGAGAAACCGGTAAAAAATAAGTTTTTTTCTTAATACATAATTTGTGAAATAATCTGAACTCAGCACCTGAGACTGTTTGAGATTGACATTTAGGTTGTGGCCACAACTGATCACTTCTTTTAAAAAAATAGCTTAGCTACTATTATATTTCAGATATTTGAATGTATCCATAATATATTAATAAATTGTACTGAATGAATGTTTTATAAATGAATGGGTGGATGAATTAGTTTGAAGGGATTGCACACAGTATATTTTAACATTGTCTAATAGAATTTGCAGTGATTTTATCATATGAGTAAATATAATTTATATAGAGACTATGAGAGTTGGTCTTTTTTATTGAGTGTAAAACACATATATAATCAGTATTACCATTTTTGTATCCTAGCTTTTTAGCACTTCCTATTTCCCATTGTTGAAATAGATTTTGAAACACAGATTAACATTCTACAGAAAAGGTTTAATGAAAGGGGATACACTGATCAAGAGCTAGGAGGGGCTATTATTAGAACACATGAGACGGAAAGGAGCACCCTGTTACAATATAAGAATACTACACTTCATAGGAATGAGAATAGTGAGTTCAATGTAGTGATGTCGCGAACTGTTCGCCGGAGAACAGTTCCCGGTGAACATAGCTTGTTCGCGTTCGCCGCTGCGGGCGAACATATGCGATGTTCGATCCGCCCCCTATGTGTCATCATTGAGGAAACTTTGACCCTGTATCTCACAGCCTTCTGACACATTTGAGCCAATCAGCAGCAGACACTCCCTCACAGACCCTCCCAGGTCCTTGGCAGCAGCCATTTTAGATTCATTGCGATCTTGCTTTCTTAGTGAGAGGAGCTTTAGTGTTGCTGCTGCTGACATTATAGGGAAATAGATAGCTAGGCTAGTGTATTTAGTGTCCACTACAGTCCTGAAGGACTCATTTAATCTCTGCTGTAAGGACAGCACCCCAAAAAGCCCTTTTTAGGGTTATAACTTCAGTCGTTTTTTTTTTTTTTTGTAATTTTATTTGCATTTGCCTGGCTTTCAGCCTGTGTGTGAGGCTCACAGTATATACTGTGATTAGTGCCACCACTGATATCTGCTTAACTTAGTGTAAATTCAAACAACAAAACTTTTAAATCATTTTGCTAGTGTAATCTAATTTCATTTTCTATCAGGCCTGTGTGTCAGGCTTACACAGCATACTGTGGTTAATTGCTGTGCCAGCAGCCACCACTCATATCTGCTTAACATTATTTTAAATTAAAAAAAAAAAAAACTTTAAAATCATTTTGCTAGTGTAATCTAATTTCATTTTCTATCAGGCCTGTGTGTCAGGCTTACACAGCATACAACATTGTTTAATTGCTGTGCCAGCAGCCACCACTCATATCTGCTTAACATTATTTTAAATTTAAAAAACAAAACTTTTAAATCATTTTGCTAGTGTAATCTAATTTCATTTTCTATCAGGCCTGTGTGTCAGGCTTACACAGCATACTGTGGTTAATTGCTGTGCCAGCAGCCACCACTTATATCTGCTTAACATTATTTTAAATTTAAAAAAACAACTTTTAAATCATTTTGCTAGTGTAATCTAATTTCATTTTCTATCAGGCCTGTGTGTCAGGCTTACACAGCATACTGTGGTTAATTGCTGTGCCAGCAGCCACCACTCATATCTGCTTAACATTATTTTAAATTTAAAAAACAAAACTTTTAAATCATTTTGCTAGTGTAATCTAAATTCATTTTCTATCAGGCCTGTGTGTCAGGCTTACACAGCATACAACGTTGTTTAATTGCTGTGCCAGCAGCCACCACTCATATCTGCTTAACATTATTTTAAATTTAAAAAACAAAACTTTTAAATCATTTTGCTAGTGTAATCTAATTTCATTTTCTATCAGGCCTGTGTGTCAGGCTTACACAGCATACGGTGGTTGATTGCTGTGCCAGCAGCCACCACTCATATCTGCTTAACATTATTTTAAATTTAAAAAACAAAACCTTTAAATCATTTTGCTAGTGTAATCTAATTTCATTTTCTATCAGGCCTGTGTGTCAGGCTTACACAGAATACAACGTTGTTTAATTGCTGTGCCAGCAGACACCACTCATATCTTCTTAACATTATTTTAAATTTAAAAAACAAAACTTTTAAATAATTTTACTAGTGTAATCTAATTTCATTTTCTATCAGGCCTGTGTGTCAGGCTTACACAGCATACAACGTTTTTTAATTGCTGTGCCAGCAGCCACCACTCATATCTGCTTAACATTAGTGTAAATTTACACAACCAAACTTTTAAATCATTTGCTAAGAATAGTATCAGTATCAATCGTATCAATAGTATCAATCAGTGCTAAGAATAGTACTACTTAACACAACCTAGTTACCATGGGTCCCAGACTGCATGTCTTATTGTTATTATACTTTGTCAGGGTAATCATGCAGGCCATATAGACCTCCCCCGATAGGGGGAGTAACAGGGATTAAAGTGCTAAGAATAGTACTACTTAACACAACCTAGTTACCATGGGTCCCAGACCGCATGTCTTATTATTATATTTTGTCAGGATAATCATGCAGGCCATATACACCTCCCCCGATAGGGGGAGTAACAGGGATTAAAGTGCTAAGAATAGTACTACTTAACACAACCTAGTTACCATGGGTCCCAGACTGCATGTTTTGTTGTTATACTTTGTCAGGGTAATCATGCAGGCCATATAGACCTCCCCCGATAGGTGGAGTAACAGGGATTAAAGTGCTAAGAATAGTACTACTTAACACAATGTAGTTACCATGGGTACCAGACCGCATGTCTTATTATATTTTGTCACAATAATCATGCAGGCCATATACACCTCCCCCGATAGGGGGAGTAAGAGGGATTAAACTGCTAAGAACAGTACTACTTAACACAACCTAGTTACCATGGGTCCCAGACCGCGTGTCTTGTTGTTATACTTTGTCAGGGTAATCATGCAGGCCATATAGACCTCCCCCGATAGGTGGAGTAACAGGGATTAAAGTGCTAACAATAGTACTACTTAACACAACCTAGTTACCATGGGTCCCAGACCACATGTTTTATTATTATACTTTTTCAGGGTAATTATATATCTATCAAATCTATCTATTTATCTTCTATCGATTCTATCTAACTATCAATCTATGTATATCTATCTATCAAATCTATCTATCTCGTGGCCGGACTGTTTTGAGACAGCCACTTGTGTTTAGGATAAATTTGAAGTAGGAGGACAGACCAATCATCTTCTTCCATCTCCCTGTTCCAAAAATGCAGGCCATATAGACCTCCCCCGATAGGGGGAGTAACAGGTAGTAGTAAACTGCTAAGAATAGTACTACTTAACACACCACGGGTCCCAGACCGCATGTCTTATTGTTATACTCTGTCAGGGAAATTATATATCTTTCAAATCTATCTATTTATCTATCAAATCTATCTAACTATCAATCATATCTATCAAATGTATATTGCATCTATTGATCAATGTAATTCGTATCTATAAAATGTATATTGCATCTTTTGATTTATGTAATTCGTATCTATCAAATGTACAGTTTCAAGAAAAAGTATGTGAACCCTTTGTAATGATATGGATTTCTGCACAAATTGTTCATAAAATGTGATCTGATCATCATCTAAGTCACAACAATAGACAATCACAGTCTGCTTAAACTAATAACACACAAAGAATGAAATGTTGCCATGTTTTTATTGAACACACCATGTAAACATTCACAGTGCAGGTGGAAAAAGTATGTGAACCCTTGGATTTAATAACTGGTTGAACCTCCTTTGGCAGCAATAACTTCAACCAAACGTTTCCTGTAGTTGCAGATCAGACGTGCACAATGATCAGGAGTAATTCTTGACCATTCCTCTTTACAGAACTGTTTCAGTTCAGCAATATTCTTGGGATGTCTGGTGTGAATCGCTTTCTTGAGGTCATGCCACAGCATCTCAATCGGGTTGAGGTCAGGACTCTGACTGGGCCACTTCAGAAGGCGTATTTTCTTCTGTTTAAGCCATTCTGTTATTGATTTACTTCTATGCTTTGGGTCATTGTCCTGTTGCAACACCCATCTTCTGTTGAGCTTCAGCTGGTAGACAGATGGCCTTAAGTTCTCCTGCAAAATGTCTTGATAAACTTGGGAATTCATTTTTCCTTCAATGATAGTAATCCGTCCAGGCCCTGACGCAGCAAAGCAGCCCCAAACCATGATGTTCCCACCACCATACTTCACAGTTGGGATGAGGTTTTGATGTTGGTGTGCTGTGCCTCTTTTTCGCCACACATAGTGTTGTGTGTTTCTTCCAAACAACTCAACTTTGGTTTCATCTGTCCACAGAATATTTTGCCAGTACTGCTGTGGAACATCTAGGTGCTCTTGTGCAAACTGTAAACGTGCAGCAATGTTTTGTTTCAACAGCAGTGGCTTCCTCTGTGGTATCCTCCCATGAAATCCATTCTTGTTTAGTGTTTTACGTATTGTAGATTCGCTAACAGGGATGTTAGCATTTGCCAGTGACTTTTGTAAGTCTTTAGCTGACACCCTAGGATTCTTCTTCACCTCACTGAGCAGTCTGCGCTGTGCTCTTGCAGTCATCTTTACAGGACGGCCACTTCTAGGGAGAGTAGCAGCAGTGTTGAACTTTCTGCATTTATAGACAATTTGTCTTACCGTGGACTGATGAATAGCAAGGCTTTTGGAGATACTTTTATAACCCTTTCCAGCTTTATTCAAGTAAAAAATTCTTAATTGTAGGTCTTCTGAGAGCTCTTTTGTGCGAGGCATCATTCACATCAGGCAATGCTTCTTATGAAAAGCAAACCCAGAACTGGTGTGTGTTTTTATAGGGCAGGGCAGCTGTAACCAACACCTCCAATCTCATCTCATTGATTGGACTCCAGTTGGCTGACATCTCACTCCAATTAGCTCTTGGAGATGTCATTAGGCTAGGAGTTCACATACTTTTTCCACCTGCACTTTGAATGTTTACATGGTGTGTTCAATAAAAACATGGCAACATTTCATTCTTTGTGTGTTATTAGTTTAAGCAGACTGTGATTGTCTATTGTTGTGACTTAGATGATGATCAGATCACATTTCATGACCAATTTGTGCAGAAATCCATATCATTCCAAAGGGTTCACATACTTTTTCTTGCAACTGTATATTGCATCTTTTGATCTATATAATTTGTATCCATCAAATGTATATTGCATCTATTGATCTATGTAATTCATATCTATCAAATGTATATTGCATCTATTGATCTATGTAATTCGTATCTATCAAATGTATATTGCATCTTTTGATCTATATAATTCGTATCCATCAAATGTATATTGCATCTATTGATCTATGTAATTCGTATCTATCAAATGTATATTGCATCTATTGATCTATGTAATTTGTATCGATCATATGTATATTGCATCTATTGAGCTATGTAATCTATGTATCTATCTATCTATCTATCTATCTATCTATCTATCTATCTATCTATCTATCAAATCTATCTATCTCGTGGTTGTGCAAATGGAATGTTTGCGGTTGTTTGCGGTGCGTTACACTTGGAGTTTGGTCTGTCACTGTGAAGCGGGCGTAACCCTTACACTACCTCATCGATACAACATCATAACTGATGTTTTAAAGCACGTTATTCCAAACAATTTAGGAATGTTAGGTGATTTAGGCCCTTTATGGGTTAAAAGCAGACTCTGCATCAACTATGTAATTTTCCATGGGAGTTTTGCCATGGATCCCCCTCCAGCATGCCACAGTCCAGGTGTTAGTACCCTTGAAACAACTTTTCCATCACTATTGTGGCCAGAAAGAGTCCTTGTGGGTTTTAAAGTTCGCCTGCCTATTGAAGTCAATGGCGGTTCGCTGGTTCGCGAACAGTAGCGGAAGTTCAAGTCCACCGTTCGCGAACCGAAATTTTTACGTTTGCGACATCACTAGTTCAATGTAGCTTTTATAACTGATTACAGTGAAAACCATTTGGCAATTAAGAAAATACTAAATAGACATTGGCACATCTTAAAAAAGGATCCACTATTAGGTGATGCTCTAGCATATAAACCAAAAATGATATTTAGAAAAGCAAAAAATCTTAAACAAATATTGGCTCCCTGTGAATTAAAAAGAGAAGGCAGTAAAAATGTTGAAAAATACTTAAAAGGGTTAAATGTGAGTGTTTTTTTTCCCATGCCATACCTGTAGAGCCTGCAAATATAGCACACAAAGTAAATCTATTTTCTTAACAAAAACTAAAGAAAATTTCGATATCAAAGATACAATAAGATGTTCTCAAAAAGGGGGTTATATATTTAATTAACTGCTCATGCAATTTATTTTACATTGGTGAAACCTCCAGGATTTTGAGAGATAGGATCAGAGAACATCTCTATAATATAGAAAAAGGTAATTTAGTGACAGGCTAGCAATAAAGCTGTAAGTCACTTGTACAGACATTTCAGAGAAATCCATAAGAATAACATCAAACATTTTAAATTTTGGGGTATATGCATAGTTAAAGGAAACTGGGGAGGAGGCAATTTTGAAAATAAACTATTGAGGAAAGAATCAGAAATAATATATAAATTAGACACCCTTTTCCTGAATGGGTTAAACTCAGAATTAGATTGGTCCCCTTTTTTGGGAGTGTAAGGACTGACAATCCTCTGTCATATTCATCATTCTTTACATTTTAAGAAATTAAATGAGAATTGAAATTTACATAGGAGAACATTTTAGACTTTTAAGAAAGAAATTTGTACTCTTTTATAGAAACACATCATTTCATTGTAATATGGTTTAAGTCACCAATTTTTTCTGTTTGGCTGGTGAACATAAGAAAAATCTTTTACTGATATTATATATTTGTTATACCACCCGAAGGGGGGTAGTTATCAAGCCGTCAACCTCAAATACGCTGGAATTCCGCAGCGTATTTGTGGAGAGGCTGATTCGCCTTAGTTATCAAAGGCTAGATCCTGGCAAAAGTAGAATTTTGTGACGTAAACTTCGATCCGCCGGACTCAGTCCGACACAGATCGATTCTTACGTCACTCCAGATGTTCCGCACACAAGTGCGGCACAATCTCACTACTTTTGCTAGTTATCAAAAAACTAGCAGGTACGCTCTGCACTTTTACGGCCCAGCGTACCTGGTTTTCAAACCGCCACCCTGGAGGTGGCGGATCCCATAGGAATCAATGGGAGTCTGACCATAGCGAAAGTACAAGTTCGCTGCTGCCAGATATCCTATTCATTTCTACACCTAACACCCTAACACGTACCCCGAGTCTAAACACCCCTAATTTGTCCCCCCTACACCGCCGCAACTAAATAAAATTATTACCCCCTAAACCGCCGCTCCCGGAGCCCACCGCAACTAAATAAAGTGTTTAACCCCTAAACCGCCACTCCCGGAGCCCACCGCAAGCTACTCTATACATATTAACCCCTAAATCACCGCTCCCGGAGTCCACCGCAACTATAATAAATGTCTTAACCCCTAAACCGCTGCTCCCGGAGCCCACCGCCACCTACATTATACCTAGTAACCCCTATCCTGCACCCCCTATACCGCCGCCCTCTATAATAAAGTTATTAACCCCTATCCTGCTGATCCCGCACCTCGCCGCAAATAAATAAATAGTTTAACCCCTAAACCGCCGCTCCCTGAACCCGCCGCAACCTATATTAAATTTATTAACCCCTATCCTGCCCCCCACTACACCGCCGCCACTGTAATAAAATTATTAACCCCTAAACCTAAGTCTAACACTAACCCTAACACCCCCCTAACTTAAATATTAATTAAATACATCTAAATAATATTTCTCTTATTAACTAAATTAATCCTATTTAAAACTAAATACTTACCTTTAAAATAAACCCTAATATAGCTACAATATAAATAATAATTATATTGTAGCTATCTTAGGATTTATTTTTATTTTACAGGTAACTTTCAATTTATTTTAACTAGGTACAATAGCTATTAAATAGTTATTAACTATTTAATAGCTACCTAGCTAAAATAAAGAGAAATTTACCTGTAAAATAAAAACTAACCTAAGTTACAATTACACCTAACACTACACTATACTTAAATAAATTATTCCTATTTAAAACTAAATACTTACCTGTAAAATAAACCCTAAGATAGCTACAATATAATTAATAATTACATTGTAGCTATCTTAGGATTTATATTTATTTTACAGGTAACTTTGTATTTATTTTAGCTATTTAGAATAGTTATTAAATAGTTATTAACTATTTAATAACTACCTAGCTAAAAGAAATACAAAATTACCTGTAAAATAAATCCTAACCTAAGTTACAATTAAACCTAACACTATACTATCATTAAATTAATTAAATAAACTACCTACAAATAACTACAATTAAATACAATTACATAAACTAACTTAAGTACAAAAAATAAAAAAAGCTAAGTTACAAAAAATAAAAAAAAATAAGTTACAAACATTTAAAAAAATATTACAACAATTTTAAGCTACTTACACCGAATCTAAGCCCCCTAATAAAATAACAAACCCCCCAAAATAAAAAATGCCCTACCCTATTCTACATTAAAGTTCAAAGCTCTTTTACCTTACCAGCCCTTAAAAGGGCCTTTTGTGGGGGCATGCCCCAAAGAGTTCAGCTCTTTTGCCTGTAAAAGAAAAATACAACCCCCCCAACATTAAAACCCACCACCCACATACCCCTAATCTAACCCAAACCCCCCTTAAAATAACCTAACACTAATCCCCTGAAGATCATCCTACCTTTAGTCGTCTTCACTCAGCCGAGCCACCGATGGAACTGAAGAGGACATCCGGACCGGCAGAAGTGATCCTCCAAGGGGCGCTGAAGAAATCTTCCATCCGATGAAGTGATCCTCCAAGCGGCGCTGAAGAAATCTTCCATCCGGGCGAGGTCATCTTCCAAGAGGCGCTGAAGAAGTCTTCTATCCGAGCGAGGTCATCTTCGAAGCCGGGTCTTGAATCTTCATCCCGCCGCCGCGGAACATCCTTCTTTCCCGACGGACTACCGACGAATGAAGGTGTTAGGGTTAGTGTTAGACTTAGGTTTAGGGGTTAATAATTTTATTACAGTGGCGGCGGTGTAGTGGGGGGCAGGATAGGGGTTAATAAATTTATTATAGGTGGCGACGGTGTAGGGGGGGCAGGATAGGGGTTAATAAATTTATTATAGGTGGCGACGGTGTAGGGGGGCAGGATAGGGGTTAATAAATTTAATATAGGTTGCGGCGGGTTCAGGGAGCGGCGGTTTAGGGGTTAAACTATTTATTTATTTGCGGCGAGGTGCGGGATCAGCAGGATAGGGGTTAATAACTTTATTATAGAGGGCGGCGGTATAGGGGGGGCAGGATAGGGGTTACTATGTATAATGTAGGTGGCGGTGGGCTCCGGGAGCGGCGGTTTAGGGGTTAAGACATTTATTATAGTTGCGGTGGGCTCCGGGAGCGGCAGTTTAGGGGTTAATATGTATAGAGTAGCTTGCGGTGGGCTCCGGGAGTGGCGGTTTAGGGGTTAAGACATTTATTATTGTTGCGGTGGGCTCCGGGAGCGGCGGTTTAGGGGCTAAGACTTTTATTATAGTTGCGGCAGGGTCTAGGAGCGGCGGTTTAGGGGTTAGTAACTTTATTTAGTTGCTGGAGGCTCCGGGGGTGCCGGTATAGGGGGTAGAACAGTGCAGTTTAGTGTGAGTGCTTAGTGACAGGCTAGCAATAAAGCTGTAAAAAAGCCGAAGAGCAGCGAGATCGGATGAGTGATAACTCTCACAGTCCGCTGCTCATCGCCCCGCGGCTTTTTGACAGCTTTATTTGATAATTTAGGCGTATTTTTTCAGGTCCGCGGTAGCAAAGGTAGGCGAGCTTAGGCGGGCGTATTGGTCCGGCGAAGCCAGAAAAGTTGACGGCTTTATAACTACCCCCCTAAGTCTATAAGATTAAGATTGTTCTTTTTATACCAACATAAAGAAAGAAAGGTAAATGTATATGCAGGTTTATAATTTAAACGCTAAATATAATGCATAACTGGTTTGTAAGGATTTTTTGAGCCTAGTAATTTTTTAGCATATATGCCGTTGTGGACCACCTATGTATAAGATTGATATGTATCCTTTCAAGGTATCATACGAAGAAAGTATAATACCTTGTAAGTTTAAGACTCTTATTAAAGAAGAAGGCTATTTGTTTCAGAATACCACCTTATGGGGCCCATCTCTCAAGCTCTGAACGGAGCTTGTGGGCCCGTGTTTCTGGCGAGTCTGAAGACTCGCCAGAAAAATCAGTTATGAAGCAGCGGTCTAAAGACCGCTGCTCCATAACTCTGTCCGCCTGCTCTGAGCAGGCGGATAAGAATCTCCACAATTCAACCCGATCGAGTACGATTGGGTTGATTGACACCTCCCTGCTGGTGGCCCATTAGCCGCGAGTCTGCAGGGGGCGGCGTTGCACCAGCAGCTCTTGTGAGCTGCTGGTGCAATGCTGAATATGGAGAGCGTATTGCTCTCACATTCAGCGAGGTCTTGTGGACCTGATCCGCACTGTTGGGTCCGCAAGACCTTTGATAAATTGGCCCCTATATATCATTCCTCCTTAAGAATCAATTAAGATGGATTTTCAACCAATGGAAGAGAAACAGCAGGTATTTGAACATGGTTTCCAGGAGCAGCTCCTATCTTGAAAAAAGCGTGGTGATACAGGTGAAACTCGTTGAAGCTAAGCTGTTTGTCCTGCAAAGATTATTATTTTTTCTTCTCTAGGTACCTAGTACCCGGGCGTGATACACGCTAAGTGAGGGGTCATCTAGACTTTGGATTACGGACATTGCACCTGCCGGGTCTTTCTGACAAATCTCCACACAGCGGAACTAGGAATTTCAATTTAGAAATTGGAGCCATACTCTGGAGGAAGAGGGGTGAGTGAGATTGCTCCTATCATCTCCTGAAGGCGAGCCATTATTTCCACTAACAGTAGATGTTGACTTTGAGAGAATTTTGATTCGTTGGGCTGTTTTTATCTATTGTCATCAAAGGACATAACTTTGTTATTTAAAATAACTATCAGGAGGAATCAACATCATTCTCATACAGTATTATCTGTTACAATGTGGCCACAGTGACAGATAATGTTGTTCAGTTTTATATTGGGACTTTTTCATTCATTTGAGCTAACAGTTACCAAATGTATTATATGTCATTTTTTATATAATGTATATGGATTTTATTTAATATAAGGTGGTATAATAGTTTTTACTTATTTGCATCTCATTTTTAAATTGTAATTTGCTAGCATTGCGTACTTAACTGGACCGTTTGTAAAATTTGTGTATTGCATTTGCATTTGTATTTTAAGGGAGACGTCCCTCATTCTTATATCAGCCATTATTTTAATAGGATTAGTTAACTCTATTGGCTGTTCCGATCAGCCAATAGAATGCGAGCTCAATCTGATTGGCTTATTGGATCAGCCAATCCGATTGAACTTGAATCAGATTGGCTGATTCCATCAGCCAATCAGAATTTTCCTACCTTAATTCCGATTGGCTGATAGAATCCTATCAGCCAATCGGAATTCGAGGGACACCATCTTGGATGACATCATTTAAAGGAACCGTCATTCGTCGGGAAGTCGTCGGCCAGGATGGATTTTCCGCGTCGGCGGGATGAAGATGGATCCGGAAGAAAGAAGAGTGAAGATGCCGCTTGATAGAAGACTTCAGCCGGATGATGGATCTCTTCAGCCCCCGCTTGGATGAAGACTTCAGCCGGATGATGGATCTCTTCAGCCCCCGCTTGGATGAAGACTTCAGCCCAATAATGGACCTCTTCAGCCCCCGCTTGGGCTTGGATGAAGACTTCGGAGCCTCCTCTGGACGGATCGGTGATACCCAGCGTGGTGAAGACAAGGTAGGAAGATCTTCAGGGGCTTAGTGTTAGGTTTATTTAAGGGGGGTTTGGGTTAGATTAGGGGTATGTGGGTGGTGGGTTGTAATGTTGGGGGGGTATTGTATGTTTTTTTTTACAGGCAAAAGAGCAGAATTCTTTGGGGCATGCCCCGCAAAAGGCCCTTTTAAGGGCTGGTAAGGTAAAAGAGCTTTTCTATTTTTATTTTAGAATAGGGTAGGGCATATTTTTATTTTGGGGGGGCTTTGTTATTTTATTAGGGGGCTTAGAGTAGGTGTAATTAGCTTAAAATTGTTGTAATATTTTTATTATTTTTGTAAATTATTTTTTGTAACTTAGTTCTTTTTTTATTTTTTGTACTTTGTTATTTTATTAGGGGGCTTAGAGTAGGTATAATTAGCTTAAACTTTTTGTAATCTTTTTATAATGTTTGTAAATTATTTTTTTATTTTTTGTAACTTAGTTCTTTTATTATTTTTTGTACTTTAGTTAGTTTATTTAATTGTATTTATTTGTAGGTATTTGTATGTAATTAATTTATTGATAGTGTAGTGTTAGGTTTAATTGTAGATAATTGTAGGTATTTTATTTAATTAATTTATTGATAGTGTAGTGTTAGGTTTAATTGTAACTTAGGTTAGGATTTATTTTACAGGTAATTTTGTAATTATTTTAACTAGGTAGCTATTAAATAGTTATTAACTATTTAATAGCTATTGTACCTGGTTAAAATAAATACAAAGTTACCTGTAAAATAAATATTAATCCTAAAATAGCTACAATATAATTATAATTTATATTGTAGCTATATTAGGGTTTATTTTAGTATTTAGATTTAAATAGGAATAATTTATTTAATAAGAGTTAATTTATTTCGTTAGATAAAAATTATATTTAACTTAGGGGGGTGTTAGTGTTAGGGTTAGACTAAGCTTTAGGGGTTAATAAATTTATTAGAATAGCGGTGAGGTCCGGTCGGCAGATTAGGGGTTAATACTTGAAGTTAGGTGTCGGTGATGTTAGGGAGGGCAGATTAGGGGTTAATACTATTTATTATAGGGTTATTGAGGCGGGAGTGAGGCGGATTAGGGGTTAATAACTTTATTATAGTAGCGGTGAGGTCCGGTCGGCAGATTAGTGGTTAATAATTGTAGGTAGGCGGCAGCGACATTGGGGGTGTCAGATTAGGGGTTAATAAATATAATATAGGGGTCGGCGGTGTTAGGGGCAGCAGATTAGGGGTACATAGGGATAATGTAGGTTGTGGCGGTGTAGGGAGCGGCAGATTAGGGGTTAATAATAAAATGCAGGGGTCAGCGATAGCGGGGGCGGCAGATTAGGGGTTAATAAATGTGAGGTTAGGGGTACATGTTAGGGTGTTAGGTGCAGACATAGGAAGTGTTTCCCCATAGGAAACAATGGGGCTGCGTTAGGAGCTGAACGCTGCTTTTTTGCAGGTGTTAGGTTTTTTTTCAGCTCAAACGGCCCCATTGTTTCCTATGGGGGAATCGTGCACAAGCACGTTTTTGAAGCTGGCCGCATCCGTAAGCACCGCTGGTATTGAGAGCTGCAGTGGCGGTAAATTATGCTCTACGCTCCCTTTTTGGAGCCTAACACAGCCCTTCTGTGAACTCTAAATACCAGCGGTATTTAAAAGGTGCGGGGGGGAAAAAGCATGCGTAGCTAACGCACCCCTTTGGCCGCAGAACTCTAAATCTAGCCGTAAGTTAAGTAATGTCATTAGGTCACAGCAGGATGAATTTTCGTTACAAAGGGATCTGCAAAAATTAGAAGTATGGGCAAGTAAATGGAAAGTGAGATTTAATACGGGGAAATGCAAGGTTCTACATTTTGGAAGTAAAAATAAGCAGGCAAAGTATTTTTTAAATTGGACAAGACTTAGCCTAACAGAGGAGGAAAGGGATTTGGGAGTAGTAATAGATAACAAGCTAAAGATGGGTGCACAATGCAGGGCAGCGGCTTCAAAAGCTTATAAGATACTAGCATGTATTAAAGGAGGCATTGATTCAAGGGAGGAAAGCATTATTCTGTCACTATATAAAGCCCTGGTAAGACCTCACCTTAAGTATGGAGTGCAGTTCTGAGGACCAATTGCAAAAAAAGATATTGCAGAACTAGAAAAACTTCAGAGAAGGGCCACAATGCTAATAAGGGGATTGGAGAATTTAACCTATAAGGAGAGGCTAGCCAAACTGGGTCTGTTTTCTTTAGAAAAAAGGCACTTGAGAGGTGACATGATTACTTTATATAAATATATTCAAGGCCCATATACAGAGAGGGCAGAAGCTTTGTTAATTCCAAGAAAATTGTTTCTGAGAAGAGGTCACAATTTAAGGTTGGAGGTAAGGAGATTTAATCTCCTGCAACTGAAACGTTTTTTCACTGTAAGAGCAATAAAATTGTGGAACTCATTACCAAAGGAGGTAGTGAATGCCTATACCCTAGATACATTTAAAAATAGTCTGGATACATTTCTGTATATAAACAAAATTCATGGATATGATTGCTAGTATTAAATGGGTCACCTTTTAGAGGGGTTATTTAAGCTTAACTGGAACTTTTTGTAAGTATTTTAGATTTGTATAGGTTGAACTCGATGGACGTTGGTCTTTTTTTAACCTTATCTACTATGTTACTATGTTACTATGTTACCTGGACGAGGCAGGAAAATTAAGCTATCAATGGCTGCAACCAGATTACTGAGAAGGCAGGTTGAGAAAAACCCTTGAGTGACTGCAAAAGACCTGCAGCAAGACTTGATGGCAACAGGCACTGAGGTTTCAGTTTGCACAGTAAGGCACATCACAGAATGTTTCCATGCCAGAACTCCACTACTGAACCAAAGTCACGAAAAAAATCAGCTATAATATGTTCAAAATCATATAATTATGCACCAAACAAACCAAGAATATTACTGAACTCAGGAATGCTGTTAGAAGCTGGTGTCTGGCTATGCATCTTGTTTGCAGCAGATCATAACAGCAAAAGGGGGCTCTACTAAGTACTAAAGATGTTTGCCATTAAAAGGGTTGAATGATTTTGAGACTGCATTCATTAAAAGTTGCATTTTCAGTTTAATTTGGGGAAACCACTTGAAGCATTCATTGGGGTCTATTTATGAAGCAGCGGATGCTGCCTCAGACCCACTTCGCTTCAGTTCCAGCTGAAGCGGAAGTTAAGAAGCAGCGGCCCTAAGACCGCTGGTCCTTAACTCGTCCACCACCTCTGAACTGCTGGTGCACTGATAAATGCTGACAGCGTATGCTGTAGGCATTTATCGATGTGCGGCGGCCATGAATGACATGAATGGACCCCATTGTGTTGATCTATTTCAATTGCTTTTGTTTGATTTGTTCATTGCAAACAGCTGAAAGTCTGTAAATTTTGACAATAAACCTGATTTGCAATGGGGGTTTAATAATTTGTATTACAACTGTGTATATGAATGTGTATGTGTATATATATATATATATATATATATATATATATATACATATATATATATATACACACACATTATCTTGCCAAGGACCTGGAAGAATCTTAACCTTTTTTTGTGCTTTCAACATGAACATGGATAAATTCTGTATTGCACAAACAGATAAATTCAATATCCAGTTTATGTTTCATTGAAAACCTGATACTGATATAATAGATTTAGTTTCCTTCTCTTATTGGTAATATCTTTTTTTTCAAGTTATCCCAACCATGTATCACAGATTTTTTTGTCTGTTATCAAATACTGTAAATGTAATTGTTTGTAAAAGCAAGGCAGAGCCTCAGCAACAAAGAAATCACATCATATAGAGAGACGTTTTGTTGTTGCTTAAAACAATTTTATTTTGCTCTTGATACTACTGTTCTGAGCCTTTACGGATTCAGAAAGACAGATCATTTCTGAGTGATAAATATAAAAGCCTCATAAATATTGCACATATGAGGAAAAATATGGGAAAAGTTCTAGTTTTACATGTACAAATGTTTTGGTAGTATCTTTGAAGTCTGCAATATATCTTTAGCCTATTTAAGCTGTCATGAGGTTGATATCTGAGCTAAAGTGACTTTTAACTAGGCAGGATGAGCTGCGGTAGTGTCTTGTCTGCTGTGACAGACGAAATTGGAATGGTTGAACAAACCTGATGGATGCTGGCATTGATTAGGTTAGTGGCAAATGTTTAACAGATGAGACTTGGTGAAATAATGTGACATGGGCATCTATAGCAATTTTATCCTGTTCTTCAATTGATCGTCAGACCTTTAAATCAAGCATTGTTATTGAATATTGCTGATTCTACTTTTCCTTCTTTTTTTAAGGCTTTAGAAAATAAATGTTATGTGAAATAAACTCAATATACTACTAAATCAGAAGAAGTTACAGAATCAATCTCATAGAAATGATCAATTTTAAAAGCAAATAGAATTCGTAACTATTATTTGTTAAATTAAAAGCAACACCTTTAAGAATAAAGCAATATATGTGGAACTGAAATTAGCTTACGAAGAGAGTTTAAAATTACATCCCTGGTTTCAAAAGAAAGTTTAAGCCGTATCAAAGTAAATAAATCAAAATACAAAACTGCAGTGTAAAATGTTCATATGGATTTAAATGTTTTTATTTACAGAGACATAATTACATCAGAAATTTTTAGCTTAAACTTCTTTGTTTTTATTATTAAATATGATTTAGGGCCAGATTGCGTGTATTTAACGCTCCTGCTCGCTCGCTAAAAGTAGTAAGCTTTTAGTATGCGTTGGGTAATGCTCATTTTACCAGTTGAAGTAAAAAGTTTTCGCTCTAGCGCTAAGCCAATGCGTGCAAAAAAACAGAAGTTAGAATATCGTGAACACATTAACATATTCCCCATAGAAGACATTGGAGCAAATAAAAGTGGAAAAAACAAACAGCCTACTCGCTCACAAACCCAATTGCATATTATGAAATGCACTAACCTGACATGAAAATATTATTTCATATTCCATGTTCTTCACATAGCAGAATATGTTCTATTTATTCATAAATCCCCAACAAAGATGAGCAGCACCACAAATCTCTTATAAAACTTATAATAAAACAGATTTATTAAAGCTAATACACAGAGGCGTAACTAGAAACCACAGGGCCCAGGTGCAAGAATCTAAGAAGGCCTCCCCCCCAAAAAAAGTGAATTTGATACATATCTTTTTTTTAACATTTAACACAGAAAAGAAATGTGAATCAGATTACATGTCTGCAAAAGGAGGTACCCTGTGACCACAGTCTGTGAGATGGTCTGACCCCCATTACAGTATATAGTGACACTGTTTAACCCACCAGTATTGTACATATTGAGTTAGTGACACAGTCTGTAATCTGCTGGTGAGATGGCTGGCCTGACCCTACCCGCCCCAGTATTTTATAAAGTGACCGCAGTAGTCTGTGACATAGTTCAGCCCCCCCTGTACTGTATATAGTGGTACTGTATAGTGACACTGTTTACCCCCTCCCCCATGCTGTAGTAACAAGGTCTGTAATTTGCTGGTTCCACAAACATACACACACACACACACATACATGCATAAATGCACACACAGTCACATACATACATACATACACACACACACACACACACATACATAAACACCAATGGGTAAAACATAAAGACTAACCCCTGTAGTCAGAGACACTAGTGAGGCATCATGTCACACTCACATGATATCAGTGCAGCAGTGGCTGGCCACCCTTGGGGGCCCAGTCGCAATTGTGCCCTTTGCACCCCCTATAGTTTTGCCCCTGCTAATACAGCTTAAACAGCCAGACCACAAAACATACAACATTTCGGAGCTAGTCCTAAGTCATGTATGGTTACACCTGGAGTTAACAAGCCTTAAAAAAACCATATAAACCACACCCCCAACAACACCTCATTTACCTGTTTTACCTATGGTGCTGCCACCTAGTGGACCTGCACCTCACATATAGCAGCATAAAAATATATATATATACATAGTCAATATTGTTATGACTGAACAAAGAGGTAGGATTTTTTAACAATTTTTTTTAACAAAACCCCAAGTAAGAAAAAGATCATACAATGTATACAATTCATCATACATTTATACTACAGACATAGAGATACATCTAGTTCTCTGTTCATCCCTTTGGGATACATAGTCCCAAGTTTACTAATCCAAAAGATCTCCCTTCTTTTCAAAATTTTAATCCCATCGCCCCCTCTCCTAGGGTATTTGACATGTTCTAAAATTTTAAACCTAAGCTGACTCAGATTGTGACCAACAGTAAAAAAGTGGTTAGCAACCGGTGCATCTATTTTTTTCTTTTCTTTTTCCTACTGATATTGCTTTTATGTTGATTGATACGTTCGCGGACAGTACTGGTGGTCTCACCAACGTACCCTAGCCCACATGGGCATTTAATATAGTATACCGCAAAATCTGTGTTACATGTAAAGTGTCCCCTAATTTCAAACTTTTTCCCATGGCAGAAAGTGGGGCCTTTAATTATACTCTTGCAATTAGAGCAACGCAGGCAAGGAAAACTGCCCAGATTCTTTTTTTTTTTTGTTAAATTTTTTATTGAGGTTTTTATAAATGATAATCATAAAAAACAAAAATAAAAAAGGTTTACATTCTTTAACAATAAGAATATGAAGACAGAGTGTTCTCAAACCAGAACAGTGTGGTTCATAAATATATGGGCCATGTTTTTAAAGCAATATATAAGTTAGTAGTACATGAGGCCTGAGAACAAAAGATGGGTCATATCAAACCATCTTAATTGTATATGCACATACCACATATGCCAACTTTCAATAGATTGGCAAAGAAAACATGTTTACAGTAGAAATAAAAATTAGAGCATTGACCCGCCAAAAGAAAACATAGAGGAACACATCCTTGAAAACGATATGCTTGTCTAAAATACAAAAAGAACAAATGAGTAAGCCTAAATGAAACCTCCTTTTTTCCTTTCAGTATGAGCTATGTGGTAACTACTGGACAGGTCTCTCTTGGACCAACTGCACCATTAATGTTGTGTCATATGGTAGTTACATGGAGGCCGCTTTTGGGCCATTTGGAGAGTTAAAGTGTTAAAGTATTTAGTGACAGAGGATAAGCACTGCTTGAGGTTATGTAGTATTCATATGGGAATAGGGGCAGAATATCTAAGCACAGGACCACATGCTATGTGAATCTCTTGACCTGAGGCACTTATCAAATCAAGTCAAGTATACAACCTGTAGCCAATCAGGCCATCTAAATATATTGAAGATAGGGCACCACTGCTAAGCCTTATGTAAAAATATATTAATCATTGGCATCATTTAGTCAGTCGTTGAATTGAAATAAGCGCCATGTCAGGTATGTAAGTTCAAGCAAGGTTTGGCCTAATTAAATGTGCTTAAATCTAAGAGAAGTGAATTGTATGTTGTAATTTGTTGTAGTCCTCTTTCTTGGGTTTGGACACCTGTGAGACTTAAGGAGTCAAACTATGGGGATCTATGATATCTTATCTTATGATAGGGTAAAATAATATGGGGGTAGAGTCAAGTTTAAGGTGAGACAAGACCCATGCAAACCTCCGGTCCC
Source organism: Bombina bombina (assembly GCF_027579735.1). Taxonomy (NCBI): domain Eukaryota; kingdom Metazoa; phylum Chordata; class Amphibia; order Anura; family Bombinatoridae; genus Bombina; species Bombina bombina. The sequence goes on from NC_069506.1 coordinate 207,442,624, forward strand.
TCTGAAAATAAGCTCTGAGAGCAGCATATTGTTGGTAACTGAAAGGCAAATGTTAGGCTCAGGGGCATATTAATGGATAGGCCAACAAGGCCAGTGCCTAGTGCAACACTTTTTGGGGGGCGGCACTTGCTCCCGCCACTACACGAATATGTGGCTTTAAGAAAAAAATTGTTTTTATTTTGATAGGCAGCTTGCTGCCTAGCGGTCAGGTGACAGTTTTTTCATCTTCCTGTTTGTTGGGGAGTGAGTCACGCACGTGATCTCAAAAGTCAGGTGAGAAGAAGTGTGTGACACAGGGAGACTCACTGATCGCTGCGGTGGAGAGCGGCCAGCGGGGCGTAAGGGAGTCAGCTGAGTGAAACTCAGGTAGGGGCCAGACCACTGCCACAGCTGTCAGTGCCACTGGAATATTGCTAATATTGAGAGATGTGCTAATAGTTTACACTAGTGCAATGTATAGGCTCCACGCTCCATGCAAACATATCCTATATATGACCCGGTCCCCGCCACAATAAACTCCTTAACTGACAGGCTACCTACCATAATTAACCCCTAAATGCCAGAGCGCCACTATTATTTGCCCCTAACCACTAGACCCCATTGAGGACTACCACCAAAAACACTAAAACACCCTAATTAAATGATCTGAATGAAACTAAGCTTCTCCTTGAAATCAGGAGGAGGCTTCCTCTTCTTATGCTGTAACTGGGAGGTGGCTGCAGGCTGGATCTGCTACTACCTATACTGACATGCAGGGGATTTTTAGGGTGTGATGACAGGTGACTCTTTCAGAGCTAGACATCTCCTGAAGAAGCGAGCAAGAGTATATTCAGTAGTTGCATGTTAAGGTGCAGCTACAAAGAAGACATTGATGTGAACATTAAGAGCTTGTAGGAGAGAGCTGCCTTTGTAGCAGTAGATGCTATGTTATGTTTAGTCCCCACCTTGTTATGATTGCTGCCTCCCATATCACACACTGTATGTGTGCAATCATGCAATCCCATGGTAGCAGAGCATGGAAATAATAATGTTTAACTTGCTTTCTCTTTTGCAAACTGTAAACAACTAAATATATTACCATTTATTATTTTCATAATTGGTCTTATTATGTAAGTGTACTGGTCAGCTAAATCCAAACACACCTGCTGCTTTGACAAATTAAAGAGTTCCTTGAATGCTTATTAGTAATAGTGAGTAATACAAATTATTTAAAACAATAAAGTATATTTTGAAAACTGGTATATACTTACTTCCTATTGAAGAAAACAAAAAAGAAAAAAAGTCACATTACTTCCTGACCGGGGGGGGGGGGGGGGGCAGCAGTATGCTGAGTGCCTAGTGCAGCACAAAACCTAAATACGCCACTGGTTAGGCTTAAACAACAGTAAGCCCTTATAATAAGAGTAATATATACTTTTAAAGTTAAGAGCACTTAATGAACACAAAAGTGATATAGTGAACTAGTTTCAGGAACCTTAGTACTTATACACTTTGTAAGGCATTGAATACAGGATGCTAGGGAATATCTGGATGCACATATACAGAGAATGCAACTAGCTCATGGATGGTACCAGCACCTATAAACTATATATACATTCAGCAAATTGCCTAAATATGGATAGGTATTAGATTCAGAAATACTTGCCGATTAAATATTTAAATGTGGGAGATCAAACATCTTTATCAATGGGGAGTTGTCTCTTAACCGATTGTTGCATATTTCTAAAGGGTGAGTTTTTATTGTTCTAGTGCAGAATGTTGAACTATAATATATATAATATATAATAGGAAATTTGCAGTCTACTGCAACACTATGTGTAAATATATATGAGACACAGACTAAACAAGATGATCTATGCAGCCAGATATTGTGGGTGAAGTGTGTATACCTAAAGCATTTTAACATGTGAAACAAGACTAAAGCTAAACAACACATAGCTACAGAATACATTATTATATCCCATTTCTCAGGCTGTTAGCCCTCATCTAGGGTACTGATAATTCCCAAATAGGGTCTACGTATACGTCCAGTGTATTTAGAGTAAAATGTTCCAAAGCGTACATGGGGTATTAAGGCTTCATAGGCAACCAAACTGACAGTTTACCTATCACCAAACTGGAGTCCTAATTAGATTACCCCACACCCGCTCTCAAGGTATGCTTACAAATCCAATTAGCAACGAGAGAAGTCTTGTAGGTCGAGTTCTGTAGCTTTGCAGAAGTGTAGCCGTGGCAAGAAGTTCTAGGGTCCAGGGCCGGTTGTTTTGTTTAGTTTGGGGGTGCCATCATAGTGAGAAGGATGCCATGTCCGTTTCGATAGTCTCTTTACTGGGTACACGGCAAACTTCAACTCCCGCTCGTTGTTCAAACCTCTAAAGATATTTAACAGAACCAGCTTGAGTCCTGTGCTGTAGCCTAACTTGAGGCCCTCCGTGTATTCTGGGGTAGTCTCCTCCCGCTGCAAAGGTAAAGTCCAAGGAGCGTGGCATTTGGTTGGGGGCCCCTGCCAGGGCCCTTCGGCAGCACCCCCAACAGGCAACGTATCAGGGTCATAAGCAGGTAAGGCAACCCTATATATCTCAACCAGAGGTGAACCGACAGCGATTTTCAAAGTCTCCATTAGGTCCTCTCGCTGGGTATCAAAATGGTTACACAAAACTCTCAGTAGGTAAATGGCTGACTCCTTATTGAAGATCTTGATTATAAGGTGCCGTATTAGATTGGTAATCACTGCGTAGTGGAAACTGTTCTACCTGGACATCCAGGGGGGAGCATTGAAAATGATCAAGTCTTCAGTAGTCTGGATTAGTGCTCTTTGCGTTGTTGTAAGCCTAATAGTTATATCTATCGAAGCAGCGTTTTCTGCTTAGTAACATAAGAGAGATATAGAGGCCCATTTATCAAGCTCCGTATGAAGCTTGAAGGGCCGTGTTTCTGGCGAGTCTTCAGAAGGACCAATATCAGCATGCACAAGCTCATCTTTCAAATTCTTACCTCAGCTATAGGCAGGCATTGGAGGTTCCCTAAACACAATGACTTCAGGATTACATGTCTGCAGTATGTGCCAATGTTTAAAAATAATTTTACGAATCCTATTACTCAATTTGGAATATTGGCTAACAAATACCAATCTATTAGATTTTATATTATTCCCAGCCTCTTTTTGTTCCAACAGGGATTGTCTAGTGACTTCCAGAACATTCTCAATCTCTTTTTTTATTAATTCAGATGGGTACCCCCTTTGCCTGAAATGATCTCCCATCTCAAGCAGTCTCTGCTTCACTGGGCCAGTTTCAGACACAATCCGCTTTACCCTCAAGAGTTGGCTCTTTGGGAGAGATCTTATCAGAGAAGTGGGGTGAGTACTGTAATAGTGAAGAAGAGTGTTGCAATCCTTTTCTTTCTTGTGTAAATCAACTACAAGACCATGAGTACTCTTCAAGACCCTAGTATCTAGAAAGACCACACTCTCCTCACTAAACACCAATTTAAACTTGATATGGCAGGTTGCATAATTTAAGTAATTCACAAACTCCTCCAGGGTTCCAATGTCGCCCAGCCACATACCAAAGATGCCATCTATATATGGATGACCATATACAAAATATTCTTCGTATACATTCATTTATATGTTGGCGTATGTAGGGGCAACATTGGAACCCATGGCTGTACCTTGGAGCTGTAGGGAATAATGATCTTCAAACAGGAAGTAATTACACCTCAGGACAATATTTAATAACTGCAAAATAAACTCCCTTTGTAAGGGAGTATATCTATCATCCTGACTCATCATTCTTCCCACAGCTCCAATACCTGCCTCATGTGTAATTGAAGTGTACAACGATGCCACATCAAGGCTAAAAAGAATGCCCTTAGTACTCTCCAATGGCAAACCCTGTAGTTTAACCAAAAAGTCAACAGTATCCTTAATATAGGATTTAGAATTTACAAGGGGTCTCAATACCCTATCAAGATATACAGACACTTTAGATAATATGGACCCCATCCCTGCCACTATAGGACGTTCGGGGGGGGGGCAGCATTTTTGTGAACCTTGGGGAGGGTATAGAGGACAGGTATAATGTCCTCAGAATATAATATAAAGTGTGCTGTATCATTGTCAATAACACCATTTTTAACTTCAGTTTGAACACAGCCCATTATTTCCTTTTCGATCTATCAGACAACTGGATGTAAATTTAATTTACGTGATACTGTTTATCCAACATCACAGTGGCACCACCCTTATCGGCCCTCTTAATGATCAGCTGTTTATTATTTTTCAAATTAGATGAGGCTGCCCTCTCTCTCACAGAAAGACCCCCAATAACTCATCTCTACTACTCCGTAAATTAGAATGGTTACACAAATCAGTCACTGTCATATCATTACCCCTCTAATAGCTTATATATGGTAATATCTGTCCCTTTAAGGTTTACTCAGAGACATTTCAGATCTTCTATAAAAGGAGGGTCTAGAGCACTGCTCAGGTGCTTGATAATTGCAAATGTATGGGTAAAGCAAACTTACTGCACCGTTTACCTATTTCCTAAAATTCAACGGATTGGATAAACTCTTTTCAGACAAACAATATCCTTATCAAATTCGTTATATACATTCTACTACAATCTGAAACCATTCATCAAACTACTAAAGGATTCACATTCAGATCGTCTCTCACACTAAAAGATTTTCACAGCACTCTGACGTCATCTCTAATTCAGCGTGTGTACACGGAAGTCAGAACACGCTGTCTGCAGGGACGCTGAACAAGGAGTGTAACCTCCGCTAACGGATCAACATCTCAGCTCCTCTCAACTATACCGGACCTGTTCCCAACTTTCCTTGCCTTAACGAATTATCCGCAAGTATTTAGAATAAGAGACTGCCTTAAAACAATTATATATAAACTGCTAATAATAATAACTACAAGTTCGAATGCCTAATTGAATTACTTACTACAGTGTTTTCCTGTCATATTAATACCTGCTATAATCTACATTTATACAGAATAAACTGTTTAATACTGTGTTTGCCTGTCACATTAACTCTCTAATACCTGTTGAACTCAACCAGAGACTTAAACTTGCTCTTAACCATTGAAGTGATATATAAAAGTCCAGGTATACATCATCATTAATACCTGTGACTACAATCTCACTTTCCATCTCATTACTTGTTCATGTTATTCCTAAGAGGTATCAGTTTTCACTCACCATTGATAACTGCATAAATAGGAATAACTACACACAAAATATTTGTTTATCCATAAGAGTTTATTAGGGATATTGCAGTCACATCCTTTTCTACTAATTGAATAAAGGTCTGTACCCCTGCATTTACTTGGACCGGTGTAAAGGTGCTCTTTTTAGATAAACCCAATGATTTTAATTTTAAAGCCTTACTCTAAGTTTCCATCACCAAAGTGTCAGCTGTCTTATTACTTATAGGCAAACTAGCAAAAAAACTCTTAAGCTTTACAGATCTGAAAAAACGATATAGGTCTTTTTGTAAATCAAACATATCATAGCTTTGCTGTGGGCAAAGAGACAGTCCTTTATCAAGCACAGACAGTTCATCTCTGGTAAGTTGTACCTGACTACTGTTAATTATTGTTTCTTGCTGCTGCAAGTCATAACTCTCTTTTCTCCAATCTGTGTTTGCTTCTTCCTGGGATCTGTCCCTCTTGCACCACTTGTGACGTATGCCACCCCGGCATTTGCCTGTGGCTCTGAGTCAGATTCCCCCTGATATCAAATCTGAAGAGAAGCCCTAAGTGATGGAACACCCGCTTGTTCTCCCCACACGCCGGCGCCTGAGGTGAGGTTCTCAATCTCTATTTATTCATAAATACGTATTTCTACATATATCTGATGGTTTTTTTTTTTGCTAAAATATATATTTATACATATACAGGTGGCCCTCAGTTTACGCCGGTTCAATTTGCGCCATTTCAGAATAACAACCTTTTTTTTCAGTCTTGTGACTGCTATTGAAAAGCTTTGGAAAGCAATGCACTAATTAAAATAGCCAGTAGGTGGAGCTGTCCGCTTGTTTTGCAACAAAGTTATGCAACTTAACAGCAAAACACCAGCTATTTGACAATATATATATATATATAAATATATATATATATATAGATAGATAGATAGATAGATAGATAGATAGATAGATAGATAGATTAGCAAGGAAATAAGCACTCTCTGGTTTTGAAAAACAAATAGTATATTATACTAGCGTGATGTTTCAAGGTATTCACCCCTTCCTCAGACAAAAACAAAGTGAACAGTGAAAATATTTATACACATTCAGTCAAAAAAAACCTCCCCTCATTTGTGCACCCAATCACAAATCACAAATAAAGCTACCTGATTGTGGTAAAGGACACACCCTAAATAGCATAAAGGTGTGTAGCATAAATCAAATATAATCCAAAGCATGTTTACACAAATGTAACTATAAGCACCATACCGACAAAGTATATCAAAGTAAAAACATATACCATCAATCATTAGATATATTAATCACATTGCCTAAAATGTTATTCATATTATATGAGAAGAAAGAAAGAAACATAAAGCACCAAACTCTAATTAAAGAACCAAGGAAAATAATAAAGTGATGTGCAAAATATTCATGCTGTTATGTATTCCAGTGAATACATATTGTGGAGCACAGGTAAAACACAACCTAAGTCTGGATTAGAAAAAGGCTATATAGTGTTTGTCCAAGGATCCCACAATAGTAAATAGACCGGCGTACAAGGGTGGTGCCACTGTTATTCTTGACTATCAAGACTACAGAGATGATGTGATGTCCCAACTACAAGATGGCATCACCTACATGCCCTTGGAGGGTGATCCTACTAAGAAATTTGAAAAAGGTCTGATACAACAGAATACATTTGATTGGATGATGGACGCTTACCCAATCATTCTTGTACTGTATACCATACCTAAGGTACACAAAAGATTGGACAAACCAGCAGGAAGACCCATAGTCTCTGCAAGGGGCTCTATTCTACAAACCCTCTCCATATGGGTGGACCAATTTCTACAACCACTGGTCAAACAGATGAGGTCATACATCAAGGATTCAAAAGACATGATGGACAACCTGAAAGAAATAGTGGATGTACTTCCAATGAAATGGCTGATAATCATGGATGTAGCCAGTTTTTATACAGTTATACCACATGCTGATGGGATACAAGCCATAAAGAGGGCCCTCCTACATCTCCCATATGTCAGACCTGGCCCTGAATTAATCTGCAGGATTATTGAACTCTGTCTAAAGCTTAAATATTTTAGATTTGAGACAACATTCTACTTACAATGCATGGGTACGACGATGGGGTCTAATATGGCCCCATCATATGCCAACCTCTTCATGGAGGAGTTTGAGATTTATACCATGAAGGTATATGATAACACCAACATACAGTTCTATAAGAGATACATTGATGATATATTCCAAATTTGGAGAGCATCAGAGGAGGAACTCGATATATGGGTATCTGAATTGAATTGCTTACCCACCCCAATAAAGTTCAAAACCAATAAAAGTCTAGAGGAAATAGACTTTCTGGATCTTAAGATTTTCAAGGACAACTGCAGACTGGCTACTACATTGTTCCAAAAGCCCACTGAAACTCCATACTGCTAGCTGACAGTAACCACCCCAGATCCCTCATAAGGGTCAATCCCAAGGCACAAATGACGAGGGTAATCAGGAACAACAGCAAGAAACAAAGAGGGGAGGTGCAACTACATGAGATGTCTATGAAATTTCTAAATAGAGGCTATGCACACAATTTAATTTCTGATGTGCACAAATACTTGGTTAATCAGGGACAATTGCTGACTCAGAATAAAGAGGACATCAAACAAGGACTGACTTTCACAATGACATATGGACCTAACATTCACGTCACTGCCAAGAGCCTACTTGATAAATGGTGGATTTTACAGTCTGATCCCACTCTTGCCTTTGCAGAACTTGACCCCCCCCGAGGATGGGATATAAACGGGCAAGTAACCTAAAGGATGTACTTATGCTTACTGAAGCAATTAGGGAGATAATTAGAGAGCACAGTTCTAAAGAAAACTGTTGCAAACTAAAAACGGTGGCGCTAGTGCAGCTTAATATAAACTATGTGGCTGTGAATATTCACTATAATATTAATATTAGTGATGATAAGAAATTGATATTGAATAATAATGGTATTATTCATATAGGATGGGATTAAGATTAAAAATCATTTAATAAACGTCTCATAAAACATACTCATATAGTATGTGAAAACAACACACTTGAAATATAAAATGCACACTTTAAATTAAGTCAAAGATCAGAACACATTTTAAAACACATAAAACATTTCATGATAAAAACAAAAGTGTACACAAAGGGAATCTTATCAGGGAAACCCTGATATGATTCGCTCAGTTAAGTGCAGTAAACTGAGAGCACTCTGTAAGGTTTAAGTTTTCCTGTATTATCAAAATACATATTCCTCACAGTCTTTTTACAGATTCCTCACAATCTTATTACAGTTTATGTCAAAGCAAACATGTTTTTATGTATGGATCCTTAGATGGATCAATGGTAGAACAACACCTTTTGGCTGTTACGCATTTCTCAAGCTCTACCTTGCAATCGAGCTTAGTGCCTTTTATATGGGTATTTTTAACTCCTTATTAGCTAAATATTAAAGTGCCAAGTGTGGTTTATAAATTGAGAGTATCATAACTATATCGATTTGGCTATTCCTGGCTATTAGTTATTAGCAAATGGCAATGATAGAAGAGGAGAGTGTTATTAAATCTGATGCTATATAGTATGGCCAAACTAGGACTATTTTCATAACAGACCATATAAGTATATATATATCCTTATAAAAGAGGCTGGTGGTGACTGCTCACAGTCTGATATGAAACTCACTTAATTATGATTTACATTTTAATACATTCAGTGTTTTACAGAAAATAATTACAAAATATAGACACAAATTTATCAAATTCCAGGTCTTAAATTACCATAAAAATGAATTAGATTATGTTTAACCCTTTTGGGAAAATTAGAATGATAAAATTAGAATTTAAGATTACTCAGGTTAATTGGGTTTTTTTATGCTGGTTTCATTAGTTTTTTAATTTTAGTGTGTTATTTAAGAAAATGTTTAGTGTAAAACATACAACAATGGTTTATAAGTTAATTGTGGGAACATTCATTTTATTAAATTATTAAATTATTAGTAACTTTTTAATTATTTGAAAAATTTATTTATAAGAAGTTATACAAAATCTAAATTAAATTTAAATATGGGTTAAAATATGGATAAAATATTTGAAATATTGATACTATGGGGCATATTTATCAAGCTCCGTATGTCTAAAGACTAGGGATGGGCGAAGGCTTCTAAAAATTGGAAATTTAAAATGAATTTTGATACATTCGTTCGTTCGAATTGAATTTCAAATGTTTATATAAGATTCTAACATTCTATTTTCGAATTTTCGTTTTCAAATTTTTCAATAAAAATCGAAAATATTTGTTCGAATAATAGAATGTTTAGCTATGTATTCATTCAATTTCGAAATGTTATATTCGAATTCGAATGTGACATTCGAATTCGAATGTGACATTCAAATTTGAAATAGTATTTCTAGTCTACAACTGTGTTTAATAAATGTAATATTCGAATTTGAATGCTACATTCGAATTCGAATGTCACATTCGAATTTGAAATAGTATTTCTAGTCTAATACTGTGTTTTAAATGTCATATTAGATTCGAATGTGATATTCGATTTGAATGTGACATTCGAATTTGAAATAGTATTTCTAGTCTAATACTGTGTTTTATAAATGTAATATTCGAATTCGAATGTGACATTCGATTCGAATGTGATATTCTATTCGAATGTGACATTCAAAATAGTGTTTCTAGTCTACAATTGTGTTCTATAAATGTAATATTCAAATTCGAATGTGATATTCGAATGTGACATTCCAATTCGAATGCGACATTCGAATTCGAATGTGACATTCCAATTCGAATGTGACATTAGAAAACTGTAAATAGCATTCTAAAATTGAATTTTTAAGAATATTCGTTCTTATCAACATTCTATTATGTAAATTGAATTTCTACAATAACATTCATTCTAACTTTCGAATTCGGATATAAACACATTCGCCCATCCCTACTAAGGACCACTGCTCCATAACCAGTCCGGCTGCTCTGAGGCCACAGATAGAAAACGCCAGAAATCAACCCGATTGAATACGATCGGGTTAATTGACATCCCCTGCTAGCGGCCGATTGGCCGCGAATCTGCAGGGGGCGGCATGGCACCAGCAGTTCACAAGAACTGCTGGTGCAATGATAAATGCTGAGAGTGTATGCTGTCTGCATTTAACGATGTACAGCAGATATGATCCACTATATCGGATCATGTCCGCTTGCACAATCATTATTATGCCCCTATTAGTCTAAGAGGAAACAGCCCAATTCAAATTCTAGCTTTAATCCATTGGGGTTCTGGGTCTTCATTTCAAATATCCATTTATTTTCTAATTTTAATAAGCTATTTTGTATGTCAGTATCCCTCCAGTTTTTTTTTTTACTTTTGCAATGCCTGTGTACTTTAAACATTTAGTATTTGCTTTGTTACAGCTTAAAAATTGTCTTGGAATAGGGAGTTCTTTATTTTTTTTCTGGTCATGATTCTCAATTGACAGGATGTGCTCCCTAATACGATCTCTAAGGGGCCTTTCCGATTCTCCTATGTATTGTAGGCCACAATTGCATTCTAGGAAGAAGACAACATTTTTGTCTGAACATCTAATTTGTTGTTTAATTTTATAACTTTTTCCCGTAATATTAGATTTTATTTCTTTCGTCTTCTCTACATGTTTGCAGGCCTTGCAAGTAAGGCACGGGAAGAAACCATTAATCACTTCACCCATAAGGTCTAAGTCCCTATTGATTTTTCTCTTAATTTCTGTAGGGGCAAGAATAGACTTTACATTTTTTGATTTTTTTATAGATTATATTGGGGTATTTTGGCAGAAATTCCCCTATCCTTTCATCGCTTTTCAGGACTGGCCAATGTTTCCTTATAATTTTTTCTATTAAGTAATTGTTTTGGCTGTACTTAGTAATGAAGGGGATAAAGAGCTCTTTGCTATCTGTTATTTTTTTGTGGTGCATTCTTTTTTGTCAGTAGCTCTTTCCTATCTCTTGTTTTTATTTCCTCTTTAATTGCTACAATTTTTGTATCTTTGTAGCCTGTGGCTATAAATTTATCCTTTAGAATTTCAGTTTGCGTATAGTAATCTGTATCAATACTGCATTTCTTTCAAATATGTAATAGCTGTCCCTTAGGGATATTATTCTTCCACTTTTGGTGGTGGCAGCTAGTTTGATGTATATAGTGTTAATAGTTTTATTTGCAATATAGATTTCTAAATCCAGAATACTTTCATTACTGATTTTGCTGGTAAATTTTACCTTTTTTTTGTGGTTATTACTTATCTCTGATATAAATTGCTCAAACTCCAAATTACTTCCCTTCCAAATCATTACTATATCATCGATATAGCACCTGTATAGGACCAGATTTGCCGCAAGTGTGCTAGATGACAAAAATTCTTTCTCCCATAAACCCATGAAGAGGTTTGCATAACTTGGGGCAAATCTGGTCCCCATTGCTGTTACACAATTTTGAATATAAAATTCATTATTATAGCTAAAATAGTTATGGGTTAATATAAAATGTATGCTCTCTAGTATAAGCAATTTTTGTAGTGGCTTTATAGTATCATCTGTATCTAAAAAATGTTGTACTGACTCTAATCCATCTTTGTGTAAAATGCACGTATATAGCAAAGCTACGTCACAGGTAGCAAACCAATAGTTCTCTAACCATTTGATATTTTCTAGCAATTTTAACACTTCATAGAATCTTTTAAGAAGGAGGGTACATTTTTTACATACTTCTACAGGTAAACATCAATATATTCAGAGATATTTGAAGTGACTGAGTTTATCCCTGATACTATCAGCCTTCCTGGTGGTGAAGTCAAAGATTTATGAATCTTCAGAAGGCAGTAGAGAAATGGAATTTTGGGAGTTTTTAGCAAAAGGTATTCATTTTCTTTTTTTATTAAGTATTCCCTCTTTGCTTGCTTTCTCTGGGATAATTTTAAGTTGTAAATTGAATTATAATGTAGGATTTTTTTATATCTTATTGTAAGTTAAAGCATCTCCCAAAATATCCTCACACATTTTGTTATAGTCTACAGAATTCAAGATGACTATACCACCCCCCTTGTCTGTCGGCTTCTGCAATATGTTTTCATTATTTTCTAGTTCTCTAATAACCTTTGTTTCCAAGTAAGATTATTTTTGATATTATTGATCTTTTCATCCTTAATATTTTCGATATCCATAGATTAGCTTTTCAAACGTTTTAATCGCATGAACCTTGTCAGGTTTTGGGTAAAATGTTGATTTCTTTTTTAAGTTTGAGTGTACATATCCCTTTTGGTCTGTAAGAGTCGCTTGAGCTTTTTTCTCAGTCTCAGTTGTAGAGAACCATTTTTTTACAGTTAGTCTTTTTATAAATTTATGGGCATCTATATATGTGCCAAACTTATCTAGCTTGCTAGTGGGGGCAAAGGTGAGACCTTTACTTAGAATATCTTTATGTGTTTTATTCAATGTATAGTTGCTCAAATTGAAAATACCTTTATTTTTATTTATTCACAATTCTTTAATTTTTTGTGTCCGTTTTATTCCACCTCTGTTTCCTCTTTTTCTGATGCCCTTCTTTTTCTTATATTTCTTTGCGGTAACGGACTTTCTTGAGGTGACCTTTAGCCTATTCCTAAAAAATGATGATGAGTGGCTGAATTCTGACCAGCTCTTTTTTATTTTCTGTTGGTCTAGAGGTACTTGTTCTAGGGGAGTTGTTCTCTTCTAAGTGTCTCAAAGGTTCATATCTGCTTTCCATAGGTACTCTCATATTTGTATTAGTATTGGCAAATATATTTCTATTATGATATTGGTTATTATAATTTGTATTAGATCTCCAGTTTTTATTTATATTAGAAGTATTTCCTTCATATCCGTTATTATATGTATTTCCTTCATATCTATTATTGTTGTAATATTGTCTATTTTGATAATGAGATGCAGATCCTCTATTAAACCCATAGTGCCATGTAACTTGTGAATTTCTATTTCTTTGATCATTGGTGTATTCTCTATAGTTTGTTTTCAAACGAATGCTTACTAACCCTACCCACTGCTATAAGCAAAATCCAAAAAGATGGGATCCTACAGATGCCCGAGTTGTGTGACATGTCATGCTATCTTACAGGGGCCCATATTTAGGCATCCACATACTAATAAGAGGTACCATATACGCCACTACTTGACATGCAACACTAAATTTGTCATCTACTTGTTGAGTTGCAACTGTGCCAAATTCTATGTAGGCAAAGCTGATGATGACATAAAAAAAACAGATGGCAAATCACCAGAGTGCTATCAGATCTGCTCTGGACATGGGCAAGATGGATCAACCAGTAGCGAGACAGAAGAAACTCCTACAAGTGGAGGCTAAATGGATATTCAGACTGGATACCTTACACCCAAAGAGGTTAAATGTGAATATTGACTGGCATTGTTTTCTTTAATGTGCTTCTTTAACAGTTTTCTTTTACATTGTTCTTTCACAGCTTCTTTTTTTTTTTAATTGTTCACCTTATTGCAACTCTAACAGTAGACAAGTACTTATCGCCTATTAGAGATCCTGGCATATCTGTGGCTGAATAGGGTTTCATTTTAACTATAATTATTATATGATTATATCGCAGAGAGGGATTTTGTATCCAGTACTGTGACATTTTGCCTAGGGTTTTTGATTTTACATTTCATAGTATATGTACACTCCCCTTTACATGGATCTCTAGGGATCTTTCTTGACCCCCTTCCCCTACAGAGCCTTTCACGACCCACTTCTTACAGTTTAGATAGTGTATAGCCCTCTTGTAATATATTCACTACATATAATGATAGATTTTGATCCATTAACATGCATTGGCCCTGACTATGTGTAATACACAGGTAGATTCCCCTTTGACAAGAAGGCAGCATTAGGGCATTCCTATATCTTTATTAATTCATTTATATAGAGCTTGGGATGTGTTCTTTCAAATTTGATTCATAGTTGTGCGCTACAGTAAATCGTTACCCCCTTTTACATATGATCTCTATATTTGCAAATGTTTCTTTCTTTCTTCTCATATAATATGTATACATTTTTAGGCAATGTGAATAGTATATCTAATGATTGATGGTATATGTTTTTACTTTGATATACTTTCTCGGTATGGTGCTATTAGTTACATTTGTGTACACATGCTTTGAGTTAGATTTGATTTATGCTACACACCTTTATGCTAGTTAGGGTGTGTCCTTTACCACAATCAGATGGCTTTATTTGTGATTTTTGATTGGGTGCACTAATGAGGGGAGTTTTTGTTTACTCTGTATGTGTATAAATATTTTCACTGTTCACTTTGTTTTTGTCTGAAGAAGGGGTGAATACCACGAAATGTCACGCTAGTAAAATATACTATTTGTTTTCCAAAACTAGAGTGCTTATTTTCTTACTAATCTATTATTTCTATTCTGCACCCTAGTGCCTATTTGACCAGTTTAGTGAGAGTGCTTTTATACCTAAAGATTGATTTATATATATATATATATATATATATATATATATATATATATATATATATATACTGTATATTGAGATATATACTGTGTATATATATATATATATATATATATATATATATATACTAGGATTGTATATAGGTTTATACAGATATATATATATAGAAATATATATTTATAAATACTATCTGCTCAGTGCAGAGCATTGGAATGTCAAATATTTACTGTAAATATAGAGAATAACACTTTATTAAATATGAGTAATGCATAAATATGCTTTTTCATCTACTTAACTGCAAAGGGCTCCAATTCACTTCAAATACGATCAAGTTGATTGACACCCCCTGCTAGGGGCCGATTGGCCGCGAGTCTGCAGGGGGCGGTGTTGCACCAGCAGCTCACAAGAGCTGCTGGTGCAATGCTGAATAAGGAGAGCGTATTGCTCTCCGCATTCAGCGATGTCTGTCGGACCTGATCCGCACTGTTGGATCAGGTCCAAAAGACATATGATAAATACGCCTCTAAGGGCTCATTGTACAAGCATTTCACTGGAAATACTTGTGTAATGCCGCCCCCTTCTCACTGGTGGCCAATGGGCCCCTAGCAGGAGCTGTCAATCATCCAATTTGGATGGTGTACAGGTTAAAGGGCCACTGTAAGTAAATATTTTCTATGCCTGTTACTAACTACCTACCCCAAATACGCTTTTTATCAATTGAATTTCATTAACATATCTCTACCGTTTATCAGAAATCTTGTCTGCAAATTTAATTGTTTTCCAAACCCACTCCGTGGGTATCCTTTGCTCTGTACCAATCCATTTACAATACCTAGGTTTCAAAATGGCGCTTTAAACACAAAGTTATTGGTTTAAGTATTTTTGAACACTCAGTGCTGAAAATAGTGGGCAGGATAACGTGACATCATCGGCGAATAAAAGATATAACTTTTAGAACGTTATGAAACTTCATTTTGGAGAAAATATAGGTCAGTAGGTTTTAATTAATGTTTATTAACTTTAATATGTTAGTTGTTTAGCTTAAAAATTATAACAGAAAGTAATCCTTTAAGGTCCTACGACTGCTGCTTCTTAACTTTAATTTCAGGCAAACCTAACACAATAGGCATCCGAAAAACAGAAACCACTGCTTGATAAGTGGAGCCCTAAAACTTTGTCATTGTTTAGTGATACACAATTATACTTTTTTGGATTGAAAATTACGCCAAAAATGATTTGTAATATTTAAAGGGGCATCTTTCATGATCCTTTGTTAAAGGAGCAAAGGTGCACTACTTGGAGCTAGATGAACATAGGTATATGTGTGCAGCCACCAACCAGCTCTGAGCAGTCTATTGTTGCTCCTGAGCCTACCTAGATGTGCTTTTCAATAAAGGATACCAGAGGAACAAAGCAAATAATATTATAGAAATGAATTGGAAAGCTGATTAAAACTGCATGCTCTATCTAAATCATGAAAGTTTAAATTTGACTTTACTGTCCCTCTAAACTATACACGTGTTTGCCTAGCATATTTTTATCTAGCGGTCTTTATCACAACTGGAATGTTAGCATTGCCATAAGTATCTTTATACAGCTTATTATTCTTATGAAACGTTTCTCTGACATGGTGCACATTATATTCCAAGGTATAATGTAATGTTCAAATAATTCCTTTAAAGCAATTCTTTTTAACAATATACTTGCAAAAAAAATTTCTCACTGAAGCAATATGAACAACACCATTGTGATGTGCCTTATTTGTTGAAAAGGAGTCAAACAGTTTATTCAGCAGAGATTTGAATTCATATGAGCTATTTTGAATAAATTTAAATGATACAAATATTTACTCTTGGATTTCAAAAATTTGCATACCTTTAATGCAAATATGTCTAAAGCGGTTTGATGCACAGACTACTATAAAAGATAGATAGGCACAATTGAAATTCAGAAATTTGCAGCCTTTGTTAAAGTCATACATCGTCACTCATTAAAAGTCCACTTTGTATAATAACTTTCAAGAACATAGATGTATATTACATTTATTTGTAAAGAAAAAGTGATGCTGTTTTAATAATGTTAATATTTCTGTCTTTGGGAGCTTGTGAAAAATATGGCTATTTTTTTAAGAATATCCAAACTCTTGTTGTATGATTATATGGTATAGCTAATCATTTTTTGCAGCTTCCACATTCACTTTATGCAGGTAAAGAGTATGGAGAATATGTTCTGCTCTTATTCAACACGGGTCAAACTATAACTGGTCTGTAATCCCGTCTCAGTGGAATTTATCCTAAGAGTCAGCCCTATATAAAACCCTATCCCACTATATTTCTATTGCAACTTTTTTCCACCACTATTAACCTTATGCACAACACACACAACACCAACTAACTTACTCCCCCTTAGGTATTAACCTCATTGATTATATTTAGTACATTATCCTCTCCACATAACATAACCCTTCTCCAAAATCCTAACCAGCTCTATGATAATAATTGTTTTCTTATTAGCTTCTTTACAACAACTTGTATAAGATCTAGACCTAGGCTTTCTGGAAGAAATATGAAATTCGAGATGCAAGATAAGCTTCTAAGGTTAAGAATATGAGCATATGAGACAGTGGATAATTGTTGCCAGTGCCGTCATTGATACCAGTACTGCGCAGTTTACCTTTTTAACTTGAACAGCACTGGGGAGGTTCCCCTCTGAGTTACAGGAGGGCTAATTTCTGGAGACCTGCTGCCTGCACTGACTGGGTCTCTGGCTACACGTGTCTGACAGCTGTAGGTGGTTTACTAATCAAAAAAAGACTATTTAAGCCTGCTTCCCTAGGCACTTCTTCCCTGACATAGAGCTTCTTTTTGTTTGTGCCTGCTGACTTATTCGTTTGCTTTTTTATTTGGCCTGTTCTCCAGTTTATGCCTTTTGGTTGTCCTCTTGTTGAGAAAACTAGTAGGACTGATTTATTTTATCTTGATTACTTAGCTTGGACCTGGACTTTACTTCTATCTACTGTATTTGTATTATTTCTGCTTGATTGGCTTTGACATTACCCATTTGTTTTTCTGCTTTGATTCTAAGTAACCTGCACTGTATTCCAGTGGCACCTACTACTAGTCCCAGCATGGGCCCACAGTTTAACCAGCTGTGGTCCATTTTCCAATCCAACCTTGGTCTTCATCCATCCCAATCAGGGTCCACAGTCTTGAAAGGTGCTATACTATTTCCAGACTGCCACAGATTACTCAGCTGCAGCCTTGTGTTCCTGAAGTGCCAGTATCCTGCTCAGTGTTCCTGTAGTGCCAGTATCCTGCTCAGTGTTCCTGTGGTGCCAGTATCCTGCTCAGTGTTTCTGTGGTGCCAGTATCCTGCTCAGTGTTCATATGGTGCCAGTATCCTGCTTGTGCTTCAGTTGTTCCAGTAGCTTGCAATGTGGGGTTCCAGCAACACCTGCACTCATCGTAAACAATAGCTTGATAAGTGTTCCTTTGGTGCTAGTATCCTGCCTTGGGTACCTCTGGTCCTAAGTTTGTGAGGCATTCATATCCAACCTTTGTTCCTGTCCTGACTTCCACTAGTGGCTGTGGCTTCCTGACTTTCTCTAGTGGCTGTGGCTTGCCAATAGTGATGTCCCGAACTGTTCGCGTTCGCCGCCGCAGGCGAACATATGCGATGTTCGATCTGCCCCCTATTCGTCATCATTGAGGAAACTTTGACCCTGTATCTCACAGTTTGCAGACACATTACAGCCAATCAGCAGCAGACACTCCCTTCCAGACCCTCCCAGGTCATGGGCAGCAGCCATTTTCGAATCATTGTGATGCAGCTTTTGAATAGAGAAGAGGTTTAGTGTTGCAGCTCCAGATTTTAATGAGAAATTGATAGCTAGGCTAGTGTATTCAGTCTCCACTACAGTCCTGAAGGACTCATCTGATCTCTGCTGTAAGGACAGCACCCCAAAAAGCCCTTTTTAAGGCTACATCAGTCTTTTTTTTTTTTTCTTTTTTTCAGACTTTTTTTTTTTTTTGCATAGGGCTAGAACTCCAGTCGTTTTTTTTTTTTTGGCATCTGCCTGCCTGCCACCAGCCTGTGTGTGAGCCTCACAACATATATTGTGCCAACTTGCTCACTGCCACCACTCATATCTGGTGTAACATTATTTTAAATTTAAAAAAAAAAAAAAACTTTTACATTAGTTTGCTAATTGCAAGTTTAATCTAATTTTGTGATTAATTCCTCTGTGCCACCACTCATATCTGGTGGTGTAACATTATTGTAAATTAAAAACAAAAACAAATTTAAATTAGTTTGTTAGTGTAATCTAATTTCATTTCTTTCATGTATTTGGCAAGAGTCCATGAGCTAGTGACATATGGGATATACAATCCTACCAGGAGGGGCAAAGTTTCCCAAACCTCAAAATGCCTATAAATACACCCCTCACCACACCCACAATTCAGTTTTACAAACTTTGCCTCCTATGGAGGTGGTGAAGAAAGTTTGTGCTAAGATTTCTACGTTGATATGCGCTTCTCAGCATTGTTGAAGCCCGATTCCTCACAGAGTACAGCGAATGTCAGAGGGACGTGAAGGGAGTATCACCTATTGAATACGATGATTTCTCTAACGGGGGTCTTTTTCATGGGTTCTCTGTTATCGGTCGTAGAGATTCATCTCCTACCTTCCTTTTCAGATCGACGATATACTCTCAAATTTACCATTACCTCTACTAAGAACTGTTTTAGTACTGGTTTGGCTATCTGCTATATGTGGATGGGTGTCTTTTGGTAAGTATGTTTTCATTACTTAAGACACCTCAGCTATGGTTTGGCACTTTATGCAAATTATATAAAGTTCTAAATATATGTATTGTACTTATATTTGCCATGAGTCAGGTTCATGTATTTCCTTCTGCAGACTGTCAGTTTCATATTTGGGAATATAAACATTTTAAGAAATGTATTTCTTACCTGGGGTTTAGTCTTTTTCAATTTGACTACTTTTTGCATTTGCAGGTATTAGGCCCGCGGGTGCGTCAAATGTTAGACTTTATTACGTCATTTTTTTGGCGCGGGAAATTACGTTTTTGACGCAACTTCGTCATTTCCGGCGTCATACGTGACGTCGAGACCTTTCACACGGCAGCGTCATTAGTGACGCAAGTGTGTCATTTCCAGTTATTTTTGGTGCCAAAAAAGTTTACGTTACATTGTGCGTCATACTTGGCGCCAATTTTTTCTTCATTATTTCAATACCCCATTGTTGTTTGCCTCCTGCTTTCCTTTCTATCAAGAGGCCTATGCTTTTGCATTTTTTCCCATTCCTGAAACTGTCATTTAAGGAAATAGATAATTTTGCTTTATATGTTGTTTTTTCTCTTACATTGAGCAATATGTCCCAATCTGATCCTGCCTCTGAAGTTTCTGCTGGAACATTGCTGCCTGACATGGGTTCTACAAAAGCTAAGTGCATTTGTTGTAAAATTGTAGAAATTATTCCACCAAATGTCATTTGTAATAGTTGTCATGATAAACTTTTACATGCAGATAGTGTTTCTATCAGTAATAGTACATTGCCAGTTGCAGTTCCTTCAACTTCTAATGTGCATGATATACCTGTAAATTTTAAAGAATTTGTTTCTGAATCTATTATGAAGGCTTTGTCTGCATTTCCACCTTCTAATAAACGTAAAAGGTCTTTTAAAACTTCTCATTTAGCTGATGAAATTTCAAATGACCAATAACATAATAATTCATCCTCTTCTGGGGCGCGATCCGATATAGATCGCAGTTTGCGGCGCAAGCGAGGGAACCGGCGTCGCCCGCAGTTTCAGCTCGCAACTCGAGCTATCCCATATAAGTCGCCGTCAGATGCTAACGTGCCGTAAGTCTGACAAACCAGCGATGTCCAGAAATCTGCGTAAGTACAAATTTCTGGCGTCGCCAGTGACTTGCGGCACGTTAGAAACTGCCGGCGCCTATAAAACCTGACTAAAGTCTAAAACACCCGCACTGTCTAACACGCCTCCCTAACATAGCCCGCACTGTCTAACACGCCTCCCTAACATAGCCCGCACTGTCTAACCCTCTATCCGCTATCCCCCCTCACTAGCCTAACAATAAAAAAGCTATTAACCCCTAAACCGCCGCTCCCGTACCCCGCCGCCAGCTATATTATATCTATAACCCCCTAAAGTGAGCCCCTAACACCACCGCCATCTATATTAAAATTATTAACCCCTAATGTAAGCCCCTTACACCGCCGCCATCTCTATTAAAATGATTAACCCCTAATTTAATCTACCTACCCTGCCGCCAGCTATATTATCTATATTAACCCTAAGTATATTATAGTTATATAGTTATTACATTATATATATTAACTATATTAACCCTAATTATATTAGGGTTAATATAGTTAATATAGTTACTATAGTATTTATATTAACTATATTAACTCTATCTAACCCTAACTAAATTTATATTAAATTAATCTAATTCATTTATAAACTAAAATATTCCTATTTAAATCTAAATACTTACCTATAAAATAAACCCTAAGATAGCTACAATATAATTAATAATTACATTTTAGCTATGTTAGGGTTAATATTTATTTTACAGGTAAATTGTTAATTATTTTAACTAGGTATAATAGATATTAAATAGTTATTAACTATTTAATATCTACATAGTTAAAATAATTACCCAATTACCTGTAAAATAAATCCTAACCTAAGTTACAAATACACCTACACTATCAATAAATTTAATAAACTACAAACATCTATCTAAAAATACAATTAAATTAACTAAACTAAATTACAAAAAAATGATCGGAACAGCCAATAGAATGCGAGCTCAATCTGATTGGCTGATTGGATCAGCCAATCGGATTGAACTTGAATCTGATTGGCTGATTCAATCAGCCAATCAGATTTTTCTAACTTAATTCCGATTGGCTGATAGAATCCTATAAGCCAATCGGAATTCGGCGGACGCCATCTTGGATGACGTCATTTAAAGGTACATCATTCGTAGTACAGCAGTCGGCCGGGATGGATGCTCCGCGGCGGCGGAGCGAAGAAAGAAGATTGAAGATGCCGCCGGAAGAATGAAGACTTTGCTGCCGCTTGGAGGAAGACGTCGCCGGAGGAAGAATTCTTCTTTGCCGCTTGGAGGAAGACATCGCCGGAGGAAGAATTCTTCTTTGCCGCTTGGAGGAAAACATCGCCCGGATCGGATCAGGAGTTCGGCCCGGTGTGGTGAAGACAAGGTAGGGAGATCTTCAGGGGGGTAGTGTTAGGCTTTTTTAAGGGGGGTTTGGGTGGTTTTAGAATAGGGGTATGTGGGTGGTGGGTTGTAATGGGGGGGGGGGATTGTATTTGTTGTATGCAAAAGAGCTGAATTCTTTGGGGCATGCCCCACAAAAGGCCCTTTTAAGGGCTGGTAAGGTAAAGAGCTTTGAAATTTGTTGAATTTAGAATAGGGCAGGGAATTTTTTTTATTTTGGGGGTTTATTATTTTATTAGGGGGCTTAGAATAGGTGTAATTAGCTTAAAAATCTTGTAATCTTTTTTTTTATTTTTTGTAATTTAGTGTTTGTTTTTTTTTGTAATTTAGTTTAGTTAATTTAATTGTATTTTTAGATAGATGTTTGTAGTTTATTAAATTTATTGATAGTGTAGGTGTATTTGTAACTTAGGTTAGGATTTATTTTACAGGTAATTGGGTAATTATTTTAACTAGGTAGATATTAAATAGTTAATAACTATTTAATATCTATTATACCTAGTTAAAATAATTAACAATTTACCTGTAAAATAAATATTAACCCTAACATAGCTACAATGTAATTATTAATTATATTGTAGCTATCTTAGGGTTTATTTTATAGGTAAGTATTTAGATTTAAATAGGAATATTTTAGTTTATAAATGAATTAGATTAATTTAATATAAATTTAGTTAGGGTTAGATAGAGTTAATATAGTTAATATAAATACTATAGTAACTATATTAACTATATTAACCCTAATATAATTAGGGTTAATATAGTTAATATATATAATGTAATACCTATATTAACTATAATATACTTAGGGTTAATATAGATAATATAGCTGGCGGCGGGGTAGGTAGATTAAATTAGGGGTTAATCATTTTAATAGAGATGGCGGCGGTGTAAGGGGCTTGCATTAGGGGTTAATAATATTAATATAGCTGGCGGCGGTATAGGGGGATTAGATTAGGGGTTAATAATTTTTATATAGGTGGCGGCGGTGTAAGGGGTCAGATTAGGGGATAGATAAGGTAGATGGCGGCGGTTTTAGGGGCTCACAGTAGGGGGTTAGTTTATGTAGATGGCGGCAGGGTCCGGGAGCGGCGGTTTAGGGGTTAATAACTTTATTAGGGATTTCGGGGGGGGGGGGGGATCGCGGTTGACAGGTAGATAGACATTGCGCATGCGTTAGGTGTTAGGTTTATTTTAGAAGATCGCGGTTGACAGGGAGATAGACATTGCGCATGCGTTAGGTGTTAGGTTTATTTTCTAGTTAGTTTAGGGAGTTACGGGGCTCCAATAGTCAGCGTAAGGCTTCTTACGGCTGCTTTTTGTGGCGAGGTGAAAATGGAGTAAGTTTTCTCCATTTTCGCCACGTAAGTCCTTACGCTGCATATTGGATACCAAACTGCGCTGGTTTGGTATACCTGCCTATGGCCCAAAAAACTACGGGCGACGGCAGAAATATACGCGCGTAACTTCTAGGTTACGCCGTATATAGGATACCAAATCAGCGTAAATATTGGCGTCGCCGGCTTTTGCGGGCGACGCTTTATATCGGATCGACCCCCTGATGAGGATCTATCTGAAACAGAAGATCCTTCCTCAGATATTGACACTGACAAATCTACTTATTTATTTAAAATAGAGTATATGCGTTCTTTATTAAAAGAAGTGTTAATTACTTTGGATATTGAGGTAACCAGTCCTATTGACGTTCAGTCTAATAAACGTTTAAATGCTGTTTTTAAACCTCCTGTGGTTTCCTTTATTCCTTCTTCAAGGTTTAAGAGATTGTATCCTTTACCAGCAAAATCTATAGAGTTTTGGGAAAAGATCCCCAAAGTTGATGGGGCTATTTCTACTCTTGCTAAACGTACCACTATTCCTATGGATCCTTTAGATAGGAAGCTTGAATCTTATCTAAGGAAGGCCTATTTATATTAAGGTCATCTTCTCAGACCTGCTATTTCTTTGGGTGATGTTGTGGCTGCATCAACTTTTTGGTTGGAAAATTTAGCGCAACATGAATTGGATTCTGACATATCTAGCATTGTTCGCTTACTGCAACATGCTAATCATTTTATTTGTGATGCCATTTTTGATATTATCAAAATTGATGTTAGATCCATGTTTTTAGCTGTATTAGCTAGAAGAGCTTTGTGGCTTAAATCTTGGAATGCTGATATGACATCTAAATCTAGATTACTATCTCTTTCTTTCCAAGGTAATAATTTATTTGGTTCTCATTTGGATTCTATTATTTCAACTATCACTGGAGGAAAAGGAGTTTTTTTGCCTCAGGATAAAAAAACCTAAGGGTAAATCTAAGGCTTCTAACCATTTTCGTTCTTTTTGTCAGAATAAGGAACAAAAACTCAATCCACCTCCCAAGGAATCTGCTTCCAGTTGGAAGCCTTCCTCAAATTGGAATAAATCCAAGCCATTTAGGAAACCAAAGTCTGCCCCTAAGTCTGCATGAAGGTGCGGCCCTCATTCCAGCTCAGCTGGTAGGGGGCAGATTAAGGTTTTTCAAGGATTTTTGGATAAAATCTGTCCAAAATCATTGGTTCAGAGCTTTGTCTCTCAAGGGTATCGAATAGGATTCAAAGTAAGACCTCCTGTGAGAAGATTTTTTCTCTCACGCATCCCTGTAAATCCAGTAAAAGCTCAGGCTTTTCTGAAGTGTGTTTCAAACCTGGAGTCTTCAGGGGTAATCATGCCAGTTCCTCCTCAGGAACAAGGTTTGGGGTTTTATTCAAACCTATTCATTGTACCAAAGAAAGAAAATTTGTTCAGACCAGTTCTGGATCTGAAAATTTTGAATCGTTATGTAAGAGTACCAACTTTCAAGATGGTGACTATAAGGATTATTCTGCCTTTTGTTCAGCAAGGACATTATATGTCCACAATAGACTTGCAGGATGCATACCTTCATATTCCGATTCATCCAGAACACTATCAGTTTCTGAGATTCTCTTTTCTAGAGAAGCATTACCAATTTGTTGCTCTTCCATTTGGCCTAGCAACAGCTCTAAGAATCTTTTCAAAGGTTCTGGGTGCCCTACTATCTGTAATAAGAGAACAGGGTATTGCGGTGATTCCTTATTTGGACGATATCTTGGTACTAGCTCAGTCTTTACATACTGCAGAATCTCACACGAATCAACTAGTGTTGTTTCTTCAGAAACATGGTTGGAGGATCAATTTACCAAAAAGTTTCTTGATTCCTCAGACAAGGGTCACCTTTTTAGGCTTCCAGATAGATTCAGTGTCCATGACTCTGTCTCTAACAGACAAGAGACGTTTAAAATTTATTGCAGCATGTCGGCTCCTTCAGTCTCAGTCATTCCCTTCAGTGGCTATGTGCATGGAAGTTTTAGGTCTCATGACTGCAGCATCGGATGCGATCCCCTTTGCTCGTTTTCACATGAGACCTCTACAGCTTTGTATGCGGAATCAATGGTGCAGGGATTATACAAAGATATCACAATTAATATCCTTGAATCCCAATGTACGACACTCTCTGACATGGTGGATAGATCACCATCGTTTGGTTCAAGGGGCTTCTTTTGTTCGTCCAACCTGGACTGTGATCACAACAGATGCAAGTCTTTCAGGTTGTGGAGCTGTTTGGGGGTCTCTGACAGCACAAGGGGTTTGGAAATCTCAAGAGGCGAGATTACCAATAAATATTTTAGAATTCTGTGCAATTCTCAGAGCTCTTCAGTTCTGGCCTCTACTAAAGAGAGAATCATTCATTTGTTTTCAGACAGACAATATCACAACTGTGGCTTATGTCAATCATCAGGGTGGGACTCACAGTCCCCAAGCTATGAAAGAAGTATCTTGGATACTTGCTTGGGCGGAATCCAGCTCCTGTCTAATCTCTGCAGTGCATATCCCAGGTGTAGACAATTGGGAGGCGGATTATCTCAGCCGCCAGACTTTACATCCAGGGGAGTGGTCTCTCCATCCAGATGTGTTTTCTCAGATTGTTCAGATGTGGGGGCTTCCAGAGATAGATCTCATGGCCTCTCATCTAAACAAGAAACTTCCCAGATACCTGTCCAGGTTCAGGGATGTTCAGGCGGAAGCAGTGGATGCACTGACTCTTCCTTGGTGTTATCAACCTGCTTACATCTTCCTGCCTCTAGTTCTCCTTCCAAGAGTGATTTCCAAAATCATCATGGAACAGTCTTTTGTGTTGCTGGTGGCTCCAGCATGGCCACACAGGTTTTGGTATGCGGATCTGGTTCGGATGTCCAGTTGCCCGCCTTGGCCACTTCCGTTACGGCCGGACCTACTATCTCAAGGTCCGTTTTTCCATCAGGATCTCAAATCATTAAATTTGAAGGTATGGAAATTGAACGCTTAGTTCTAAGTCATAGAGGTTTCTCTGATTCAGTGATTAATACTATGTTACAAGCTCGTAAATCTGTCTCTAGAAAGATTTATTATAGAGTTTGGAAGACTTACATTTCATGGTGTTCTTCTCATAAATTCTCCTGGCATTCTTTTAGAATTCCTAGAATTTTGCAGTTTCTTCAGGATGGTTTGGATAAGGGTTTGTCTGCAAGTTCCTTGAAAGGACAAATCTCCGCTCTTTCTGTTTTATTTCACAGAAAGATTGCTATACTTCCTGATATACACTGTTTTGTACAGGCTTTAGTTCGTATTAAGCCTGTCATTAAGTCAATTTTTCCTCCTTGGAGTCTTAATTTGGTTCTGAGGGCTTTACAGGCTCCTCCATTTGAACCTATGCATTCTTTGGATATTAAACTACTTTCTTGGAAAGTGTTGTTCCTTTTGGCTATCTCTTCTGCTAGAAGAGTTTCTGAGCTATCTGCTGTTTCTTGTGAGTCTCCTTTTCTGATTTTTCATCAGGATAAGGCAGTTTTGCGGACTTCTTTTCAATTTTTACCTAAGGCTGTGAATTCTAACAACATTAGTAGAGAAATTGTTTTCCCTTCTTTATGTCCTAATCCTAAGAATTCTTTGGAGAGATCCTTACATTCTTTGGATGTGGTAAGAGCTTTGAAATATTATGTGGAAGCTACTAAAAATTTCAGAAAGACTTCTAGTCTATTTGTTTTATTTTCTGGTCGTAGGAAAGGTCAGAAAGCTTCTGCTATTTCCTTGGCTTCTTGGTTGAAACTTTTATTCATCAAGCTTATTTGGAGTCGGGTCAAACCCCGCCTCAGAGAATTACAGCTCATTCTACTAGATCAGTCTCCACTTCATGGGCTTTTAAGAATGAAGCTTCAGTTGATCAGATTTGCAAAGCAGCCACTTGGTCCTCTTTGCATACATTTACTAAATTCTACCATTTTGATGTATTTGCTTCTTCGGAAGCAGTTTTTGGTAGAAAAGTTCTTCAGGCAGCTGTTTCAGTTTGATTCTTCTGCTTTTTTATTTAAGTTTTTTTCTTTCAAAAGTGAAAATAAACTTATTTTTGGGTTGTGGATTATTTTCTCAGCGGAATATGGCTGTTTTTGTTTTATTCCCTCCCTCTCTAGTGACTCTTGAGTGGAAGACTCCACATCTTGGGTATTGATATCCCATATGTCACTAGCTCATGGACTCTTGCCAATTACATGAAAGAAAACATAATTTATGTAAGAATTTACCTGATAAATTCATTTATTTCATATTGGCAAGAGTCCATGAGGCCCACCCTTTTTATGGTGGTAATGAATTTTTGTATAAAGCACAATTATTTCCAAATTTCCTTTGTTGATGCTTTCTACTCCTTTCTTTATCACCCCACTGCTTGGCTATTCGTTAAACTGAATTGTGGGTGTGGAGAGGGGTGTATTTATAGTCATTTTGAGGTTTGGGAAACTTTGCCCCTCCTGGTAGGATTGTATATCCCATATGTCACTAGCTCATGGACTCTTGCCAATATGAAAGAAATTAATTTATCTGGTAAATTCTTACATAAATTATGTTTTTCCATCAGGCCTGGGTCTCTCAGGCACACAGCATATACTGTTATTAATTGCTCTGTGCCACCCCCACCACTCATATCTGGTGGTGTAACATTATTTTAAATTTAAAAAAACAAAACTTTTACATTAGTTTGCTAATTGCAAGTTTAATCTAATTTCATTTTCCATCAGGCCTGTGTGCCAGGCCACCAGCAAGCATATACTGTGATTAATTCCTCAGTGCCACCACTCATATCTGGTGGTGTAACGGAACATTATTGTAAATTTAGAAAAAAACAAATTTACATTAGTTTTTTTGTGTAATCTAGGGCGCGATCCGATATCGATCGCAGTTTGCGGCGCAAGCGAGGGAACCGGCGTCGCCCGCAGTTTCAGCTCGCAACTCGAGCCATCCCATATAGGTCGCCGTCAGATGCTAACGTGCCGTAAGTCTCACAAACCAGCGATGTCCAGAAATCTCCGTAAGTACAAATTTCTGGCGTCGCCAGTGACTTGCGCCACGTTAGAAACTGCCGGCGCCTATAAAACCTGACTAAAGTTTAAAACACCCGCACTGTCTAACACGCCTCCCTAACATAGCCCGCACTGTCTAACACGCCTCCCTAACATAGCCCGCACTGTCTAACACGCCTCCCTAACATAGCCCGCACTGTCTAACCCTCTATCCGCTATCCCCCCTCACTAGCCTAACAATAATAATGCTATTAACCCCTAAACCGCCGCTCCTTTACCCCGCCGCCAGCTATATTATATCTATAACCCCCTAAAGTGAGCCCCTAACACCGCCGCCATCTATATTAAAATTATTAACCCCTAATGTAAGCCCCTTACACCGCCGCCATCTCTATTAAAATGATTAACCCCTAATTTAATCTACCTACCCCGCCGCCAGCTATATTATCTATATTAACCCTAAGTATATTATAGTTAATATAGGTATTACATTATATAAATTAACTATATTAACCCTAATTATATTAGGGTTAATATAGTTAATATAGTTACTATAGTATTTATATTAACTATATTAACTCTATCTAACCCTAACTAAATTTATATTAAATTAATCTAATTCATTTATAAACTTAAATATTCCTATTTAAATCTAAATACTTACCTATAAAATAAACCCTAAGATAGCTACAATATAATTAATAATTACATTGTAGCTATGTTAGGGTTAATATTTATTTTACAGGTAAATTGTTAATTATTTTAACTAGGTATAATAGATATTAAATAGTTATTAACTATTTAATATCTACCTAGTTAAAATAATTACCCAATTACCTGTAAAATAAATCCTAACCTAAGTTACAAATACACCTACACTATCAATAAATTTAATAAACTACTAACATCTATCTAAAAATACAATTAAATTAACTAAACTAAATTACAAAAAAAAACAAACACTAAATTACAAAAAATAAAAAAAAGATTACAAGATATTTAAGCTAATTACACCTATTCTAAGCCCCCTAATAAAATAATAAACCCCCAAAATAAAAAAAATTCCCTGCCCTATTCTAAATTCAACAAATTTCAAAGCTCTTTACCTTACCAGCCCTTAAAAGGGCCTTTTGTGGGGCATGCCCCAAAGAATTCAGCTCTTTTGCATACAAGAAATACAATACCCCCCCATTACAACCCACCACCCACATACCCCTATTCTAAACCCACCCAAACCCCCCTTAAAAAAGCCTAACACTACCCCCCTGAAGATCTCCCTACCTTGTCTTCACCACACCGGGCCGAACTCCTGATCCGATCCGGGCGATGTCTTCCTCCAAGCGGCAAAGAAGAATTCTTCCTCCGGCGATGTCTTCCTCCAAGCGGCAAAGAAGAATTCTTCCTCCGGCGACGTCTTCCTCCAAGCGGCAGCAAAGTCTTCATTCTTCCGGCGGCATCTTCAATCTTCTTTCTTCGCTCCGCCGCCGCGGAGCATCCATCCCGGCCGACTGCTGAACTTGGAATGATGTACCTTTAAATGACGTCATCCAAGATGGCGTCCGCCGAATTCCGATTGGCTGATAGGATTCTATCAGCCAATCGGAATTAAGTTAAAAAAATCTGATTGGCTGATTGAATCAGCCAATCAGATTCAAGTTCAATCCGATTGGCTGATCCAATCAGCCAATCAGATTGAGCTCGCATTCTATTGGCTGTTCCGATCAGCCAATCGGATTGAACTTGAATCTGATTGGCTGATTCAATCAGCCAATCAGATTTTTTTAACTTAATTCCGATTGGCTGATAGAATCCTATCAGCCAATCGGAATTCGGCGGACGCCATCTTGGATGACGTCATTTAAAGGTACATCATTCCAAGTTCAGCAGTCGGCCGGGATGGATGCTCCGCGGCGGCGGAGCGAAGAAAGAAGATTGAAGATGCCGCCGGAAGAATGAAGACTTTGCTGCCGCTTGGAGGAAGACGTCGCCGGAGGAAGGATTCTTCTTTGCCGCTTGGAGGAAGACATCGCCGGAGGAAGAATTCTTCTTTGCCGCTTGGAGGAAGACATCGCCCGGATCGGATCAGGAGTTCGGCCCGGTGTGGTGAAGACAAGGTAGGGAGATCTTCAGGGGGGTAGTGTTAGGCTTTTTTAAGGGGGGTTTGGGTGGGTTTAGAATAGGGGTATGTGGGTGGTGGGTTGTAATGGGGGGGGGTATTGTATTTGTTGTATGCAAAAGAGCTGAATTCTTTGGGGCATGCCCCACAAAAGGCCCTTTTAAGGGCTGGTAAGGTAAAGAGCTTTGAAATTTGTTGAATTTAGAATAGGGCAGGGAATTTTTTTTATTTTGGGGGTTTATTATTTTATTAGGGGGCTTAGAATAGGTGTAATTAGCTTAAATATCTTGTAATCTTTTTTTTATTTTTTGTAATTTAGTGTTTTTTTTTTTTTGTAATTTAGTTTAGTTAATTTAATTGTATTTTTAGATAGATGTTAGTAGTTTATTAAATTTATTGATAGTGTAGGTGTATTTGTAACTTAGGTTAGGATTTATTTTACAGGTAATTGGGTAATTATTTTAACTAGGTAGATATTAAATAGTTAATAACTATTTAATATCTATTATACCTAGTTAAAATAATTAACAATTTACCTGTAAAATAAATATTAACCCTAACATAGCTACAATGTAATTATTAATTATATTGTAGCTATCTTAGGGTTTATTTTATAGGTAAGTATTTAGATTTAAATAGGAATATTTTAGTTTATAAATGAATTAGATTAATTTAATATAAATTTAGTTAGGGTTAGATAGAGTTAATATAGTTAATATAAATACTATAGTAACTATATTAACTATATTAACCCTAATATAATTAGGGTTAATATAGTTAATATATATAATGTAATACCTATATTAACTATAATTTACTTAGGGTTAATATAGATAATATAGCTGGCGGCGGGGTAGGTAGATTAAATTAGGGGTTAATCATTTTAATAGAGATGGCGGCGGTGTAAGGGGCTTACATTAGGGGTTAATAATTTTTATATAGGTGGCGGCGGTGTAAGGGGTCAGATTAGGGGATAGATAAGGTAGATGGCGGCGGTTTTAGAGGCTCACAGTAGGGGGTTAGTTTATGTAGATGGCGGCGGGGTCCGGGAGCGGCGGTTTAGGGGGTAATAACTTTATTAGGGATTTCGGGGGGGGATCGCGGTTGACAGGGAGATAGACATTGCGCATGCGTTAGGTGTTAGGTTTATTTTAGCAGATCGCGGTTGACAGGGAGATAGACATTGCGCATGCGTTAGGTGTTAGGTTTATTTTAGCAGCCAGTTTAGGAAGTTACGGGGCTCCAATAGTCAGCGTAAGGCTTCTTACGGCTGCTTTTTGTGGCGAGGTGAAAATGGAGTAAGTTTTCTCCATTTTCGCCACGTAAGTCCTTACGCTGCATATTGGATACCAAACTGCGCGGGTTTGGTATACCTGCCTATGGCCCAAAAAACTGCGGGCGACGGCAGAAATATACGCGCGTAACTTCTAGCTTACGCCGTATATAGGATACCAAATCCGCGCAATTATTGGCGTCGCCAGCTTTTGCGGGCGACGATTTTTATCGGATCGACCCCCTAATTTCATTTTCCATCAGGCCTGGGTCTCCCAGGCACACAGCATATACTGTTATTAATTGCTCTGTGCCACCCCCACCACTCATATCTGGTGTAACATTATTTTAAATTTAAAAATTAAAACTTTTACATTAGTTTGCTAATTGCAAGTTTAATCTAATGTCATTTTCCATCAGGCCTGTGTGCCAGGCCCACAGCAACCATATACTGTGATTAATTGCTGTGTGCCACCACTCATATCTGGTGGTGTAACGGAACATTATTGTAAATTAAAAAAAAACAAATTTACATTAGTTTGTTAGTGTAATCTAATTTCGTTTTCCATCAGGCCTGGGTCTCTCAGACACACAGCATATACTGTTATTAATTGCTCTGTGCCACCCCCACCACTTATATCTGGTGTAACATTATTTTAAATTTAAAAAACAAAACTTTTACATTAGTTTGCTAATTGCAAGTTTAATCAAGTTTAATCTAATTTCATTTTCCATCAGGCCTGTGTGCCAGGCCCACAGCAAGCATATACTGTGATGCCACCACTCATATCTGTTGTAACATTAGTGTAAATTTTTTGAATTTTTTTTTTACATCAGTCTGGTAGTGTTATTGAATTTTAGTTGCCAGGTCAGCCTAGTGCCAGCCTGTGTGTCAGGCTCCCAGCATATACTGTGCCTACTTCCATCCTCAGTGCCACCACTCATATCTTCTTGTTTAATAGTAGTGTAAGTGTACATTTAAAAAAAATTAACTTTTTGGATTGTGAAACATCAGTCTGCTTTTTTGTTTCCTGCTCACAGCGTATACTGTGCCCACTTGCCCAGTGCAACCACTCATATCTTGTTTAATAGTAGTGTAAGAGTACATTTAAAAACAAAAAAAACTTTTTGGACTGTGAAACATCAGTCTGCTTTTTTGTGTCAGGCTCACAGCTTATACTGGGCCCACTTGCCCAGTGCCACCACTGATATCTTGTTTAATAGTAGTGTAAGTGTACATTTAAAAACCAAAAAAACTTTTTGGACTGTGAAACATCAGTCTGCTTTTTTGTGTCAGGCTCACAGCGTATACTGTGCCCACTTTCCCAGTGGCACCACTCATATCTTGTTTAATAGTAGTGTAAGTGTACATTTAAAAAAAATGACAGGCAGAGGCAGGCCACCCCGCAGGTGCCGTCGTGGTCGTGGTGCTGTGATTCCCTTTGGCCCTAGAATAATGCCCAGTGTTCAGAGGCCATGTACCATGAACTCGAAAAGTTCTGAGGACATAGTTGACTTTTTAACACAGGACACCCAATAGCTTCCGCTCCGAACCTTGACGCACCATCCTCCTCCAGCTTATCTTCGGAGGAGATAGAACACTTTCCAATGTTCTTCGCATAGAAGAATATGTTCTATTTATTCATAAATATATATATATATATATATATATATATATATATATAGATAGATAGATAATGTTTTTTTTGTATACTATATATACAGATATAAAATTATAATACTTTTTTTTTTAAATACATAGAACATATTCCCCTATGTGAAGAACATTGGGATTTGAAATATTTACAGTAAATACGTTATATAAAGACTTTATTAAATATTAATATTGCACAAATTTGATTTTACATGTTTTTAGCTACTTGACTTCAAAGGGCTCCAGTGTATGTATATATATATATATATATATATATATATATATATATATATATATATATATATATATAATTCATATGTATTTATCTGTTTATATGTGTATATATGTCTGTAATCCCACAGAACTGCTTTAGAATCAGAGCACGAAAAAGTCACAGCCAGCACATAGGCATGCAACCAAATATGTTGTGCACGCATAAGATCATTTTTGTGTTATCTATTTTAAAATTCCATTTGACCTCATTTTCCTTTTAGGAAAACAAAACAATATGAGATCCAAAACTATGAAATCCATAATATACAGTAGCCTAATATTTTTAACTGTATTTAATTTGTGTTAATTATTTTGCATTATAGGTCTAGGTATTAACTATAGCCAGCATACAGTTCTCTGACATTGATGTAGGTTATAAGCTGGGAAAAGATCCCATCAGACAGATGGTGGGCTGTTTGGAAACATAAAGGGCACTCTAAGTTGGCGATAGTGATTTATATTTAAATGTGGCAGATCTGATGAGGTGCCAGTTCATAGACTAGCATTGTAGAGCAGCCAATGATTTTTGAGTTGGGTTGATAATGTCGTAATTTTAATAGATTGGGGATAAAATAGCTACATGAAGGAAATAATAAGGATCATATTGGAAGATCAATAAAAGTTTGGGCATATTTTGTATGTAATAGAAATACCCAATACATGTTTTTAGAATTCAGCTAACATAGCAAATAATAGATAAAAATAAATAAGTACATTAACAAATTCTAAAATATGAATGAATGCACATAATATTTCTACTTATTAAAGATCTGTATCTATTGTGTATAACAAACATGCTTCTACTGTACTTCAACAGAATAAAAAGTTAACAAATTTTTGTTAATAAACAAGTAATGTTGTCAAAAATAACTCCATGCTGTTTACGCCATGCGTGAGGCAATCTGGTAGGAGAAGTTGTAGCCGAACGCAGGTAGTGTGCTAAGCTGGCTCCGCCCCCTAGCAACCAATATGGCTGCATAAAACTGCTGCTCCATAACTTCATCACCTTCCATGATAAAATATAGCTGCTGTTGCTCAGAGTGAGGAACATAGAATGCCAGAACTATCCCTCCCCACCATAAGGGTGGTATTGGAATAGGTGACACTTACTGAAGATTGCCTGCAAGAGTGGCACACTACCTGAGTTCGGCTACAGCTTCTCCTACCAGATTGCCTCACTCATGGCGCAAACTCAGCATTTGCAGTCCTGAATTGTCCAGACCTGTACCTACAAGAGTGAAGGACTACTCCACACTGATTATCCTGAAGTCTCATACACAGCTTACTAGGTTGGACATCAGCTGACATCCTACCTATATATTTCTAAAACAATTACACCTTAAATCAACTCTGCCTTAAATCAGAGCCTTATTTCCTTTTTAAATTGGCTTGTCATATATACCCTCACTGCTTTGCAAGCTCAATTAATTATCTGTCTGTCTGTCTATAATTGTCACACCTATACATATTCTGCGATAGTTTCAAGGAGAACACCCACAAAGGCTGATTTTAGCAACTTGCCTACTAAGGCAGACATTGCATCTTTTCTCACTCATGTGGGTAAACTTATCAAAGATGGCGTCTTAGAGGTAAAGAAATACCTTTCTGATCTTGGTGAGAGAGGGGTTCATATGGAAGAGAATATAGATTAAACCAACACTGAAACAGATTCATAAAATTGTGCGCTCCAAGTCCATGACACCTTAATAAAACAGCTACAACTACAAGAGAAGGATTTGGACAACTGAGGGCGAAAATACAACATCAGAGTTCAGGGTGTTCCCTTAAGAATATTTTGCCAGCTCAACTCCCACAGTACTTGCAACAATTGTTCCAATCTTTCTGCACTCTGTAGAATTGCCCGACTTCCCTATAGAGCAAGCACATAGAGCTCTCTGCCCTAAGCCCCATATGACAATCATCAAAATAGCAAAGATAAGGAGAGAGTCATGGCTTCTGCCTGAAAGCTTTGCCAGATTACCCATGAAGGCGACAACCTGCAAATCTTTGTTTCCTCTACCCTACCCTGGAACAAGGGGGGAACATTACTTTTAGCAGAACAGGTCCTACTGTAAGTACTTTTGTTATATTTACCAATTCTACTGCATTCAATATATTTACTGTGTTTCCTTTTATGATGAAGGGAACCAATTTTTACACGCCACATCACCGTTAAGATTCCAAAAAGGCAAAGGCACCTTTGTCCCTTGTCCACCATACTGGTCATGGACCCCCATAAAGTAAAACTCATTACCCAAAATGCAAAAGGCCTTAATGTGTATCAGTGGAGAGCAAGACAGAAGGAATATTATGTGTAACAGCATATTCCGTAAGTTGTAGCACCTGTATTGTGTTGTCTCTGGCCCCCCTGAGCACAACAAAGCCAAGCCGATCTACGTGGATGAGACTAGGTAGAACTTTATTGATACGCTTAGTTAGGATTTTTGCGTAAATATTAATATCTTCATTAAGGAGGAAAATTGGACAATAACTACCTGGGTCTTCGCCTCACCTGGCGAATTTGCTCAGTTCTCTTGATGAACAAGGGCATTTGTTGACACAGCTTTTAGAGGCCCACTTATCCATAAAACTCAAATTGGGTAAGCAACCTACTGACCCAGGTAGTTATTGTCCAATTTCCCTCCTTAATGGAGATATTAATATTTACACAAAAATCCTAACTAAGCGTATCAATAAAGTTCTACCTAGTCTCATCCACATAGATCAGACTGGCTTTGTTCCACTCATGGGGGCCAGAGACAAAACAATATGAGTGCTACAACTTATGGAATATGCTGTTACACATAATATTCCTTCTGTCTTGCTCTCCACTGATGCGGAAAAAGCTTTTGACAGACTCAGCTGGGTCTTTCTTTTAAGAACTCTCAAGTGTTTTGGCTTTAGTGATCTTATGATCAAAATTATTATTCATTTATATTTAGGCCCATTAGCTAAGGTGAAGTTCAATGATGTCCTCTTTCAAAGCCTTCATATATTAAATGGCACCAGGCAAGGCTTCCCCTTTCTAATAATGGAGGCCTTAGAAGCCCATATTAGAAACAATCCAAATATCTACAGAATTCCCATTGGACCAAACAACTATAAAGTCACCTTGTTCACGGATGATGTTCTTCTTGTTTTATCCTCTCCCTCTTCATCGCTACTGGCACTGTTACAAGAATTTTACAAATGGGGCAAACTCTTAAACTTTCTCATTAACCAGCAGAAGGAAGAAATCCTCAATATCTCGTTGACGCGGACTGATTTTCAAGACTTAAGCAACAAAGGCCCTTTGAACTTCAGTTCTCTCACCTAAAATTCCTGGGGTGATATTGAACCCACGCTTCTCACATCTATATAACACTAGCTATAAGCCACTAATCAATTCAATCCAACATACCATGTGCACCTGGCAAGATAAGCTATTTCCATGGTGGGTCAGGATACAATCAAACAAAATTACAATATTTTAAAATACTATATACCCTTTAAACTTCCTAGACTCTACCTCCAGCAGCTCCAGAATGCCATCAATACCTTTATATGGGGAATGCTACGTCCATGAAAAAGTGTGACTAACATGTTTTGATCCTTACGGAATGTTGGTCTGGGAGTCTCCAACCTTAAAAACCTTAGTACTACAAAGAGTACTTGATTGGTCCAGCAGGAAAGATGCCTGGGTCTCTTTGGATACCCACCCCAAGTTCCCTATGTTGGCTCCCCAAGCATAGTAGGCCTTTACCATGCAAAAATCATTCCCTCTAAAATCACATATTTGAGACCTGGCATCATCGGATTGTGAAAATCCCAGGTATATAAACTGCAAAATCCCTTATCTCCTCAAATATGGAATTCCTTGTGGTTAAGAATCTATAGGAAAAGCAGATATCATTCATGAAACTTCAGACTCCGTGCCACTTACTACCCTATTAGAACATGGGAAATTAAGGCCGCATCAAGACATACAATATATATTAAATGGAGTCTTCACATCATGGCTCAAATATAATCAACTACATAATTTTTTAAATAGTACCCAATTTAAACAAAACCTTAACTGATCACCAACTCATTTTGAACAATTATGTTTGTCGGCCTTGGTTTCCAAGGGTTCCCTTTCTCTCTCCAAAAGACAAATTCAGGAAAATATACAATAATACATGTAAATCCTTTACTTCACCAAGTATTATTGAGATAAATTTTAAGATACTCCTTCACTGGTATTTGACACCAATTAGACTTAAACAAATATATATCTGTCCTCTTCCCCAATCTGTTAGAGAGGTTGTCAAAACATGCTGCACATGTGGTGGCTTTGTCCAAAAATCACCCCTTTTTGGATATCAATTGAACACATTTTTCAATCTTTATTTGTTTCAGATTTTATCTGACCCCCTACTATAGCCATTTTAAACAAAAGCCTGAATAGTGCTAGATTGTTAATAGCCCCATTTTGGAAATCAACCCAACTACCTACATGGGAACTATGGCTACAAAAAAAACTCTTGGAGGAGTTTGGATATTATAGCCAAAAAAAACTCATCCATTTTGCTGATATTAAATTCTATTGGGAGTCAATACCCCAATCCCATTAATATCTAAACTATCAAAGCACATATATAACAACTTTTTCTTTCTTGGTTTTCCTGAATCTCTCCCTCTATGTCCATATCATAGAATAGCATAATGCAATGTATGCCCCAATCCTCCCCCCCCCCCTTGACCTAAGCCACTCCACAGTATCAAGGAACCTTATAATAGAAACATATCCAAATATTCAAAGAAACCTGAGTTTGTTTGTTGAATTTTAATTTTGTATTATTGATGTTTTTCATCTCAATGTGATCTACATTTACTGGCACACATTTCCGTGGACTAGTTTCTTCTTTGTCCTTACTAAAGAGACCATGGACTTTGCACTGCTGTTTCCCTTCTCTTCTATACAAAGGAAACTGTCAAATGTATTATTGTTGTTTTCTTTCATTTATTCTCATCAGTGTTTGCATGTTTAAAAATTCATAAACAATAAACATTATAAAAACAACCCCATGCTCTAATCTTGTAAGAAATTAAAGAAAATGTGACACACTATTCATCCAAAAAAAATGTTTTTTCCTGTGCATATGCTTAGAAAAATAGAATTTTGGGATTTAAATTATGTATTGAGTATTTCATTTTAAGAAAAAAACTAAAACTTACCTTGCTAATGAAAGAGTGGTGAGAGAACTGTGCAACATTTACAGGTTTGGTATGGTAGCATAAAGAATACTTCCTCATTGTAATGCTAGTTATTATCATTACAACACCCCAATATTTTTACAACATCCCAATCAATTGTGAAGAGCATTTATATCAAGTTAAAGAGTGTGCATGTTATTTATATTGAAATTAATTTGAATTATTATGTAACAAAATGGGTGCAGACATTTTACCCTCATTTACCATTGCACAAGCAATTGCTTGTGTTACCACACATCCTGTTCTCATGCAACCATTTGGGCAATAGCAGGTCTTGTCAATAATCCTTCTCAGAGCTAATAATGTCTATATCTCATGTTGAATATATTATTATCTAATTGCACCCATGATTTAACATGCTGAGTTTCAAATCAAACTTTATTTGTAGATGAAAAGCTATATGGTAAATTGCAATGCATGTTACTGAATTGGGATACATGTGCAGTGAGATTCTTTGGTTTGTGGAGTGAATAAGAGTCTATGCAGAGAGAGGCAATTGAAGTGATGTGTATACAGTTTAGTAAGGAGTTAAAAAGGATATGATAGTTGGGATAAAGTGTGTGAGAAAGTGAAGAAAAAAAATGATTTTGGTCATTGAGTATGGAAGGCAAGGTGTTTGTGGTGAAGGCTGTTTTGATTCAGATTTTGTTGCATGTGAATCGGGTTTTTCTGCCCCATATGATAGTTTAAGGAAAATTGTGAGAAAGATTTTTATGTTTATGTGGAATTCAGGAATGGAGAGGTTAAGTCAGAAGAAAATTGTGGTTTGGTGAACAAGTGTGTTCAAAAGTATGTTCTGAGAGGGGTGTCCAAATAATTATGGTGTCAAAGAAGGAAAGTGATGGCTTTGTTGCATGAGAAAGAGAAAGTGCATTTGATTGAGTCTTTGTCTGAGCAGCAGAATGTATGTGTCTGGAAGAGAGTCAATATTAAGGTTAAAGTGAATTGACAGAAAGGTGTGGTGTGGATGGCATTACAGGGGTGTCTGCCAACATGTGACATTCAGCTTAAAAGAACTTTGGTTAAGAATGCATGTTGTCTGAGGGCCCGTTGTGGAGCTATGGAGAGTGTGGTACATGTGTTCTGGAGTTGTGAGTATGTGACAAAAGTATGGAGAACACTTGGGGAAATGATTATGGGTATGACTTTGGGAAATGGTGCAGTTAATGGCATTCGATATGATGATGTATGGTTTATGTGGAGTGGATAAAGTTAACACAAGAGTGTTATGGTTGTTGGAATGATGCATTAAGGAAAGCTTGTAGCATATTAGAAATATTTTAGTATTTAGAAAGGATGTGATAGATGGGCATGATGTGTTTTATTGATCAGTGGAAGGCTTTTTTTTCATTTTTACCTTGACAGGAAAAGGCTAAGAATTGAAGACTCTGAGGGCATCTGGAAGACTAAGAAATCTAAGGACTTGTGTAAATAGTTTTGTTTTAATTTAATTTTTAATTTTTTTAACTTTGGTTTTAATTTATTGTTACGTTTTTTTTTTATAGGGTCAGTTTAGAGGGACTTAAGGACAGTTGAAGGGTAAAAGGGTCAGTTATAGTTTAGTGTTAGGGATTAGTGTGTGTGGTGAAGATTAGTGTTAGTTTAGAAGTGCAT
This sequence comes from Bombina bombina, assembly GCF_027579735.1. Classification (NCBI taxonomy): domain Eukaryota; kingdom Metazoa; phylum Chordata; class Amphibia; order Anura; family Bombinatoridae; genus Bombina; species Bombina bombina. Next base: position 207,483,230 of record NC_069506.1, read on the forward strand.
AGGGACTTTGTTGTTTTATTTTTTCATAAATTCTGTAAATTATGTTAATGAGATGTATCATTTTTGTTATTATATGGAGAAGTTATGCAGTCTTGTTTTTTGTTCTCTATAGGCTAGATTACGAGTTTTGCGTTATGAGCTGTAAGGTGCTAACGTGCAGTTTTTTTCTCACCGCTCACTTACCTACAGCGCTGGTATTACAGGTTTTTACAAACCCAGCGTTAAAAGGCAAAAAGTGAGCGTAGTACAAAATTGAGCTCCACACTACACTCCAATACCAGAGCTGCTTAAGTCAGCGGTGAGCTGGTCGTACGTGCTCGTGCACGATTTCCCCATAGACATCAATGGGGAGAGCCAGCTGAGAAAAAGTCTAACACCTGCAAAAAAGCAGCGTAAATCTCAGTAACACAGCCCCATTGATTCCTATGGGGAAACTAAAGTTATGTTTACACCTAACACCCTAACATGAACCCCGAGCCTAAACACCCCTAATCTTACACTTATTAACCCCTAATCTGCCTCCCCCGACATCATCGCCACTTACATTATATTTATTAACCCCTAATCTGCTGCCCCCAACATCGCAGACACCTACATTATATTTATTAACCGCTAATCTCCCTCTCCCAATGTCGCCGCAACCTACCTACATTTATTAACGCTAGAGAAGGAGTAAACCTTTGGAAAAGTGTGTAACCTAAAAAGCACTCATCATCTCTATTTAGGCCTAAAGAATGAAGACCAGTTATGACTAAACGTCTACAATCTCTTTTGCATAGTGTGATGACAATTGAAAAAAATCCACTAAATATAGAATTTCCCAATCAGGGGAAATAAGTGGTTAAAATCATAAATTTTATTGATTACAGGTTAAAATGGGACAAAAACCATTAAAAACATCAAGTGGTGTAAGTCTATCATTTAGTAAATCAGGTTAAGTTTCTCTTATTCTATATGGGTGATGGTTGTAAATGTGCTAAAATAGAATAGCACACAATCCAAAAGGAAGCTGAAAGTCATACAAGGAACCCCGAGGGGAACCTAGAGTGGGGTGCGCTAAATATTGAGAAAAAAATCAAGTCTGTGCACAAACCATGTAATTCTCGTGTGGTCGAGCGGTGATATAAAGGCAATGTGAAGCAAAGTGTAAAGCGGCGAGCTCCTCTGGTCCTCAGAGTGAAGATTTCTGGAAATTTAAAAAAGAAAAAGAGGGCGCCACATAGCGTGATACTGTTGGATCAAGATCAAAGGGAGAATATTCAAAAAAGGCTTACCGAAAAGCTATGCACCGTACTTTGACCGGTGCTGTAAGGCAGACTAACACTCTCAGTGGTTAGCACACTGGTGAGTCTCAGATGAACTGCAGGCAGGTGAATCTCTGCGTGGCTTGATTACAGTGACCGTACGTCTGTGGGGAATTGTATTGCAGACTGCGGTAGATTTTAAGATCAAACACCTTTCAAGAGTGGATCAATGAAAGCGAAAGACAACTTCCGTGAGATAGAATTAAAATCTTTAATCCATAAAAGAATTGCTACGCGTTTCTCGACCAATGTCTGGTCGTTTCCTCAGGCATAAAACAATGGATACAATTAAAACAAGTTAAAACCTTAAATACAGGTAAGTTTAAAAGCGGAAGTTGTCATAGTTTCTGAAATAGACCAATCGTGACTAGGTTAACACTGTGAATCTCATCAGCACTGATTGCGATATATACCTGTGATTTTAACCATTGTTAACAATATGTATCAAAACATCGCAAAAATGTTCCTAACCTATTATAAGTATATGTCACAAATGTTGTTAAGATAAATAATTCTAACTGTGTGAGATATCAACAGCCGCTTCTGGCAATTGATCGCATATATATGGGAGTTGATGTATGTATAATGAATATTTGAAGTCTTGTATGTTTATTTAAAAACGGACATGTGGTATTGTTTAAAGAGATAAAATTGTTGATTTGTGTAAATAGTGTGAATTATAAATGTTAATATGAAAAGTGGAAATAGAACTATAAATAGGAAACCAAATAAATAAAAGTAACAATGAACAAGGATAGAACTGAGAATCTGGACCCCACGGCTGTAAAAATAATATCTAAGTGTTTTTTGATATGCTGACTTTTAAAGCCATCGCATATCCAGTTGAATTGGTTACAACTTTCGTATATTAAAATGTAAATTCATTATTTAGTTTACAGAAGGGATTTTTGTAAAGTTTGTAATAATGCATATGTTCTTATAAAAAAGGAATTTATTAAATGTAGTATAATTACTTCTGGAATCCGGTTATACAATGACAAGTCTCACAGATTGACTCAAAAATTAATAATGGTAATCAGAAAATTTTTTATAATGGTAATCAGAAAAAGAGACCAGGTATAGACTTGATTTTTTATTTTTTATATATATTTTTTATATGTGATATTAGTCGGTTAAATTGATTTTTAAGTCAGTCTTAAATTGATTTGTCAATTTTTTAAACTATCTCTAAAGATATGATATAGTAATAAAAAGTGACCATTGGGAGATTGTCTCCAATATTTATTATGGAATTAATGTATAAATCACTATTATTGTTATTTGAAGCATGTAAAAGGGACTCTTCTAAATAGTTCAGAAGTGACCATTGGGAGATTGTTTCCAATATTTATTATGGAATTAATGCATACATCACTATTATTGCTATTTGAAGCATGTAAGTCAAAGGGACTCTTCTAAATAGTTAAGAGGATATTATGATTCTAAATTTTGTATATAAAATAATGTACATGGTGTATAGTATGAAATCGAAAATATATTCAAGTGTAATATCCTAACATGCATATAATATATGATTCTCAACTAATGAAAAAACTAAGTACATGGTGAAAATGTGTCTGCCGTTCATAGAATTAATTAGATATGTTTACTAATCTATGTATTGGAAGCTAATGTCTACTGATATCATGTAATGAATATTTTAATAGCCTGTTGGAAAATTGTAATTTAGAGCATCTGAACCTAAAAGGTTCATATGGACTACTAAAAATGTGGACAGCCTGAAATATTAGAATTTTAATTTGTGTGATGTACTTGTATTTAGTGTGAAATGGACCATGTCAATGTATAGTAAGAATGATCTTTGATCTGTTGTTATGTATGCCATGTTAATTTATGTCATTGTTGGTAAGTCTAATTATTAGTTAAATGCTGCTAAATCCAAGTTGGCATTTAAACCTTCGGGAAATAGTGTTTTTAACTTGAAAATCCAAAAGGTTTCTCGTTGTCTGAGTTTATTGGTTCTGTTGTAATCTGCTGACCTAGGAATGAAGTCTATGGGAATAAATCTGAAAATGTGGGGGTTGCCCTGATGTTTTGCTAGGCAATGGGTAGGGACACTGTGTTTGACTTTCATTTTCCTACAATTTTTACAGTTACGAAAGTGTTCCCCCCACCTTGTTTTAACCTTCCTCGAGGTGCGGCCCACATATTGTAGGCCACATATGCACTCTAACAGGTATACAACAAAAGAGGTATTGCAATTGTAAAAACCCTGGATGGGATATATGTCTCCGGTGGTATGGGACCTGAAAGTTTTGGTGCCAGATTTGATATATTGACAAGAATTGCAACCAGTTTTGCCACATTTATATACCCCCTGTAAGCCAAAGATGCCTTTCTTGAATTTAGTGATATTTTTGGATTGCTGTTGGGTATGTTAAACTATTTTGCTGGGTACTAATCTGCTTCTTAGGGTTGGGGCTCTCCTATAAACTATCTTTGGTCTGTCCTGTACAATGTTTCTCAATATGGGATCCCTTTGGATAACATGCCAGTGTTTATATATTATCTGATTTATTTTTTGAAAATTGTTATTGTATTGAGTGATAAACATGATATTTCCCTGATCTGTTGGTGTATTAGTTACTGGGTTCATATTGTTATTATTGGATAATATCTCATTCCTATCCAACCGTTTGGTTCTCGTTAATGCATTATCTAAGATGTGAGCCGGGTAGCTTTTTTCAATTAATCTATTGTATATGGTCTGACTTTGTTCGAGAAAAGTATTGTAATCTGAACAGTTCCTCCTGATGCGTCTGAACTGACTGTACGGTACATTATTAATCCAACTTCTATGATGATTGCTGTAGTATTCCAAATAACTGTTGCTGTCCACATCTTTAAAAAATGTTTTAGACGTTATGGTCTGGTTGGGTCCCCAACTAAGTACCAAGTCTAAATAATCTATTGATTCAGATTGTATATTGGCTATGAATGTGATTCCCATATCATTATTATTGAGTCGTGTTATGAATAGATCTGCTGATTCTAAACTGCCATTCCAAATGAATATAAGATCATCTATATAACAGCCATAGAATACCAGGTTCTCCCCAAGGTCTGCGTGGTAAATGTATACCTCCTCAAATAATCCCATAAAGAGATTAGCGAAACTTGGGGCGAACCTGGTACACATGGCCGTCCCCCTAATCTGCAAATAATACCGGTCTAAATATAGGAAATAATTATGTTGCAAAATGTACTTGATGCATTCCAGAATGTATGTTCTTTGTTCTTTGGGTAAATATGGGTCCTGTTCTAAAAAATGAGATACTGCTGTCAATCCTAGATCGTGAGCAATATTTGAATAAAGTGAGCTGACATCACAGGTAATCCAAAATTTCTTTGTATTTGTAAGGGTAAGATTCTGTAATAGTTGTAAAAGATGGGTACTGTCCCTAATATAAGACGGAAGAGTTGTTACAAATTTCTGTAAAAATTGATCAATGTAAAATGATAAATTGTAAGTTAAATTGCCTATCCCGGCTATAATTGGACGTCCGGGAGGGTTATTTTTATCCTTATGGATTTTGGGGAGATGGTAGTAATGTGCGATGCTCGGATTATCTATTCTAAGAAATTCTCTTTCTTCTTTATTTAATATTCCCTGCAGTGATCCCTTACCTATTAATTTTTGATATGTTAGTGTGAAGAGGGGTGTAGGGTCTCTAGGAAGAGTTTGATAATAATTGGTATCTCCTAGAATTCTCTCTGCTTCTTTGGTGTAATCTTTATAATCCTGGATAATGATACCCCCCCCCCTTATCAGCATCGTGAATGACAATGTTTGGATTGTTCTGTAAACTGTATAAAGCTTTTTTGTGTCTATGAAAAAAGCAATTTTTCCTTTTGGCTGTTGTTTTTAGTAGTTTCTCACAATCCTCTAAAACCATGTTTTGGTATAATTCAATGTATTTATTATTGGTGTTGGTTGGATTGAAATTTGATTTATTTTTTACGTTAGTATGTATGTACCCCTCAAATAAATGGCCAGTTATATCTTCAATGTTTACTATAACACATGGGACTGATTTATCAGATGGCATGTTGTCGGTTATTATTACCTGCGAATCTGTGCTATGACATGGATCTCTATTCAGTTTTTATTTGCAAAATATTTTTGTAAAGATAACTTGCGTGTGAAATTATTCACATCAACAAATAAATTGAAAATATTTGGTGAGTTTGGAGGACAAAAGGATAAGCCTTTTTTAAGTACTCTTTTTTCTTCTATGGATAATGTGTGTGATGACAAATTGAATAGGCCCTGATTTAATCTGGATAGTTCCGCTTTCTTGGCGGTAAGGCCTCTGCCCCTCCTGCCTCGTTTTCTGATATATGTGGTCTTTTTGCCGACCTTGTTGGAAAATTTTCTGTTCTTATGTTGGGGCCTATTCCTAAAAAAGGAGGCGGTGGGTTACTGCTGGTACTAGGACTCTCTCCATCTCCTGTTGTTATGAGTGGACTAAATCTATTGTTGTGTTCATATTGTTCAAAATGTATGGTTGGTGTTTGTGGATTATCATTATTACGCCAAGTTTGGTTAGTTGGTGGGTCAATAGTTGGTCGTCTATAATGGTGCGATATGTCTCTGTGATCATTGTAATCACGTCTCATATTATGATCACCCTGGGATCTATAATGGCTGTTGTGATTCCAGGTGTTCCCTTGGTATGATTAAATTTGTGCACCTTTGTGTTGGTACGCTTGGGCTGACTGGTAGGACATATTGTGGGAATCATTGGTGTTGCTGTTCTTGAATTTTTGTTCCCTATTTGTGTGGAATGTTTGGTCTCTATTAGAAGATTGATAATAGTGTTGTGATTTGTATGGATGTGGTTGATATGAGCCTTTAGAAAAGGGATGATGGTTATACTGGGCTCTATTGTTAGAGGAAGACCAATTATGTCTGTATTGGCCTTCCTTGTGTATTCTTTGTTCAAAATCAGACTTGGGAGTTCTGTTGCTGGATGTGTTATTGTGTGTAGAATTGTGAGAACTAGATCGGTTTTGAAATGATTGTGGGGGTTTGTAATAATTATTGTTACTCCTATTGTGGTGAACAGTTCTTGACCCCTGATGATTTTGGAGTATAGAACTGTTTGAGGGCGTGTTTTCCTTAAGATTAAAGGTATACACACAGTCGTTAATGTAGTCATCGTGGTCCCTTTGTAATTTTTTATTTTTATTCTGGACAATGTTTTCTTGGAACCTGTCGGTGCGTTCATTAATCTCTTTTAGAATTTTACTATAATCGGGATTTTGCTGATAGACCCTGAGATCTGTCTGTATTTTCTCTATGTTGGTGCTACTCTGACTATAGAGTTGGCGTCTATGTTCAATTAAAATTCTCATTAAATTGAAAGAACACTCATTGAGTGCCTCGTACCACTTTTTTAGGCGTGCAGGATCATCTTTAAAAGAACAATGTTTAAAAATCCACAATCCTCTTTGAACATATTTTAACTCTATATATTTTTCTAGAGCCGTGAGGTCCCACCAGTGTCTATGTTCTTTATTTAATTCTTCTTCTAATAAATAAAAAAGGTCCCTCATGGGTTTGATTTCATTACTTTCTGAAATGATATCCGAAATGTTATTATCTTTGGAAAGATTAAAACTCAGTCTTTTGGAACTGCGTTCTTCTTTGGATTGCATTTTGTGTTGTAATTGAAGAATATAATAATAAGATAAACAGAAAATTTGGTACTGAGCGTGTATGGTGTACGATGTGTTGTATTGAAACTGATGTGTGATATTGGTTACTATAAATATGGTGTATAGACGGACAGTTGTATCACTAAATGTGAGCAGTGAAAAAGAACAGATGTGATAAAATGTGCAATGTGCTGTGAGGAGGTGTATTGTGGTTAGTGTTGACCCTTGGGTAATGCGTTAATCAATAGGGTAATGAATAATATGTAAGTGAATATAGAACAGAGACAACAAAGAAAAGAAATGTAAAATTGCGGTCTGTTAGTTTCCCATTGTAAAAAAGAGATAACAATGTAAGTGGTTAAATAAAGTCAATTTGCTCAATGGGTGTAGTATATATGTTTTTTGTGTATAAATGTGTAGTATATGCTGTACAACATTCGTCTCTAAAGTGACATAAAATTCCTAGTGTAGCCCAAACAAATTACTAATTTGGTTTGTTCATAGATCGGGAGTTGCTAGAAAGCAGGCTCTGATGATTGTAAATAAAATCTGACGTATAGGATCGTTAGAAAATGGTGTGTAAAATTATGTGACTAACTTGCAAAAATAACTAACAATTATGCAACTAACTTGCAAAACTGACTGACAATGTGTTAGTGCGTATCTTATACAAACTAATTGGCAGTGATCAGTGTATGTAGTGTTCATATAAATACAATTGGCATATACCTGCATACATTTGACATAAATAACAGAATTACCAAACAAAAAAACAACAGTCCTAATAATCGTGATTGGTGAAAAGCGTGATTGGTAAAAGTTAGAAAATTATTTAGAAATTGGAAAATTAGAATTAAAATTAAAAATTAAAACTAATCCCACATATAAAAACATATGGTTCCAATGTAGTAAAAATAGGAATCAGTGTATATAACTGAAGACAAGTCAAATCAGAATAAGTCAAATGAATAGCTGCAAAACCCCGATGAACACCAATGGAAGCTGAAAGTCATACAAGGAACCCCGAGGGGAACCTAGAGCGGGGTGCGCTAAATATTGAGAAAAAAATCAAGTCTGTGCACAAACCATGTAATTCTCGTGTGGTCGAGCGGTGATATAAAGGCAATGTGAAGCAAAGTGTAAAGCGGCGAGCTCCTCTGGTCCTCGGAGTGAAGATTTCTGGAAATTTAACAAAGAAAAAGAGGGCGCCACATAGCGTGATACTGTTGGATCAAGATCAAAGGGAGAATATTCAAAAAAGGCTTACCGAAAAGCTATGCACCGTACTTTGACCGGTGCTGTAAGGCAGACTAACACTCTCAGTGGTTAGCACACTGGTGAGTCTCAGATGAACTGCAGGCAGGTGAATCTCTGCGTGGCTTGATTAGAGTGACCGTACGTCTGTGGGGAATTGTATTGCAGACTGCGGTAGATTTTAAGATCAAACACCTTTCAAGAGTGGATCAATGAAAGCGAAAGACAACTTCCGTGAGATAGAATTAAAATCTTTAATCCATAAAAGAATTGCTACGCGTTTCTCAACCAATGTCTGGTCGTTTCCTCAGGCATAAAACAATGGATACAATTAAAACAAGTTAAAACCTTAAATACAGGTGAGTTTAAAGCGGAAGTTGTCATAGTTTCTGAAAGAGACCAATCGTGACTAGGTTAACACTGTGAATCTAATCAGCACTGATTGCGATATATACCTCTGAATTTAACCATTGTTAACAATATGTATCAAAACATCGCAAAAATGTTCCTAACTTATTATAAGTATATGTCACAAATGTTGTTAAGATAAATAATTCTAACTGTGTGAGATATCAACAGCCGCTTCTGGCAATTGATAGCATATATATGGGAGTTGATGTATGTATAATGAATATTTGAAGTCTTGTATGTTTATTTAAAAACGGACATGTGGTGTTGTTAAAAGAGATAAAATTGTTGATTTGTTTAAATAGTGTGAATTATAAATGTTAATATGAAAAGTGGAAATAGAACTATAAATAGGAAACCAAATAAATAAAAGTAACAATGAACAAGGGTAGAACTGAGAATCTGGACCCCACGGCTGTAAAAATAATATATAAGTGTTTTTTGATATGCTGACTTTTAAAGCCATCGCATATCTAGTTGAATTGGTTACAACTTTTGTATATTAAAATGTAAATTCATTATTTAGTTTACAGAAGGGATTTTTGTAAAGTTTGTAATAATGCATATGTTCTTATAAAAAAGGAATTTATTAAATGTAGTATAATTACTTCTGGAATACGGTTATACAATGACAAGTCTCACAGATTGACTCAAAAATTAATAATTTAAATTTTTTAAACAATCCAAAAGGAAATGGTATTTGGCGCCATCTTGTGTTAGAAATGGATGGTAATAATACCTGTGTGATAAAATACCAATGCTCAAAAGATATCAGTCTGTTGGATGCTATTGGAGAAGTCCATCAATGTTTAGACATCTTGTACATTGTCAAAAACAGACTGGGATTTGAAATACATCCAATGATATGGAGTTAGCTAAGACATGCAAAAAATCTGCATTGGGGTTATATATGTATATATGTGCTGTTAAGTTGGACTAGAGTGATCGTCCCTTATTTAATGGAGTGTATTACAGACCCATTGTCATATAGTTATCATAGAGTATCACAGTAACTCGGTTTTAATTTTAGATTTTAAATATTCTAAATATTGTGCATAGTCTATGTAACAATAAGATTGAGTAACTCCGGTCAGATTTTATATATCTTTTATATTTACCCCAAAAGTGACCACAAAATAAAGAACTTCCACAAATAGATCTACTTTAATCAAGATTTCAGGTTATGTAGTGAATTTGCTTAACTTGGGTGATCTCTAATGCTATTCCACACAACCAATTGAATAGCTGTAATCAATAAAGTTTATGATTTTAACCACTTATTTCCCCTGATTGGGAAATTCTATATTTAGTGTTTTTTTCAATTGTCATCAAACTATACAAAAGAGATTGTGGACGTTTAGTCATAACTGTTCTTTATTCTTTAGGCCTAAATAGAGATGATGAGTGCTTTTTAGGTTACACACTTTTCCGAAGGTTTACTCCTTCTCTAGCATTGCTTTCTTCTGTGTACAGCACCTATTCCTAATAACAATATTGGATTTTTTCAAACTAATTATAGGATATCTCTATCCCAGTGGTGCCATTCTCTGTTCCCTCTTCTCTCTTTCCCGTTCCTTTTCAAACAGATTAACTTACTGTTGCAAGACAGTTATTAGAAGAATAGAGCACACAAAGCCACTAGTGATATTAAGACCTTTTTACAATCTCAAAATGTCCACAATTTTCCAACAAGACAGAAACTCCAGGGAAGCCAAAAGAACAGCTGACTTAGATGATATGTTTAAGATATCCACTACTAGTGAAGAAAATCTGACACCCAGTTTCCATTCTATGGAATCTCTTATGAAAGAGATACACAAAAATATGTACAAACAAGAAAAGGTCTGGTGGGATGAAAAATTCTTTAATAAATATATAGAACACAAGTTAATCCCTAGAGGCCTACGTGTACAACTCTTTCCAGCCTTTGAGTTTGATAATACAACTCTGACAGATGAGTGGAAAACAGCATTAACAGAATGCTCTGTGAAATTGATGAACATCCTTATCAGACATGATAGGGAAAAATATGACAACCTAGAGAAAACTATACAGACTCAATATAATCAGTTAAAAGACTTTGAAAACAACAAAGATTTTGAAAAAGTATACAAAAATTATCAAAAAGAACTTGATAAACTCACAAAAGAAATAACACAAACCAAACAGGGAATATTACAGAGAGACTTTCAGGATTACAAGAATAAAAAGGTATATAAATGGAGACGTAGGAATTTTTATCGTAACAATTCTAAACCTTCACAAGTGACAATAGTACAGAGTGACATCTCTGACACGGATGGTGAAGATTTGGAAGTAGATACTCCTTCCTCCAACACAGCACAACCGAGCACTTCAACATTTCATTTACCCCCTAGAGGCAAAAGAAAGAATTTTTTAGATGGAGGTTCTACGGACGAAACAGAACCACCAGGAGGGGAGGCAGAAACAACAAAAAATTTAAACAAAAAGCCAACTCGCTCGAGGAATCAATATGCAAATCAAAAACAAAACAAACCAAAGAAGAGAACACAGAGTCCTTTCTCAGAGACAAGACTCAATCTCTAAGAATAATAAATTTATCTACTCATCATCTGTCAGAACATCAAATTACAGTACTAAGTAAGGGTTTATCTTTCTGCCCAACAGATAACATTAACAAATTTGAGATCATAAAAGACATTCAGTTATTTATAAGAAAAATTGGGTTAAAAAAGTTTTTCAAAAACAAAGAATTATCAGATGAACGGACAGAAGAGGATCAAGATACTTTACAAATTTTGCAAAACCTTCTCTCAGAAACTGAGTCAGACACTCCTCCGAACTGGAGAAGTAAGATTTAAACAAAATCTAAATTTGTACCTAAAAACACAGGATGTCCTCAACTAGAGGTATTCAATAAATTAGTCTGTCAAGAGATCACAGATCTGAAAATTCTTTTGCCCGAGCAGAATTTATCATCACAAGAAAAACTAGCCCTCACTGAAATAAGAAAATGGGATGATGTGATCATAAGAGAAGCCGACAAGGGTGGAAACATAGTACTATGGCCGACAACCATGTACCTTAATGAGGCTGAAAAGCAATTAAAAGACAAAAATTGCTATCTTAAACTATTTAACAATCCAAAAGAGAACTATCTAACAGAGTATAATAAAAATCATCTCAGATGCCTATCATGAAGGCATAATAAACAAGGAAGAATTTAAATTTTTAACAACTAAAGATCCAGTAACTGCAACGCTCTATTTTATCCCCAAAATCCATAAAAATTCAACTGCTCCGCCAGGCAGACCAATTATATCTGGTAACAATTGCTTAACCGAAAAAGCCATCCAATATGTGGACTTAAGACTGAGAAGTTTTGTAGAAATTTTACCATCATTTGCCAAAGACACAATGGAAGTACTACATAGATTAGACAGTCTTAACATTGAGAAAGAAACCTGGCTAATCACAGCGGACGTTGAATCATTATATACCTCGATAGAACATAATCTTGGTATCTCAGCAGTAGAATTCTTCTTAAAAGAAGGATCTGAGGAAAATAACCTTCATGATTTATTCATTATACGACTCTTGGATTTCATCCTACGACATAATTTCTCTTGTAAGGTGTATCCAGTCCACGGATCATCCATTACTTGTGGGATATTCTCATTCCCAACAGGAAGTTGCAAGAGGACACCCACAGCAGAGCTGTAATATAGCTCCTCCCCTAACTGTCATAGCCAGTCATTCTCTTGCAACTCTCAACAAGCTAGGACGTTGTAGGAGAGAGTGGTTAAATATAGCTAGTTTATTTTCTTCAATCAAAAGTTTGTTATTTTTAAATAGTACCGGAGTTGTGCTATTTTATCTCAGGCAGTAAATAGAAGAAGAATCTGCCTGAGGTTTCTATGATCTTAGCAGGTTGTAACTAAGATCCATTGCTGTTCTCACATATATATGTCTGAGGGGATTACACAGATGAGGTAAAACTTCAGCGAGAGAATGGCGTGCAGTTTATTCTGCTATCAGGTATGTGCAGTTATAATTTTTTCTAGAGATGGAAAACACTAGAAAATGCTGCTGATACCGGATTAATGTAAGTTAAGCCTGAATACAGTGATTTAATAACGACTGGTATCATGCTTACTCCCAGGGGTAATACCCTTATGATATTGCAATATAAAACGTTTGCTGGCATGTTTAATCGTTTGTATATATGCTTTGGTGATAAAACTTTATTGGGGCCTAGTTTTTTCCACATGGCTGGCTTAAATTTAAACTAGAAACAGTTTCCTGAGGCTTTCCACTGTTGTAGTATAAAAGTTACAGTTGGTGCAGTTAAAATTACAAACTGTGACATCCAGCTTCCCTCAAAGGCCCTCTGAATGCTATAGGACATCTCTAAAGGGCCCAAAGGCTTTCCAAAGTCGTTTATTGGGGAAGGTAGGGCCACAGCTTGCTGTGGCAGATGGTTGTGACTGTTAAAAAAAACGTCTATTTCATTTTTTTGATCCGTTTTTTGAACTAAGGGGTTAATCATCCATTTGCAAGTGGGTGCAATGCTCTGTTAGCCTATTATACACACTGTAAACATTTCGTTTGATTTACTGCATTTTTTCACTGTTTTTCAAATTCTGACAAAATTTGTTTCTCTTAAAGGCACAGTACCGTTTTTTATATTTGCTTGTTAACTTGATTTAAAGTGTTTTCCAAGCTTGCTAGTTTCATTGCTAGTCTGTATAAACATGTCTGACATAGAAGAAACTCCTTGTTTATTATGTTTAAAAGCCATGGTGGAACCCCCTCTTAGAATGTGTACCAAATGTACTGATTTCATTTTATGCAATAAAGATAATTTTCTGTCTTTAAAAATTTTTATCACCAGAGGAATCTGACGAGGGGGAAGTTATGCCGACTAACTTTCCCCACGTGTCAGACCCTTTGACTCCCGCTTAAGGGACTCACGCTCAAATGGCGCCAAGTACTTCTAGGGCGCCCATAGCGTTTACTTTACAAGACATGGCGGCAGTCATGGATAATACACTGTCAGCGGTATTAGCCAGACTACCTGAACTTAAAGGTAAGCGAGATAGCTCTGGGGTGAGACAAAATGCAGAGCATACTGACGCTTTAAGAACCATGTCTGATACTGCCTCACAATATGCAGAAGCTGAGGAAAGAGAGCTTCAGTCAGTGGGTGATGTTAATGACTCAGGAAAGATACCTGATTCTAATATTTCTACATTTAAATTTAAGCTTGAACACCTCCGCGTGTTGCTTAGGGAGGTTTTAGCTGCTCTGAATGACTGTGATACCATTGCAGTGCCAGAGAAATTGTGTAGACTGGATAAATACTTTGCAGTGCCGGTGTGTACTGATGTTTTTCCAAATACCTAAAAGGTTTACAGAAATTATTACTAAGGAATGGGATAGACCAGGTGTGCCGTTCTCTTCCCCTCCTATTTTTAGAAAAATGTTTCCAATAGATGCCACCACACGGGACTTATGGCAGACAGTCCCTAAGGTGGAGGGAGCAGTTTCTACTCTAGTAAAGCGTACTACTATCCCTATCGAAGACAGTTGTGCTTTTTTTTTTTTTTTTTTTTTTTTAGATCCAATGGATAAAAAATTATAGGTTACCTTAAGAAAATATTTATTCAACAAGGTTTTATCCTACAGCCCCTTGCATGCATTGCCCCTGTCACTGCTGCTGCGGCGTACTGGTTTGAGTCTCTGGAAGAGGCTTTACAGGTAGCGACTCCATTGGATGACATACTTGGCAAACTTAGAGCACTTAAGCTAGCCAATTCTTTTATTCTGATGCCATTGTTCATTTGACTAAACTAACGGCTAAGAATTCTGGTTTTGCTATACAGGCGCGCAGAGCGCTATGGCTTAGATCATGGTCAGCTGACGTGACTTCAAAATCTAAGCTACTTAACATTCCCTTCAAGGGGCAGACCCTATTCGGGCCTGGTTTGAAGGAGATTATTGCTGATATCACTGGAGGAAAAGGTCATGCCCTTCCTCAGGACAGGTCCAAATCTAGGGCCAAACAGTCTAATTTTCGTGCCTTTCGAAACTTCAAGGCAGGTGCGGCATCAACTTCCTCTAATGCTAAACAAGAGGGAACTTTTGCTCAATCCAAGACGGTCTGGAGACCAATCCAGACCTGGAAAAAAAAGTAAGCAGGCCAAAAAGCCTGCTGCTGCCTCTAAGACAGCATGAAGGAACGGCCCCCTATCCGGTAACGGATCTAGTAGGGGGCAGACTTTCACTCTTCACCCAGGCGTGGGCAAGACATGTTCAGGATCCCTGGGCGTTGGAAATTATATCCCCAGGGATATCTCCTGGACTTCAAAGCTTCCCCCCCAAAAGGGAGATTTCACCTTTCACAATTATCTGCAAACCAGATAAAGAGAGGCATTCTTACACTGTGTACAAGACCTCCTAATTATGGGAGTGATCCATCCAGTTCCAAAGGAGGAACAGGGACAGGGTTTTTAATCAAATCTGTCTGTGGTTCCCAAAAAAAAGGGAACCTTCAGACCAATTTTGGATCTAGAGATCTTAAACAAATTCCTCAAAGTTCCATCATTCAAGATGGAAACTATTCGTACCATCCTACCAATGATCCAGGAGGGTCAATATATGACTACAGTGGATCTAAAGGATGCTTATCTTCACATTCCGATACACAAAGATCATCATCGGTTTCTCAGGTTTGCCTTTCTAGACAAGCATTACCAGTTTGTAGCTCTTCCCTTTGGATTAGCTACAGCCCCAAGAATCTTTACAAAGGTTCTAGGGTCGCTTCTGGCGGTCCTAAGGCCGCGGGGCATAGCAATAGCCCCTTATTTAGACGACATCCTGATACAGGCGTCAAACTTCCAAATTGCCAAGTCTCATACGGACGTAGTACTGGCATTTCTGAGGTTGCATGGGTGGAAAGTGAACGAGGAAAAGAGTTCTCTATCCCCACTCACAAGAGTTTCCTTCCTAGGGACTCTGATAGATTCTGTAGAAATGAAAATTTACCTGACGGAGTCCAGGTTATCAAAGCTTCTAAATTCCTGCCAGGATCTTCATTCCATTCTGCGCCCTTCGGTGGCTCAGTGTATGGAAGTAATCGGCTTAATGGTAGCGGCAATGGACATAGTGCCATTTGCACGCTTACATCTCAGACCGCTGCAACTATGCATGCTCAGTCAGTGGAACGGGGATTACACAGATTTGTCCCTCAACTGAATCTGGACCAAGAGACCAGGGATTCTCTTCTCTGGTAGCTATCTCGGGTCCATCTGTCCAAAGGTATGACCTTTCGCAGGCCAGATTGGACAATTGTAACAACAGATGCCAGCCTTCTAGGTTGGGGTGCAGTCTGGAATTCCCTGAAGGCTCAGGGATCGTGGACTCAGGAGGAGTCTCTCCTTCCAATAAATATTTGGAACTAAGAGCGATATTCAATGCTCTTCAGGCTTGGCCTCAGTTAGCAACTCTGAGGTACATCAGATTTCAGTCGGACAACATCACGACTGTAGCTTACATCAACCATCAAGGGGGAACAAGAAGTTCCCTAGCGATGTTAGAAGTTTCAAAAATAATTCGCTGGGCAGAGATTCACTCTTGCCACCTATCAGCTATCCATATCCCAGGTGTAGAGAACTGGGAGGCGGATTTTCTAAGTCGTCAGACTTTTCATCCGGGAGAGTGGGAACTCCATCCGGAGGTTTTTGCACAACTGATTCATCGTTGGGGCAAACCAGAACTGGATCTCATGGCATCTTGCCAGAACACCAAGCTTCCGTGTTACGGATCCAGGTCCAGGGATCCCAAGGCGACACTGATAGATGCTCTAGCAGCGCCCTGGTCTTTCAACCTGGCTTATGTGTTTCCACCGTTTCCTCTGCTCCCTCGACTGATTGCCAAGATCAAGCAGGAGAGAGCATCTGTGATTCTGATAGCACCTGCGTGGCCACGCAGGACCTGGTATGCAGATCTAGTGGACATGTCATCCTTTCCACCATGGTCTCTGCCTCTGAGTCAGGACCTTCTACTTCAGGGTCCTTTCAACCATCCAAATCTAATTTCTCTGAGGCTGACTGCCTGGAGATTGAACACTTGATTTTATCAAAGCGTGGCTTCTCCGAGTCAGTTATTGATACCTTAATACAGGCACGAAAGCCTGTCACCAGGAAAATTTAACATAGGATATGGCGTAAATATCTTTATTGGTGTGAATCCAAGGGTTACTCATGGAGTAAGGTCAGGATTCCCAGGATATTATCTTTTTTCCAAGAAGTTTTGGAAAAAGGATTGTCAGCTAGTTCCTTAAAGGGACAGATTTCTGCTCTGTTTATTCTTTTGCACAAGCGTCTGGCAGATGTTCCAGACGTTCAGGCATTTTGTCAGGCTTTAGTTAGAATCAAGCCTCTGTTTAAACCTGTTGCTCCACCATGGAGCTTAAATTTGGTTCTTAAGGTTCTTCAAGGAGTTACGTTTGAACCTCTTCATTCCATAGATATCAAACTTTTATCTTGGAAAGTTCTGTTTTTGGTAGCTATTTCCTCGGCTCGTAGAGTCTCTGAGCTATCTGCCTTATAATGTGATTCTCCTTATCTGATTTTTCATAAGGATAAGGTAGTCCTGAGTACCAAACCTGGGTTCTTACCTAAGGTGGTATCTAACAAGAATATCAATCAAGAGATTGTTGTTCCATCCTTGTGTCCTAATCCTTCTTTGAAGAAGGAACGTCTATTACACAATCTGGACGTGGTCCGTGCTTTAAAGTTTTACTTACAAGCTACTAAAGATTTTCGTCAAACATCTGCTTTGTTTGTTGTCTACTCTGGACAGAGGAGAGGTCAAAAGGCTTCGGCAACCTCTCTTTCTTTTTGGCTAAGAAGCATAATCCGCTTAGCCTATGAGACTGCTGGACAGCAGCCTCCTGAAAGGATTACAGCTCATTCCACTAGAGCTGTGGCTTTCCACTTGGGCCTTTAAAAATGAGGCTTCTGTTGAACAGATTTGCAAGGTGGCGACTTGGTCTTCGCTTCATACTTTTTCAAAATTTTACAAATTTGATACTTTTGCTTCTTCGGAGGCTATATTTGGGAGAAAGGTTTTACAGGCAGTGGTTCCTTCCATTTAAGTACCTGCCTTGTCCCTCCCTTCATCCGTGTACTTTAGCTTTGGTATTGGTATCCCACAAGTAATGGATGATCCGTGGACTGGATACACCTTACAAGAGAAAACACAATTTATGCTTACCTGATAAATTTATTTCTCTTGTGGTGTATCCAGCCCACGGCCCGCCCTGTCATTTTAAGGCAGGTAATTTTTAAATTTAAACTACAGTAACCACTGCACCCTATGGTTCCTCCTTTCTCGGCTTGTTTTCGGTCGAATGACTGGCTATGACAGTTAGGGGAGGAGCTATATTACAGCTCTGCTGTGGGTGTCCTCTTGCAACTTCCTGTTGGGAATGAGAATATCCCACAAGTAATGGATGATCCGTGGACTGGATACACCACAAGAGAAATAAATTTATCAGGTAAGCATAAATTGTGTTTTCTTCACATTTTCAAATCAGTACTATCTCCAAATAAAAGTTATGGCAATGGGCACATCATGTGCCCCAACGTATGCAAATCTCTTTCTTGGATAGTGGGAGAGACAAATAATCTTCACAAATGTCAATACCATATACACCAACAAAATACCCCTATGGATAAGATATATCAATGATATATTATTCTTATGGGAGGGCAACAAAGAAGAGTTGGAAATATTCATATCACACCTAAATGATTACAACCTAAACATACGTCTCACCCACTCTATGAGTCAAACAGCAATAGACTTTCTGGATTTGAAAATTAAGAAGAATCAAGATGGTTCAATATCCACTGATGTATTCCACAAACCAACCGCTACGAATAGCTTATTACATCAAAGTAGTGCTCATGCACCAAGTACAATCAATTCATTACCAGTGGGAGAATTTCTACGAATTCGAAGAAATTGTAGCGATCATAGTGATTTTTTAAGACAAGACTCAAAGACAGAGGCTACAGTAATAGATCCATCAATAGAGCTAAAAAGAGGGCAATTGATACTCACAATACAAAAGAAGCCTCAAAAAACTCCAGATAATAAAACATGACTGATACTAACTTACAACCCACAAATACATCAAGTAATTAATATTCTAACCAAACACTGGAATGTCTTACAATCTGATTCAGATCTCAAAAGTATTCTCGGTGACAGAGTTTCTGTGAGCTACAGAAGAACTAGTAATTTAAAAGATTTACTCACCATCAGCCATTACAAAACTAAGACAACCAAATCAGCCTTCAACAATGGCTCCTATCCCTGTGGTACCTGCTCTGCATGTTGCCATATGGAATAAATCACTAAAATTCAAGACAGATTCGGCCAGTGGCATAAAATTAACAAATACATAAGTTGCACCAAAGAGAGTGTAATATATGCTCTGAGATGCAAATGCAATCTGAGATATGTAGGCATGACGAGCAGAAAACTGAAGACAAGAATAGAAGAACATATACGAAATATTAAAAATGCTCAAAAAGACAGTGAAGATGGGAAAGCCATCACTTCGTAGCTTCACATTGCCTACTCTATCATCAGGCCAATCCCTCTGGACTCAAGTGTGTGGGACTTGAAAAAATATCCTTGGGTATCAGAGGGGGCAACTTAGAGCAAGCACTGCTCAGAGCTGTATGCAAATGGATCTATAGACTGAATACTGTATATCCATTTTGCATGAATGAACAAAATAACTTCTATTGCTTTCTATAAGAAATCAAGAATAAGACAGTATGTTCATACATAACAACATAAATGTAACAAAAACTGTATAAATCTTTAGTAGTTCAAAATAAAAAAAATTTCAATCTGAATTAAAGTACTTGGAACAGTTATATCAGAACACCAAATTGGGCATGTAATCAGGTATAAATACACATAGCTAGTCTTAATAAAACCGGTATTTAATCAGGAATCAAACACATATACTTGATATATATGTACAATTAATAACATTTCGGAATAATAAAACAATAAAGGATTTTTGCAATATTCATTTTCACTTTATTCACTCAATTACACCAAAGTATAATCATCTAGCAACTAAGAAATTAATATAATAAATATATACAATATCAGGATATACAAATAGAATTCTAATATTGGATTCTCTAAGTATAATGAATTTATATAGTATCAAGAGATACAAACAAAATTTATTGGTTTGGAAATCTAATATTAAATATCCTGATTTATATAGAATCCTACATACAATATATCTAGTTTGCTATTTTACAAAAAAAAACTTTTTTTCACTTTATTTTTTCACTTTATTTAGCATTTCTTAGCACTTCTCACTTTAGCTCCCCTTGAGCACCTTATCACAGTACCAACACAGCACTTTATGCACTCAAGGATATTTCACTTCACATCCCAATCGGGATCTTATTCCTATAGTATTTGCCACTCCTTGTTTGAAGAGGATGCTCCGCGCCGGATGTCTTGAAGATGGAGCTGCTCCGCGTCGGAAGGATGAAGATAGAATATGCCGTCTGGATGAAGACTTCTGCCCGTCTGGAGGACCACTTCTGCCGGCTTCGTTGAGGACATCGTGCCGCTTGGATGAAGGCTTCTCCCAGTAAGTGAAGCTTCGGGGGTTAGTGTTAGAATTTTTTAAGGGTGTATTGGGTGGGTTTATTTTTTAGGTTAGGGCTTTGGGCTGCAGTAGAGCTAAATGCCCTTTTAAGGGCAATTCCCATCTAAATGCCCTTTTCAGGGCAATGGGGAGCTTAGGTTTATTTAGTTAGGATTTTATTTGGGGGGTTGGTTGTGAGGGTGGTGGGTTTTACTGTTGGGGGGTTGTTTGTATTTTTTTTACAGATAAAAGAGCTGATTTTTTGGGGGCAATGCCCTTTTAAGGGCTATTGGTAGTTTAGTTTAGACTAGGGTTTTTTTTATTTGTGGGGGGGGGGGGCTTTTTTATTTTGATAGGGCTCTTAGATTAGGTGTAATTAGTTTAAAGATCTTGTGATTTTTTTTCTGTAATTTAGTGGTTTGTTTTGTGATTTAGCTAATTTAATAAATATAATTTAGGTGTCGGCGATGTTGGGGACGGCATATTATGGGTTAATAAATATAATGTAGGTTGCAGCTATGTCCTGAGCGGAATATTAGGGGTTAATAAGTATAATGTAGGTGGTGGCGATGTTAGGGGCGGCAGATTAGGGGTTAATAATATTTAACTAGTGTTTGCAAGGCCAGAGTGCGGCAGTTTAAGGGTTAATATGTTTATTCTAGTGGCGGCGATGTCCGGAGCGGCAGATTAGGGGTTAAAAATGTATTATAGTGTTTGCGATGTGGGAGGGCCTCGGTTTAGGGGTTAATATGTAGTTTATGGGTGTT
Source organism: Bombina bombina (assembly GCF_027579735.1). Classification (NCBI taxonomy): domain Eukaryota; kingdom Metazoa; phylum Chordata; class Amphibia; order Anura; family Bombinatoridae; genus Bombina; species Bombina bombina. Next base: position 207,504,325 of record NC_069506.1, read on the forward strand.
AGTGTACTTTTTAGCACTTTAGTTACTTACTTTAGAATGCGTTAGGAATCTTGGAGGTAGAGGGTGTACCGCTCCCTTTTTGGCCTCCCAGGACAAACTCATAATTCCAGCGCTATGGAAGTACCAAAGAAAAAAGAATTTACGAACTTTACGTAAGTCGGTTTGCGGTAAGTCTAAAAAAGTGTGTGGTGCCCCTAAACCTGCAAGACTCGTAATACCAGTGGTAGTGAAAAAGCAGCGTTAGGACCTGTTAACGCTGCTTTTTCAGCTTACTGCAAAACTCGTAATCTAGCTGTATGTATTTTGTATATTTTTTATTTCATTTGTTTGTATATATTTGTTTAGCATTTTATAATACAAAAAAATGGTCATCTGGGATTGCCATGTTCCTTTGTTCAGAGGAGGATTGACAGGTATTTTGGGGCTGAACTAACCTTGCTAGATGCATCAGACTGATGTACTTCAGAAAAGTTCTCCTCTGTCAAAAGCAAAATTGGGCTAAAAGAGGCTAGGTGGTAACTTACTACAGAACAATCTACAGATATGTTGTTTGTTCCTGGTGGAGCTCTTCTCATACTGTATGCAATGATACATACTGATAGCAATAGTTCTAGCAACTTTATCTGTTTCAATACCAACCTCTCTTGTTTGATCAATACGTTTTCTTCTTTAGACATTGAATACTTATTATCACATTATCATATGGTAAGAGTGAGACAAATAAAAGAGCCAATTTAGTGTGTCACAGGTTTGACTGAAAACAGGATATCAACTAACTTGAGGAGCACCTCATGCAAAAGGTTATATAGTACAAGAGCAATAGTTGAGAGATGAAAGAGACCTGGGGCTGCAGAACATTGTATTGAACAACATACATAGATTAGTAAACACATAGTGCCAGATTACAAGTGGACCACTAAAATGCAAGTGGTATAGACATCATTTGAGCATAATCCATACCGCTTTTTTTTTTTTTCTAGTATTACAAGGTCATGGTGAATATATATTGTGCCTGCTGTAGTATATTCATGTTGGGTAACAAAGATGCGTTTTTTTACCTCAAATAAAACATTTTTATAATGGTGAACTAATACTCAGATAACACGCTTGAACCCTAAGCCAAAAGAATGCAAAAATTTCACTGAAGCAGTGGAGTTTTTGGTGAACTGCAGTAGAGCAGTGGACTTTCTGGTGAACTGCTTGTGCAATGCCGCCCCCTGCAGATTCACAGCCAATTGGCCAATAGCAGGGGGTGTCAATCAGCCCGATTGTATAGGATTGGGCGGAATGAAGACCGCAGCCTCAGAGACAGCAGACAAGTTATGGAGCAGTGGTCTTTAGATAATTCGGCACCCATGGGGTAGATTTACCAATGTCTGTCCGATATTATACACTGTAGCGTATCATGTCCAAAAGACATCGCTGAATGCCGACAGCATATGCTGTCGGCATTTATCATTGCACAAGCAGTGCACCAGAACTGCTTGTGCAATGCCGCCCCCTGCAGATTCACGGCCAATCGGCTGTTATCAGGGGGTGTCAATCAGCCCGATTGTATAGGATCGGGAGGATTGAAGACCACAGCCTCAGAGGCAGTGGACAAGTTATGGAGCTGCTTCATAACTGCTGTTTCCGGCGAGCCTGAAGACTCGCACGGAAACAAGAGGAACAAGGGCCATTCGGCCCTTGTTAAATCGACCCCTAAGTGCTATTGTATTGTCTTGTTATAATGCATTTGTTGACTATGCAAATCTACTGTCCTGTAACATACTATTACTATTTCCCATTGAAAGTATAGTTTGTGTTATTTATGTTTTGCATGCATTAAAAATGCCTTTATTTATAAAAAGAGAATTGAGACAAAATGGACTTTTAAAGGGATATGAAATCCAAAATGTTTCCTTTGTGATTTAGATAGAGCATACAATGTTTAACAACTTTCCAGTTTTCTTCAATAATCTAATTTGCTACGTTTTATTGGTCTCCTTTATTTCCCATTTATATACAGACATTGATACTAAACAGTATTAAAAGTTTCAAACATTAATCTAGCTATAATCAGTGTAGGTCTAAAACAAAAATGGGTGTTTACACTATGGGGCATATCTATTAAGCTCCGGATAGAGCTTGAGGCCCCGTGTTTCTGGCGATCCTGCAGGCTCGCCAGAAACTCCAGTTATGAAGCAGCGGTCTAAAGACTGCTGCTCCATAACCTGTCCGTCTGCTCTGAGCAGGCGGACAGACATCGCCGCATGTCAACCCGATCGAGTACGATCGGGTTGATTGACACCTCCCTGCTGGCGGCCGATTGGCCGTGATTCTGTAGGGGGCAGCGTTGCACCAGCAGCTCTTGTGAGCTGCTGGTGCAATGCTGAATACGGAGAGCGTATTGCTCTCCGCATTCAGCGAGGTCTGGCGGACCTGATCCACACTGTCGGATCAGGTCGGCCAGACTTTGATATATAGAGGCCTATTACTCTAAATATGTGGAGTGAAAATAGAATAAAATCTCATTATTGTTAAGAAAAAGAAAAGAAAAATGGAGAGCTCATACTTTAAACCCCCATTTCCCCCTTCTTATCTCCTCCTCTTCCTTCTTTTTCACGTGAATTGCCAATCATTTTCTCTTGTTCTAAAATTCTTTTCAATTTTGAGTCTTTACCCCAAATACCTCATAACATCATCATAAAAAAACAAAAACAAAACATACATCATATAATATAACCAGCCTTTATACTCAAAAAAGAGAAACATTTAGAACATTTAGAAAAGTATAAAAAGTTCTGTATATCTCAGCGCTCACTTATGGCTCTGTAGACTTCGTTTAGTATACTGGCACAATGGAGTGTGGACGGGGACACTCTCCCTGTGAATCCGATGCAGAGGAAGCTACTTTCGGCGTGAACTGCAATATACGCCACAAAGTACAAGTAGAACAAAAGTTCAGCAAAGTAGCGCTCTGTGTATTTAGTGGAAGGACAGACCATATACAGCTGTTAAAATCCAACTTCTTTATTTTAGTGCTTAAAAACAAGACGATCAGCACATTAAAGACCAACAGGTAGTATGGACAGGCTCACATGCAAACGCTTTTCGTGCGCATGAGCACTTGTTCACTGCTTACCTGTGAGCTTGTCCATAGACCTATTTAAGGCTTAACTTTTAAAGTAACATACACATAATAAATACTTGCAGGAAAAGACGTTAGTCTAAATACATGCATGTGTTACATCAGTTGTTCAAATCTCCCATATGCTGTCAAGATATCAAGATTTAACCCATCAAAGTCATATTTTTGTTCATACATAATGCATATATATTTAGAATGTCATTTTATATTTTCATATATTTCTGTATTTAGTCAATTTGATACTTTAAACTTTAATTTAATTTAATAATATACCTAATATACCTGCAAAAAACAGCACTCTTATTTCTATGAACAAGATACAATTTGTATATTTACAACCTTTGCCTTAACATTTTGTTTAATTGATGACATTTATATCTTAGTTAGAATTTTTTACCTGTTGTATTTTAACGTGCTGATCGTTTTGGCTGATCCTAAAGAAGTTGGATTTTAATAGCTGTATATGGTCTGTCCTTCCACTAAATGCACAGAGTGCTACTTTGCTGGACTTTTGTTCAGCCAATAGGATTTTTCCTACCTTAATTCTGATTGGCTGATAGAATTCTATTTTTTTTTACAGGTAATAGAGCAGATTATTTTGGGGCAATGCCCCGCAAAAGGCTCTTTTAAGGGCTATTTGTAATTTAGTGTAGGGTAGGGATTTTTTTATTTTGGGGGGCTTTTTTATTTTATTAGGGGGATTAGATTAGGTGTAATTAGTTTAAAATTCTTGTAATTATTTTATTATTTTCTGTAATTTAGTGTTTGTTTGTTTTTGTACTTTAGTTAATTTTATTTAATTGTAATTAATTTATTTTAATTTAGGGAATTTATTTAATTATAGTGTAGTATTAGGTGTAATTGTAACTTAGGTTAGGATTTATTTTACAGGTACTTTTGTATTTATTTTAACTAGGTAGCTATTAAATAGTTAATAACTATTTAATAACTATTGTATCTAGTTAAAATAAATACAAAGTTGCCTGTAAAATAAAAATAAACCCTAAGATAGCTACAATGTAACTATTAGTTATATTGTAGCTATCTTAGGGTTTATTTTATAGGTAAGTATTTAGTTTTAAATAGGAATAATTTATTTCATGATAGGAATATTTATTTAGATTTATTTAAATTATCTTTAAGTTAGGGGGTATTAGGGTTAGACTTAGGTTTAGGGGTTAATAAATTTAATATAGTGGCGGCGACGTTGGGGGCGGGAGATTAGTGGTTAATAAATTTAATGTAGGTGGCGGCGGGATCCGGGAGTGGTGGTTTAGGGGTTAATAAGTATAATGTAGGTGGCGGTGGTGTAGGGGGGCAGATTAGGGGTTAAACATTTTATTAGAGTTGCGGTGGGCTCTGGGAGTGGCGGTTTAGGGGTTAATACATTTATTAGAGTTGCAGCGGTATGGGGGCAGATTAGGGGTTAATAAGTATAATGTAGGTGACGGCAGGCTCCGGGAGCAGCGGTTTAGGGGTTAAAACTTTATTTAGTTGCGGCGGTGTAGGGGGGGCAGATTAGGGGTGTTTAGACTCGGGGTACATGTTAGGGTGTTAGGTGTAGAAACTACCCTAGGAATCAATGGGATATCGGGCAGCAGCGAACATAATCTTTCGCTGCTTTCAGACTCCCATTGATTCCTATGGCATCCGCCGCCTCCAGGGCGTCGGATTGAAAACCAGGTACGCTGGGCCAGAATAGTGGTGAGCGTACCTGGTAGTTATTTGATAACTTCCAAAAGTAGTCAGATTGTGCCGAACTTGGATTCGGAACATCTGTAGTGACGTAACCATCAATCTGTGTCACTAAATTCTACTTTTGCCGGTCTGTAGGGTTTGATAACTACGGCGAATCAGGCTCGCCACAAATACGCTGCAGAATTCCAGCGTATTTGCGGTTGACAGTTTGATAAATAGAGGCCAATGTTCTCAATTGTATCAAAGCTATATACACTGACCCTCCCTCTGCCTTGATTATCAATGGAAGAGTTATGGCAGATTTTAAATTGCATGGGACGGCACATGCCAAGGAATGCCCTCTCTCTCCTATGCTATTTACTATTGCAATTGAGCCACTTGCAATTATGATAAGAAAAGAAGTAGATGGAATTCAGATTGCTAATAAAATTATGTAGGTTTCCTTGTATGAAGATGACCTTCTTATATATCTTGGGAATTCAAGAAGAAATATCTCTAACTTTTTACAAAGAATTGTGTTATTTAGTTATTTTTAGGTTACAAGATTAATGTGCAAAAGTCACAGACTATGGTCGCCAAAGAAAAAAACTCTATAACACCAGAATTTATGTTGTTTAAAAAGATAGATAATCCATTTATAACCCATTCCCCAGTTTTGCATAACCAACACAGTTATAAGAATACACTTTTTACCTCTGTGATTACTTTGTATCTAAGCCTCTGCAAACGGCCCCCTTATTTCAGTTCTTTTGACAGACTTGCATTTTAGCCAATCAGTGCTTACTCCTAGGTAACGTCACATGCGTGAGCTCAATGTTATCTATATGAAATGCATGAACTAACACCCTCTAGTGGTGAAAAACTGTCAAAATGCATTTACATAAGATATAATTGCTGCATCAAAAGGATGATCTTTAAAGGGACAGCCAAGTCCAAAATAAACTTTCATGATTCAAATAGGGCATGTAATTTTAAACAACTATCCAATGTACTTTTATCACAAATGTTGCTTTGTTCTCTTGGTATTCTTAGTTGAAAGCTAAAACTAGGTAAGCTCATATGCTAATTTCTTAGATCTTAATTTATGAGCTTACCTAGTTCTAGCTTTCAACTAAGAATACCAAGAGAACAAAGCAAAATTGGTGATAAAAGTACATTGGAAAGTTGTTTAAAATTACATGCCCTATTTGAATCATGAAAGTTTATTTTGGACTTGGCTGTCTCTTTAAAGATCCTCCTTTTTATGCAGCAATTAAATATATTACATACTTGTGAATAAAAATCAGAAAATCCCCAGAAGATTGGTATAGATTGAATTATAAAGATATTTTTAATTAAATTATATATTTTCTAAAGAAATGGGAAACGTTTCTTTGAATAACTGTCTGGGAAGATTAATTTATTTAAAATATTATTTTTCCTAAAATACAATATTAGTTACAAAACATTCCCTTATTTTTTTAAACAAAAAAAATCTTGAAATATTTTATATCAGCAATGATTAACTTTCTCTGAGGGAAGAAAACGCTTTAAAAAATTATAGCAACTGAAAATGTTTGGAGACCTGGCCATTCCAAGTGGATATATATGTGTAAGTTGTCAGTAGAATGAATAATTAAGCTGAAATATTATTCTCTTAAAGAATTAGAAAAAAAGTATTGTTAAACCTTTTACACTGGTACATATGGATTTCCCAATTCTTCCTGTAATGATTAAAGAATTACGCTGTTTAAGAACATAATTATGGCTTATCAAAAATTATAGGAAATGAATGTCTGAATGTCTATAAAATGAGTATGTATTCTATAGACCCCTGGTATAAATTGCTTATGGCAAAATGAACAAGAATTGAGAATTGATACATTAATAATTAATGCTAGTGTAAAGAGAGCGGATAATTTAACATTATAGATTACTTATAGAGAATCCCATTTTAAAATAATGCATAGAGTTTATTTAACTCCTTATATTATTTCTAAATGGAATAAAAATACTCCCTCTAGCTGTGCAAAGTGTAATTTTATCAATGCAGATCTATCCAGTAATTTTTGGCATTGTCCAAAGATTAAATACTTTGTTAGGCTCTCCAAAATATTGCAATATGAAATCAATTTAAATTTATAAAAGTTCAGTTTTCTAGTAGATAGTTGAGAGCTCAAAGATTTTTTTAAAATGAGTAAATACTGTTATTTTACTTGTAGAGAGATGGGAAGCCAACCCCCAAACACACACACACACACAATTTAAAGCGTTTAATCATAAGTTACATCTACAATTACTTATCGAACCGCAATTAGTAGAAAATAGTTCTGAGCGGTGGAGAGAGCTGAGAGGCTTAGCTTGTTTCTACTTCTAGTTTTTGTACTTCTATAACCTCAATTCACAATGGCCTTATATGACTGTAAATCAGCCCCCGGGGTTGAATATACTCTCTTGGCCTCCCAGTTACAGTTACAACTACAGTTACAATTACAATTGCAGACTCTGCAGGATTCCGGGGATCTCTCCCAGGGGATCCAGGTTCCTAGGCCTACCCAGGCTTTGCAGTGTTCCCACTTTCCCAGTTGCCCCATAGGTCCCCGATGGCCACACAGAGCCTACTTAAAATCAGGGTGGTCATGGCCTATCCTGTTTCTTCTAGTGACTTGGGTTTCTACTCTGGGGTGCATGGTGCCTGGGCGCCCCTGCCTGTCAGGCTGCGGAGACCTGCGGGAGGGGGTCCCTGTGACCATCCTGGTTATAGAATCCTTGCAACATGTATACACAATGTTACTGCCACAACCAAAGCTTTTCAGATTCACTTATGTTTGTGTATTGCAACTTTTCAATTGTTGTTGTTTCACCTTGTTTTGTCCTCTTTGCTAGATCCTGGGGGGGGGGGGTCCTCGGAGAAATCGGCAGCCAGCACCTAATTCCTCAAAGATCGGATCTCCTCCTCCATACTGCAGCAGCCGTAAGTTGTCCCCTGCCTACACACATAAACTGACATTCCCTCCAGATATACTGGCCTTCCCCACGACTGTTACTGCACACTCTCTCCCATATTACTGACACCATGTCTCAAACCCTAAAGATTGTATCCTGGAACGTCGGGGGCATAACATCCCTAGCCAAAAGGAGAATCATACTGCAGCATCTCAAGCGTCTGCACACAGACGTGGCACTATTACAAGAGACGCACTTGACGGACACGGAACACGAGAAACTGAGGGTTAGATGGGTGGGCCAGATTTATTACACACCGACGGAGGGCCGCAAGCGCGGGGTGGCAATACTGGTTAGAAAGGGCTTGGCAATCCAGATCTCTACACTCAGCATAGACCCTGAAGGCAGGTTCATCAAAGCAGCTCTTCAAGTTGCTGGAAAATCCTACACTTTGTGTAATGTCTATGGCCCGAATCGCCCCCTCCCCCAATTCTGGCATACCTTACAAGCAGCCTTGCTACCACACGCAGACAAACCACTCCTGGTGGGTGGTGACTTTAACCTAATTCAGGCCACCCCCCTTGACCGCAAGGTTGACAGCACTGATCCACAACATACCAGAAAGCACACTAAACGACACAGAACAGAAACAGTTACCATTGCAGCATTCAAAACTGTCCCAGGCCTCGTAGATTTGTGGAGACTGCGTCACCCGACCCATCGGGATTTCACTTGCCTCTCCAAGGCACATAGTTCCCTATCATGGATAGATTACTTTCTGTGCTCTCTACAACTAAACAAGCAGATTAAACGCACACATATTGCAGACATTTTGATCTCAGATCATGCCCCTGTTTGGTTGGAGTTGCAACTCACTGCATGCAGTCCCTCTCGAGGAACCTGGCACTTTCCCACATATCTATACAACAACTTAAACTTTCAAAAACACCTGAGAACAGGATGGTCAGAATATATTAGGTTTAATGCCCAACACCAGGACAATCTGGGACTTTTTTGGAATGCCTCAAAGGCAGTAATGCGGGGACACATAACCAGCTATACGGCTCACTACAACTCCAAACATAAACGCGCTGACACAGACACAGGTACGGCGGTTACCCTAGCATATAATGACTACTTATCACGCCCATCCACCCAAACTAGACTAAAGTACTATGAGTGTAAGAAAATTAGAGAGGATGCACTGTATCGACAGGACTTAAACTTTCAACACCATAGACAGGGGCGGTTTTATAGATTTGGAAACAGGACAGGGAAGCTACTGGCTAATACTGTGAAATTAATTACACCTAAATCACTAATATCTTCCATACGGGCGAATGGGACTATCCAGACTGATAATAAAAGCATAATGGACGAATTTGTCCGTTTCTATACAGAGCTCTACACCAAACGCGCTGCAGCACCCAGTGACAAAGATGCATTCTGGAAACAAATACAGATACCCACCCTCACACAGGAACAATTGTCTCATCTTAATGCACACATAACAACAACGGAAGTTCAAAAAGCAATTAAAAAGGCCAAATTGGGGAAGACCCCGGGGCCAGATAGAATTCCCATAGAATATTACAAACTGCTTCAGGACGAACTTAGCTTACCCCTGGCCCAATCCTTTACTGCATACTTAAATGGAGCAGCTCAACCGGCGTCGGACTTTGCGGATGCACATATATGCCTGATCCCGAAACCAGACAGGGACCCCACCCTGGCCGCCTCTTACAGACCCATATCATTGCTGAACAATGATTACAAGCTTTTCACAGCCATTCTGGCAGACAGGCTGGCTGGGGTGGTAGGGAGTGTCATCCATGGAGACCAAACCAGGTTCATGAAACACCGATCGTCGGTCACGAATATCCGCAAGACCCTAGCGATTATTTCACACTACTGGCTAGCCAGGGGTGAGGGCCATCTTAATTCACTGCCGGACGCCTGTCTCCTTGCCATAGACGCGGAGAAGGCGTTCGACAGGGTGGAGTGGGACCACTTGTTGACAGCCCTAGACAAATTCGGAATTACAGGGGATTTTCACAATCTTATTCGTATACTTTACCAAGGCCCACGCACATCAGTCATAGTCAATGGCGAGGTCTCTCAATCCTTCCAACTGGAAAGAGGTACCCGCCAAGGATGCCCACTCTCGCCTCTCCTTTTCAACCTGGCGTTAGAGCCGTTGGCAATTCATCTTAGAAAGACTATGAGGGGTGTGAGCATTGGCTCCCAGTCCACACACCTATCCTTATACGCCGATGACTTACTGCTCTATATTCAGAACCCGAACACTGAAATTCCCAAACTTATTGACATGTTCCACCAATTTGGAGAGATATCAGGCTACAAAGTTAACCTGGATAAATCGGAGCTAACCTACCTGAAGAACACTGTGGGCCCAGATTCAGATTCACCTCAAATGCCCTTTAAAATTACAACAGGCGCCTTTAAATATTTAGGCATATATCTAGATATAAATCCAAACCTAATCTATAATCTTAACATTCCCCCAGTGCTCACGCAGGCTCAGGTCCTACTGGCTGGCTGGTCCAGGCTCCAACTCCCCCTGTCAGGTAGAATAAACTTAATAAAAATGATAGTGATGCCTAAGCTGCTTTATCCCCTTCAATTGCTACCGCTTCTCCTCACGCGAAAAGACATACAAGTAGAAAATAAAGCATTCTCTGGGTTTGTATGGAATGGCTCCCTAGCATGGAGTGGTATAACTGGTCCACACTGACCAAACTGGTCTTTGAATGGTTGGAGGGCACGTCAATGTTTGGCAATAAACAGCTAGAGGCATGCCTCGCCCACCCCCTGGCCCGATCCTACCTACCGCACGCAGAATTTCACTCATTACCGTCCCACACCAAAAACAATATTCTGTTTAGAGATCCCCTGAGGGCATGGGCGAGACTATGCAGGTGGTGGAGCCTCCCTCACACCATTACCAAGTATCTCCCATTACAGGGTAATCCAACCTTCCTTCCAGGCATGACCACACATATGTTCAGAGCATGGGAAGAGAGAGGTTTAACCTCGGTATCGCAACTCATAGACCCACTTTTTAATAACCTATACCCCTTAGCTTCAAGAAAAATATAACCTCCCTCCACACAGCACTTTTGCATATCTCCAATGTAACCATTATGTACGCAAGTTTCAAATTGACAGACTTGACACTAAGAATCGCACACACATAGGCCTCGATTTAGAGTTGGGCGGTAGCCGTCAAAACCAGCGTTAGAGGCTCCTAACGCTGGTTTTTACCGCCCTCTGGTATTTGGAGTCAGTCATTAAAGGGTCTAACGCTCACTTTCCAGCCGCGACTTTTCCATACCGCAGATCCCCTTACGTCAATTGCATATCCTATCTTTTCAATGGGATATTTCTAACTCCGGTATTTAGAGTCTTGGCTGAAGTGAGCGTTAGAAATCTAACGACAAAACTCCAGCTGCATAAAAAAGTCAGTAGTTAAGAGCTTTCTGGGCTAACGCTGGTTTATAAAGCTCTTAACTACTGTGCTCTAAAGTACACTAACACCCATAAACTGCCTACAGTGGAGAAAAAAAGTATTTAGTCAGCCACCAAGTGTGCAAGTTCTCCCACTTAAGAAGATGAGAGAGACCTGTAATTTTCATCATAGGTATACCTCAACTATGAGAGACAAAATGTGGAAACAAATCCAGACAATCACATTGTCTGATTTGGATAGAATTTATTTGCAAATTATGGTGGAAAATAAGTATTTGGTCACCTACAAACAAGCAAGATTTCTGGCTCTCACATACCTGTATCTTCTTCTTTAAGAGGCTCCTCTGTCCTCCACTCATTACCTGTATTAACGGCACCCATTTGAACTTGTTATCAGTATAAAAGACACCTGTCCACAACCTCAAACAGTCACACTCCAAACTCCACTATGGTGAAGACCAAAGAGCTGTTGAAGGACACCAGAAACAAAATTGTAGACCTGCACCAGGTTGGGAAGACTGAATCTGCAATAGGCAAGCAGCTTGGTGTGAAGAAATCAACTGTGGGAGCAATAATTAGAAAATGGAAGACATACAAGACCACTGATAATCTCCCTCGATCTGGGGCTCCACGCAAGATATCACCCCGTGGGGTCAAAATGATCACAAGAACGATGAGCAAACATCCCAGAACCACATGGGGGGACCTAGTGAATGACCTGCAGAGAGCTGGACCAACGTAACAAAGGCTACCATCAGTAACACACTACGCTGCCAGGGACTCAGATCCTGCAGTGCCAGACGTATCCCCCTGCTTAAGTCAGTACATGTCCGGGCCCGTCTGAAGTATGCTAGAGAGCATTTGGATGATCCAGAAGTGGATTGGGAGAATGTCATATGGTCAGATGAAACCAAAGTAGAACTGTTTGGTAGAAACACAACTTGTCGTGTTTGGAGGAGAGAGAACACTATACCTACTGTGAAGCATGGGGGTGGCAACATCATGCTTTGGGGCTGTTTCTCTGCAAAGGGAACAGGACGACTGATCCGTGTACATGAAAGAATGAATGGGGCCATGTATCGTGAGATTTTGAGTGCAAAACTCCTTCCATCAGCAAGGGCATTGAAGATGAAATGTGGCTGGGTCTTTCAGCATGACAATGATCCCAAACACACCGCCCCTGGGAAACAAAGGAGTGGCTTCGTAAGAAGCATTTCAAGGTCCTGAAGTGGCCTAGCCAGTCTCCAGATCTCAACCCCATAGAAAACCTTTGGAGGGAGTTGAAAGTCCGTGTTGCCCAGCAACAGCCCCAAAACATCACTGCTCTAGAGGAGATCTGCATGCAGGAATGGGCCAACATACCAGCAACAGTGTGTGACAACCTTGTGAAGACTTACAGAAAACATTTGACCTCTGTCATTGCCAACAAAGGATATATAACAAAGTATTGAGATGAACTTTTGATATTGACCAAATACTTATTTTCCACCATAATTTGCAAATAAATTCTTTCCAAATCAGACAATGTGATTGTCTGGATTTGTTTCCACATTTTGTCTTTCATAGTTGAGGTATACCTATGATGAAAATTACAGGCCTCTCTCATCTTCTTAAGTGGGAGAACTTGCACAATTGGTGGCTGACTAAATACTTTTTTCCCCACTGTATGTACCCCTAAACCGAGGCCCCCCCACATCGCCGCCACTCTATAAAAATTTTTTAACCCCTAATCTTCCGCTCCATACACTGCCGCCAACTACGTTATCCCTATGTACCCCTAATCTGCTGCCCCTAACACCGCTGACCCCTATATTATATTTATTAACCCCTAATCTGCCCCCCACAACATCGCCGCCAGCTACCTACACTTATTAACCCCTAATCTGCCGTCCGCACGCCGTCGCCACCTACATTATAGCTATGTACCCCTAATATGCTGCCCCTAACACCGCCGACCCCTATATTATATTTATTAACCCCTAATCTGCCACCCACAACGTCGCCTCCACCTGCCTACACTTATTAACCCCTAATCTGCCGAGTGGACCGCACGGCTATTATAATAAAGTTCTTAACCCTTAATCCGCCTCACTCCCGCCTCAATAACCCTATAATAAATAGTATTAACCCCTAATCTGCCCTCCCTAACATCGCCGACACCTAACTTCAAGTATTAACCCCTAATCTGCCGATCGGAGCTCACCGCTAATAAATGTTTTAACCCCTAAAGCTAATTTTAACCCTAACCCTAACACCCCCCTAGGTTAAATATAATTTTATTCTAACGAAATAAATTAACTCTTATTAAATAAATTATTCCTATTTAAATCTAAATACTTACCTGTAAAATAAACCCTAATATAGATACAATATAAATTATAATTATATTATAGCTATTTTAGGATTAATATTTATTTTACAGGCAACTTTGTATTTATTTTAACCAGGTACAATAGCTATTAAATAGTTAAGAACTATTTAATAGCTAAAATAGTTAAAATAATTACAAAATTACCAGTAAAATAAATCCTAACCTAAGTTACAATTAAACCTAACACTACACTATCAATAAATAAATTAAATACAATATCTACAATTATCTACAATTAAACCTAACATTACACTATCAATAAATAAATTAAATAAAATACCTACAATTATCTTCAATTAAACCTAACACTACACTATCAATAAATTAATTAAATACAATATCTACAAATAAATACAATGAAATAAACTAACTAAAGTACAAAAAATAAAAAAGAACTAAGTTACAAAAAATAAAAAAATATTTACAAACGTTAGAAAAATATTACAACAATTTTAAACTAATTACACCTACTCTAAGCCCCCTAATAAAATAACAAAGCCCCCCAAAATAAAAAAAATGCCCTACCCTATTCTAAATTAAAAACGTTCAAAGCTCTTTTACCTTACCATCCCTGAACAGGGCCCTTTGCTCGGGCTGAACGTCCATCCTCGGGCTGAAGTCTGGATCCAAGCGGCGGCAGAAGAAATCCATCATCGGGCTGAAGTCGGAAGTCCATCATCGGGATGAAGTCTTCTATCAAGCCGCATCTTCAATCTTCTTTCTTCTGGAGCGGAGCGGAGCCATCTTCTTCCAAGCCGACGCGGAACATCCTCTTCTAACGACGCCTACTCGCCGAATGACGGTTTAGAAGAGGATGTTCCGCGTCGGCTTGGAAGAAGATGGCTCTGCTCCACTCCAGAACAAAGAAGATTGAAGATGCGGCTTGATAGAAGACTTCATCCCAATGATGGACTTCCGACTTCAGCCGAAGATGGATTTCTTCAGCCGCCGCTTGGATCCAGACTTCAGCCTGAGGATGGACGTCACTCTTCAGCCCCCCGCTTGGGCTTGGATCAACACTTCCGAGGACCGATCGGTGAACCTGGTATGGTGAAGATAAGGTAGGAAGATCTTCAGGGGCTTAGTGTTAGGTTTATTTAAGGGGGGTTTGGGTTAGATTAGGGGTATGTGGGTGGTGGGTTGTAATGTTGGGGGGGATTGTATGTGTTTTTTTTACAGGCAAAAGAGCTGAATTCTTTGGGGCATGCCCCGCAAAGGGCCCTGTTCAGGGCTGGTAAGGTAAAAGAGCTTTGAACTTTTTAAATTTAGAATAGGGTAGGGCATTTTTTTATTTTGGGGGGCTTTGTTATTTTATTAGGGGTCTTAGAGTAGGTGTAATTAGTTTAAAATTGTTGTAATATTTTTCTAATGTTTGTAAATATTTTTTTATTTTTTGTAACTTAGTTCTTTTTTATTTTTTGTACTTTAGTTAGTTTATTTCATTTTATTTATTTGTAGATATTGTATTTAATTAATTTATTGATAGTGTAGTGATAGGTTTAATTGTAGATAATTGTAGGTATTGTATTTAATGTATTTATTGATAGTGTAGTGTTAGGTTTAATTGTAACTTAGGTTAGGATTTATTTTACAGGTAATTTTGTAATTATTTTAACTATTTTAGCTATTAAATAGTTCTTAACTATTTAATAGCTATTGTACCTGGTTAAAATAAATACAAAGTTGCCTGTAAAATAAATATTAATCCTAAAATAGCTAAAATATAATTATAATTTATATTGTATCTATATTAGGGTTTATTTTACAGGTAAGTATTTAGATTTAAATAGGAATAATTTATTTAATAAGAGTTAATTTATTTCGTTAGAATAAAATTATATTTAACTTAGGGGGGTGTTAGGGTTAGGGTTAAAATTAGCTTTAGGGGTTAAAAAATTTATTAGAGTAGCGGTGAGCTCCGATCAGCAGATTAGGGGTTAATACTTGAAGTTAGGTGTCGGCGATGTTAGGGAGGGCAGATTAGGGGTTAATACTATTTATTATAGGGTTATTGAGGCGGCAGTGAGGCGGATTAGGGGTTAATAACTTTATTATAATAGCGGTGCGGTCCGCTCGGCAGATTAGGGGTTAATAAGTGTAGGCAGGTGGAGGCGACTTTGCGGGGGGCAGATTAGGGGTTAATAAATATAATATAGGGGTCGGCGGTGTTAGGGGCAGCAGATTAGGGGTACATAGGGATAATGTAAGTAGCGGCGGTTTACGGAGCGGCAGATTAGGGGTTAATAATAATATGCAGGGGTCAGCGATAGCGGGGGCGGCAGAATAGGGGTTAATAAGTGTAAGGTTAGGGGTGTTTAGACTCGGGGTACATGTTAGAGTGTTAGGTGCAGACGTAGGAAGTGTTTCCCCATAGCAAACAATGGGGCTGCGTTAGGAGCTGAACGCAGCTTTTTTGCAGGTGTTAGGTTTTTTTTCAGCTCAAACAGCCCCATTGTTTTCTATGGGGGAATCGTGCATGAGCACGTTTTTGAAGCTGGCCGCGTCCATAAGCACCGCTGGTATCGAGAGTTGAAGTTGCGTTAAATATGCTCTACGCTCCTTTTTTGGAGCCTAATGCAGCCATTCTGTGAACTCTCAATACCAGCAGTATTTAAAAGGTGCGGCCAGAAAAAAGCCAGCTTTAGCTACGCACCCCTTTGGCCACAGAACTCTAAATCTAGGCGATAGATAGCCTGTTTTCCTTAGCCAAACAGGGAGTCCACTCCATCTCATACATCTACAACCTAATCATACAAAAGACATCTGACGACGTCACACGACTCCTGAGCGACAAATGGACTGGTATCATGCATACGGACATAGGCGCAGACGTCCTAACTGACAGTTTCGAGCGAATGATCCGAGCCACCCTAGCCTCAGAAGTAAGAGAATCACACCTTAAACGCATGCATCATAGCTACATTACACCTGCACTACAAGCCAAATGGGTGCCCAATGCAAGTAAAACATGTCTTAAGTGCTCCCTCCCAGACCCAGATGTATTGCACCTATTTTGGGACTGCCCTAAGATTTTACAGTTTTGGGCAAAGATACAATTCTGCTCTCAAAAAATCATGAGCAGACGTCCTTGGTTGACAAGACAAGAGGTCTTCTTTTTGAGAGGCCCCGCCCAATCTTCCCCTGAGGATCGCTTCTTAAATTCTATAATACTACTGGCCAGGAAGTTAATACTTAAACACTGGATATCCCCCAAACCCCCGCACATAACCCAACTCATAAGATTAGTACACACTCAACTTCTTGTTGAACAGGCTGATGTTAAGGGGGACATGGAGAAGAGGGTAAAACATTTCATGACCAAGTGGGAACCTTACCTATTGCATCTCGCTCCTGACATTAGGCAACACCTCCTGGCCCCTTTTCTTAACAGTACTTACCTGATGACTGAACACATGAAGGGCCGATGGCTCCTGACCGTAAGAAACCCTTGATCTCTGATATAGCATTTGACATTTACCTTAACCTTTATGACGTGTCTTGTATCGCTGCTGTGGTCTGGACATTTGGTCACTTGAAAGATGGCTGCTGGACTCCGAGGGCTCTCCCCTTCACCACTACCCCCCCCTTTTTTTCTTCCTCAGCGGAGGAACCCTTGAGGTACTTTAGAAAAATAACTTTAGTTTTCTGTCGAGCCTCATAAAGCTCATAGTTTATAATTTGTGGTTTATTATGTTTTTTTCTTAGGAATGTTACAAATATGTTATCTCTCGAAATGTTTAGACAGACACAATTATTTAACTGCACTTGTGTCTCTAATCCATGAAGCCCTTACTAATTGGATATCCCTGTTGGATGTCCGGGTAGATTTTAGTTGCGAACCACCAGGCTTAACTGAGCGTATTGATTGACTAATATTATACACTGCCCATGATCCATAGTGAAACAAAGACTCTTGGACAAAGGCAACAGGGGTCATTTTGGGTGAAACTGGGCTCTTAAATGCTTGCTACCTCTCCCTGTTTCCCCCCTTCCCCCCAACTACCCTTTCAATCTTTCCTTGCTCCCACCCCTCTACCCTATTCCCCATCCCCAAGCTCCTTCCCAGAGCCCTTCCCACTCCTCCCCTTCCACCCCCCCCCAAGCTAGGAAAAATAAAAATAAACTCAGAAGGAGATTGTTAGATAACAATTCCATGTATTTCACACCCCAACTTGTTGCACTTCCGAACATGTAAATGTATTTTTGTATCTCATACATGGGAATTTTGTTTATTCTCCACATTGTTTGATGTTCTGTATCTCCGTCTGAGTTCATGAAAATAAAGTTATAAAAAAAAGAAAATAGTTCTGAGCAGAATATAAAAAGATTTTTTCAGAAATGTGAAAAGATCATTTGAAAATTCACATTAAATATTCAAAACTGTATGGTTCATACTTTTAGGAACTCTGAATATGTAATAGAAGCTAGAACAAAAGGTGTATTTTCATAGAAGAGTCAGGGCTTTGGTGAAAAAAGAGAGAGATAATATGGAATATAACCTTTTTTTTTTTTTTTTTGTTAAATTATATGGTCATATAAAATTTGTTTTTAAAATGCATCGTAATATGTGTTAAAATCATAACTATAATACATCTTCTTTTGTCACATTTTGAAATTGTTTCAAACATATATGCTATTTCTCTTTGTTTGGTCTATCTTTCTTTATGTATATAATGATACTTAATATTCAATAAAAAGATATTTAAATAAAATATATCCAGCCTGACAATAGATTATAATTATTCATTATCTTTTGAATAAATAACTTAAAATGGTCTTCCGTCTATCTTATCAGTACCATAATTTCTTAATTCAATACCTGTATTGGCTTTTGGCCTCTCTGAATTTTCTCAGAAAGTCTGCAAGAGGTCCCATTTCCCATTAGGGCCTTTTATCACATAATATTTGACCATTCTCAACTTGGGTTGATTCACATATTTTCTCAGGTCTCAGAAATGTGTTCTTGTTGGGATATAGGGTTTTCACTTAAACATTTCTCACATTTGTTTATTAAAGAAATATTACCTCTAGTATCATTTTGTTCTGTGATAATTGTCACATACACATTCTAAAAAGTTTAACTTAAGGGGTTTTATTTTATTTCCATCTCTGTATAATCAGTAGTGATGTCGCAAATTGTTCGCCGGCAAATAGTTCCCGGCGAACATAGCTTGTTCTCGTTCGCAACGGCGGGCGAACATATGCGATGTTCGATCCGCCCCCTATTCATCATCATTGAGTAAACTTTGACCCTGTATCTCACAGTCTGCAGACACATTCCAGCCAATCAGCAGCAGACCCTCCCTCCCAGACCCTCCCAGCTCCTGGACAGCAGCCATTTTAGATTCATTCGGAAGCTGCATTGTTAGTGAGAGGAGGGATAGTGTAGCTGCTGGTGATTTAATAGGTAAATTGATAGCTAGGCTAGTGTATTCAGTGTCCACTGCAGCCCTGAAGGACTCATCTGATCTCTGCTGTAAGGACAGCACCCCAAAAAGCCCTTTTTAGGGCTAGAACATCAGTCTGTTTTTTTTTTTTTCCTGTGTAATCTAATTGCAGTTGCCTGCCTGCCAAGCCACTTGCCCAGTGCCACCACTCATATCTGGTGTAACAGTAGTGTAAATTAAAAAAAAAAAAACTTTTTTGACTGTGAAACATCAGTCTGCTTATGTAATCTAATTGCAGTTGCCTGCCTGCCAGCGTGTGTGCCAGGCCCACTTGCTCAGTGCCACCACTCATATCTGGTGTAACAGTAGTGTAAATTTAAAAAAAAACAACCTTTTTCGACTGTGAAACATCAGTCTGCTAGTGTAATCTAATTGCAGTTGCCTGTCTGCCAGCGTGTGTGCCAGGCTCACAGCATATACTGTGCACACTTGCCCAGTGCCACCACTCAGATCTGGTGTAACAGTAGTGTAAATTTAACAAAAAAAACTTTTTTGACTGTGAAACATCAGTCTGCTTGTGTAATCTAATTGCAGTTGCCTGCCTGCCTACCAGAGAGTGTGCCAGTCTGCTTTTTTGTGTCAGGCTCACAGCGTATACTGTGCCCACTTGCCCAGTGCCACCACTCATATCTTGTTTAATAGTAGTGTAAGTGTACATTTAAAAAAAAAAAAACTTTTTGGACTGTGAAACATCAGTCTGCTTTTTTGTGTCAGGCTCACAGCCTATGCTGTGCCCACTTGCCCAGTGGCACCACTCATATTTTGTTTAATAGTATTGTAAGTGTACATTTAAAAAAAAAAAACTTTTTTGACTGTGAAACATCAGTCTGCTTTTTTGTGTCAGGCTCACAGCGTATACTGTGCCCACTTGCCCAGTGGCACCACTCATATCTTGTTTAATAGCAGTGTAAGTGTACATTTTAAAAAAAAACTTTTTGGACTGTGAAACATCAGTCTGCTTTTTTGTGTCAGGCTCACAGCCTATACTGTGCCCACTTGCCCAATGGCACCACTCATATTTTGTTTAATAGTAGTGTAAGTGTACATTTAAAAAAAACAAAAAACTTTTTAGACTGTGAAACATCAGTCTGCTTTTCTGTGTCAGGCTCACAGCGTATACTGTGCCCACTTGCCCAGTGCCACCACTCATATCTTGTTTAATAGTAGTGTAAGTGTACATTTAAAAAAATAAAAACTTTTTGGACTGTGAAACATCAGTCTGCTTTTTTGTGTCAGGCTCACAGCGTATACTGTGCCCACTTGCCCAGTGCCACCACTCATATCTTGTTTAATAGTAGTGTAAGTGTACATTTAAAAAAAACAAAAAACTTTTTGGACTGTGAAACATCAGTCTGCTTTTTTGTGTCAGGCTCACAGCCTATACTGTGCCCACTTGCCCAGTGCCACCACTCATATCTTGTTTAATAGTAGTGTATGTGTACATTTAAAAAAATAAAAACTTTTTGGACTGTGAAACATCTGTCTGCTTTTTTGTGTCAGGCTCACAGCGTATACTGTGCCCACTTGCCCAGTGCCACCACTCATATCTTGTTTAATAGTAGTGTAAGTGTACATTTTAAAAAAAAAAAACTTTTTGGACTGTGAAACATCAGTCTGCTTTTTTGTGTCAGGCTCACAGCCTATGCTGTGCCCACTTGCCCAGTGGCACCACTCATATTTTGTTTAATAGTATTGTAAGTGTACATTTAAAAAAAAAAAACTTTTTTGACTGTGAAACATCAGTCTGCTTTTTTGTGTCAGGCTCACAGCGTATACTGTGCCCACTTGCCCAGTGGCACCACTCATATCTTGTTTAATAGCAGTGTAAGTGTACATTTTAAAAAAAAACTTTTTGGACTGTGAAACATCAGTCTGCTTTTTTGTGTCAGGCTCACAGCCTATACTGTGCCCACTTGCCCAATGGCACCACTCATATTTTGTTTAATAGTAGTGTAAGTGTACATTTAAAAAAAAAAAAAACTTTTTAGACTGTGAAACATCAGTCTGCTTTTCTGTGTCAGGCTCACAGCGTATACTGTGCCCACTTGCCCAGTGCCACCACTCATATCTTGTTTAATAGCAGTGTAAGTGTACATTTAAAAAAATAAAAACTTTTTGGACTGTGAAACATCAGTCTGCTTTTTTGTGTCAGGCTCACAGCGTATACTGTGCCCACTTGCCCAGTGGCACCACTCATATCTTGTTTAATAGCAGTGTAAGTGTACATTTTAAAAAAAAACTTTTTGGACTGTGAAACATCAGTCTGCTTTTTTGTGTCAGGCTCACAGCCTATACTGTGCCCACTTGCCCAATGCCACCACTCATATTTTGTTTAATAGTAGTGTAAGTGTACATTTAAAAAAAACAAAAAACTTTTTAGACTGTGAAACATCAGTCTGCTTTTCTGTGTCAGGCTCACAGCGTATACTGTGCCCACTTGCCCAGTGCCACCACTCATATCTTGTTTAATAGCAGTGTAAGTGTACATTTAAAAAAATAAAAACTTTTTGGACTGTGAAACATCAGTCTGCTTTTTTGTGTCAGGCTCACACCGTATACTGTGCCCACTTGCCCAGTGCCACCACTCATATCTTGTTCAATAGTAGTGTAAGTGTACATTTAAAAAAAACAAAAAACTTTTTGGACTGTGAAACATCAGTCTGCTTTTTTGTGTCAGGCTCACAGCCTATACTGTGCCCACTTGCCCAGTGCCACCACTCATATCTTGTTTAATAGTAGTGTAAGTGTACATTTAAAAAAATAAAAACTTTTTGGACTGTGAAACATCAGTCTGCTTTTTTGTGTCAGGCTCACAGCGTATACTGTGCCCACTTGCCCAGTGCCACCACTCATATCTTGTTTAATAGTAGTGTAAGTGTACATTTAAAAAAAAAAAAACTTTTTGGACTGTGAAACATCAGTCTGCTTTTTTGTGTCAGGCTCACAGCCTATGCTGTGCCCACTTGCCCAGTGGCACCACTCATATTTTGTTTAATAGTATTGTAAGTGTACATTTAAAAAAAAAAAACTTTTTTGACTGTGAAACATCAGTCTGCTTTTTTGTGTCAGGCTCACAGCGTATACTGTGCCCACTTGCCCAGTGGCACCACTCATATCTTGTTTAATAGCAGTGTAAGTGTACATTTTAAAAAAAAACTTTTTGGACTGTGAAACATCAGTCTGCTTTTTTGTGTCAGGCTCACAGCGTATACTGTGCCCACTTGCCCAGTGCCACCACTCATATCTTGTTTAATAGTAGTGTAAGTGTACATTTAAAAAAAACAAAAAACTTTTTGGACTGTGAAACATCAGTCTGCTTTTTTGTGTCAGGCTCACAGCCTATACTGTGCCCACTTGCCCAGTGCCACCACTCATATCTTGTTTAATAGTAGTGTAAGTGTACATTTAAAAAAATAAAAACTTTTTGGACTGTGAAACATCAGTCTGCTTTTTTGTGTCAGGCTCACAGCGTATACTGTGCCCACTTGCCCAGTGCCACCACTCATATCTTGTTTAATAGTAGTGTAAGTGTACATTTTAAAAAAAAAAAACTTTTTGGACTGTGAAACATCAGTCTGCTTTTTTGTGTCAGGCTCACAGCCTATGCTGTGCCCACTTGCCCAGTGGCACCACTCATATTTTGTTTAATAGTATTGTAAGTGTACATTTAAAAAAAAAAAACTTTTTTGACTGTGAAACATCAGTCTGCTTTTTTGTGTCAGGCTCACAGCGTATACTGTGCCCACTTGCCCAGTGGCACCACTCATATCTTGTTTAATAGCAGTGTAAGTGTACATTTTAAAAAAAAACTTTTTGGACTGTGAAACATCAGTCTGCTTTTTTGTGTCAGGCTCACAGCCTATACTGTGCCCACTTGCCCAATGGCACCACTCATATTTTGTTTAATAGTAGTGTAAGTGTACATTTAAAAAAAAAAAAAAACTTTTTAGACTGTGAAACATCAGTCTGCTTTTCTGTGTCAGGCTCACAGCGTATACTGTGCCCACTTGCCCAGTGCCACCACTCATATCTTGTTTAATAGCAGTGTAAGTGTACATTTAAAAAAATAAAAACTTTTTGGACTGTGAAACATCAGTCTGCTTTTTTGTGTCAGGCTCACAGCGTATACTGTGCCCACTTGCCCAGTGGCACCACTCATATCTTGTTTAATAGCAGTGTAAGTGTACATTTTAAAAAAAAACTTTTTGGACTGTGAAACATCAGTCTGCTTTTTTGTGTCAGGCTCACAGCCTATACTGTGCCCACTTGCCCAATGCCACCACTCATATTTTGTTTAATAGTAGTGTAAGTGTACATTTAAAAAAAACAAAAAACTTTTTAGACTGTGAAACATCAGTCTGCTTTTCTGTGTCAGGCTCACAGCGTATACTGTGCCCACTTGCCCAGTGCCACCACTCATTTCTTGTTTAATAGCAGTGTAAGTGTACATTTAAAAAAATAAAAACTTTTTGGACTGTGAAACATCAGTCTGCTTTTTTGTGTCAGGCTCACAGCGTATACTGTGCCCACTTGCCCAGTGCCACCACTCATATCTTGTTTAATAGTAGTGTAAGTGTACATTTAAAAAAAACAAAAAACTTTTTGGACTGTGAAACATCAGTCTGCTTTTTTGTGTCAGGCTCACAGCCTATACTGTGCCCACTTGCCCAGTGCCACCACTCATATCTTGTTTAATAGTAGTGTAAGTGTACATTTAAAAAAATAAAAACTTTTTGGACTGTGAAACATCAGTCTGCTTTTTTGTGTCAGGCTCACAGCGTATACTGTGCCCACTTGCCCAGTGCCACCACTCATATCTTGTTTAATAGTAGTGTAAGTGTACATTTAAAAAAAAAAAAACTTTTTGGACTGTGAAACATCAGTCTGCTTTTTTGTGTCAGGCTCACAG
Organism: Bombina bombina; assembly: GCF_027579735.1. Classification (NCBI taxonomy): domain Eukaryota; kingdom Metazoa; phylum Chordata; class Amphibia; order Anura; family Bombinatoridae; genus Bombina; species Bombina bombina. The sequence continues at coordinate 207,528,294 of NC_069506.1, forward strand.
CCTATGCTGTGCCCACTTGCCCAGTGGCACCACTCATATTTTGTTTAATAGTATTGTAAGTGTACATTTAAAAAAAAAAAAACTTTTTGGACTGTGAAACATCAGTCTGCTTTTTTGTGTCAGGCTCACAGCGTATACTGTGCCCACTTGCCCAGTGGCACCACTCATATCTTGTTTAATAGCAGTGTAAGTGTACATTTTAAAAAAAAACTTTTTGGACTGTGAAACATCAGTCTGCTTTTTTGTGTCAGGCTCACAGCCTATACTGTGCCCACTTGCCCAATGGCACCACTCATATTTTGTTTAATAGTAGTGTAAGTGTACATTTAAAAAAAAAAAAAACTTTTTAGACTGTGAAACATCAGTCTGCTTTTCTGTGTCAGGCTCACAGCGTATACTGTGCCCACTTGCCCAGTGCCACCACTCATATCTTGTTTAATAGCAGTGTAAGTGTACATTTAAAAAAATAAAAACTTTTTGGACTGTGAAACATCAGTCTGCTTTTTTGTGTCAGGCTCACAGCGTATACTGTGCCCACTTGCCCAGTGCCACCACTCATATCTTGTTTAATAGTAGTGTAAGTGTACATTTAAAAAAAACAAAAAACTTTTTGAACTGTGAAACATCAGTCTGCTTTTTTGTGTCAGGCTCACAGCCTATACTGTGCCCACTTGCCCAGTGCCACCACTCATATCTTGTTTAATAGTAGTGTAAGTGTACATTTAAAAAAATAAAAAACTTTTTGGACTGTGAAACATCAGTCTGCTTTTTTGTGTCAGGCTCACAGCGTATACTGTGCCCACTTGCCCAGTGCCACCACTCATAACTTGCTTAATAGTAGTGTAAGTGTACATTTAAAAACAAAAAAAACTTTTTGGACTGTGAAACATCAGTCTGCTTTTTTGTGTCAGGCTCACAGCGTATACTGTGCCCACTTGCCCAGTGCCACCACTCATATCTTGTTTAATAGTAGTGTAAGTGTACATTTAAAAAAATAAAAACTTTTTGGACTGTGATACATCAGTCTGCTTTTTTGTGTCAGGCTCACAGCGTATACTGTGCCCACTTGCCCAGTACCACCACTCATATCTTGTTTAATAGTAGTGTAAGTGTACATTTAAAAACAAACAAAAAATTTTGGACTGTGAAACATGTCTGCTTTTTTGTGTCAGGCTCACAGCGTATACTGTGCCCACTTGCCCAGTGCCACCACTCATATCTTGTTTAATAGTAGTGTAAGTGTACATTTAAAAAAAAAAACTTTTTGGACTGTGAAACATCAGTCTGCTTTTTTGTGTCAGGCTCACGGCGTATACTGTGCCCACTTGCCCAGTGCCACCACTCATATCTTGTATAATAGTAGTGTAAGTGTAAATTTAAAAAAAAAATAACTTTTTTGACTGTGAAACATCAGTCTGCTATTTTGTGTCAGGCTCACAGCGTATACTGTGCCCACTTGCCCAGTGCCACCACTCATATCTTGTTTAATAGTAGTGTAAGTGTACATTTAAAAAAATAAAAACTTTTCGGACTGTGAAACATCAGTCTGCTTTTTTGTGTCAGGCTCACAGCGTATACTGTGCCCACTTGCCCAGTGCCACCACTCATATCTTGTTTAATAGTAGTTTAAGTGTACATTAAAAAAAACAAAAAAAACTTTTTGGACTGTGAAACATCAGTCTGCTTTTTTGTGTCAGGCTCACAGCGTATACTGTGCCCACTTGCCCAGTGCCACCACTCATATCTTGTTTAATAGTAGTGTAAGTGTACATTTAAAAACAAAAAAAACTTTTTGGACTGTGAAACATCAGTCTGCTTTTTTGTGTCAGGCTCAAAGCGCATACTGTGCCCACTTGCCCAGTGCCACCACTCATATCTTGTTTAATAGTAGTGTAAGTGTACATTTAAAAAAATAAAAACTTTTTGGACTGTGAAACATCAGTCTGCTTTATTGTGTCAGGCTCACAGCGTATACTGTGCCCACTTGCCCAGTGCCACCACTCATATCCTGTTTAATAGTAGAGTAAGTGTACATTTAAAAAAAAAAAACTTTTTGGACTGTGAAACATCAGTCTGCTTTTTTTGTGTCAGGCTCACGGCGTATACTGTGCCCACTTGCCCAGTGACACCACTCATATCTTGTTTAATAGTAGTGTAATTGTAAATTTAAAAAAAAAATAACTTTTTTGACTGTGAAACATCAGTCTGCTTTTTTGTGTCAGGCTCACAGCGTATACTATGCCCACTTGCCCAGTGCCACCACTCATATCTTGTTTAATAGTAGTGTAAGTGTACATTTAAAAAATAAAAACTTTTTTGGTCTGTGAAACATCAGTCTGCTTTTTTGTGTCAGGCTCACAGCGTATACTGTGCCCACTTGCCCAGTGGCACCACTCATATATTGTTTAATAGTAGAGTAAGTGTACATTTAAAAAAATAAAAACTTTTTTGGACTGTGAAACATCAGTCTGCTTTTTTGTGTCAGGCTTACAGCGTATACTGTGCCCACTTGCCCACTGCCACCACTCATATCTTGTTTAATAGTAGTGTAAGTGTACATTTAAAAACAAAAAAAAACTTTTTGGACTGTGAAACATCAGTCTGCTTTTTTGTGTCAGGCTCACAGCGTATACTGTGCCCACTTGCCCAGTGCCACCACTCATATCTTGTTTAATAGTAGTGTAAGTGTTCATTAAAAAAAATGACAGGCAGAGGCAGGCCACCCTGCAGGTGCTGTCGTGGTTGTGGTGCTGGGATTCCCTTTGGCCCTAGAATAATGCCCAGTGTTCAGAGGCCATGTCCCATGAACTCGAAAAGTTCTGAGGACATAGTTGACTTTTTAACACAGGACACCCAATCTTCTATATCTTCTGCTCCGAACCTTGACGCACCATCCTCCTCCAGCTTATCTTCGGGCACCTCTCAAGTTACCACTCCCCGCCTGCCGCCACCACCAACACTAGCACCATAACCGCTTCACTTGATCTGTCAGAGGAGTTATTTACACATCAGTTGGAAGAAATGAGTGATGCGCAACCATCATTGACAGAGGATGTAGATAACAGAGATATGTCCCAGTCAGGCAGCATTACAGACATGGATGTACGGTGTGATGATGATGATGTTGTACCCACTGCTGCTTCCTTTGTTGATTTGTCAGATACAAGTGAAGCGGTTGATTATGACGATATGTCCGTGGATGTCACGTGGGTGCCCCTAGAAGAGAAGAAGAAGAGGGGGAAAGTTCAGATGGGGAGACAGAGAGGAGGAGACGAGTTGGAAGCAGGGGGAGGTCGTCGCAAGGAGCTAGTGGCACAGTTAGACAGCATGCATCGGCACCCGGGGTCAGCCAGACAGCACGCCAATCAATGCATGCTGTTGCCACCACCAGAATGCCGTCATCGCAGAGCTCAGCAGTGTGGCATTTTTTTTGTGTGTCTGCCTCTGACAACAGCGATGCCATTTGCAACCTGTGCCAAAAGAAACTGAGTCATGGGAAGTCCAACACCCACCTAGGTACAACTGCTTTGCGAAGGCACATGATCGCACATCACAAACGCCTATGGGATCAACACATGAGTAGAAGCAGCACACAAACTCAAAACCGCCATCCTCCTCCTGGTCCAGCATCTTCAGCCATGTCAACCACTGCTGTCCTCCTTGCCCCCTCTCAACCATCCGCCACTCCGTCTCTCTTCCGGAGCAGTTCCTGCTCATTTGCCCACAGTCAGGTGTCTGTCAAGGACATGTTTGAGCGTAAGAAGCCAATGTCACAAAGTCACCCCCTTGCCCGGCGTCTGACAGCTGGCTTGTCTGAACTCTTAGCCCGCCAGCTTTTACCATACAAGCTGGTGGAGTCTGAGGAGTTCAAAAAATTTGTAGCTATTGGGACACTGCAGTGGAAGGTACCCGGACGAAATTTCTTTGCACAAAAGGCAATCCCCAACCTGTACTCGATTGTACAAAAGGAAGTAATGGCATGTCTAGCACACAGTTTTGGGGTAAGGGTCCATCTGACCACTGATAGCTGTACTGCAAAGCATGGTCATGGCAGGTAAATCACCTACACTGTGCATTGGGTAAACCTGCTGATGGCTGCAAAGCATGGAATGCATGGCTCTGCAGAGGAGTTGCTGCCACCTCCTCTACTCCTCCTACTCCATCCTCTTCCATAACCTCCTCAGCTGGGTCCTCTTCTGCTGCTGCGTCTTGCTCCACATCAACGGCACCCCCCAGCTCCCCAGGTACTATTCCACATCCCGGATACGGCAGTGTCACACAGTCTTCTGGTTGACTTGCCTGTAAGCAGAGAGTCACACCGGACCAGCACTCCTGTCTGCCCTGAACGTGCAGGTGGATCAGTGGCTGACTCTGCACCAACTGGATATCGGCAAAGTGGTTTCTGACAACGGAAGTAATTTGGTGGCGGCATTGAAATTGGGCAAGTTGACACATGTGCCGTGCATGGCACATGTGTGTAATCTGATCGTACAACGCTTTGTGCATAAGTACCCAGGCTTACAGGACATCCTGAAGCAGGCCAGTAAGGTGTGTGGCCATTTCAGGCATTCCTACACGGCCATGGTGCACTTTTCAGATTTCCAGCAGCGAAAACAACATGCCAGTGAGGCGCTTGATTTGCAACAGCCCAACAAGTTGGAATTCAACACTCCTAATGTTCGACCGCCTGCTCCAACAAGAAAAAGCCGTTAACGAGTATTTGTATGACCGGGGTGCTAGGACAGCCTCTGCGGAGCTGGGAATTTTTTTGCCACGTTACTGGACACTCATGCGCAATGCCTGTAGTTTCATGTATCCTTTTGAGGAGGTGACAAACCTAGTCAGTCGCACCGAAGGCACCATCAGCGACATCATACCATTTGTTTTCTTCCTGGAGCGTGCCCTGCGAAGAGTGCTGGATCAGGCCATAGATGAGCGTGAAGAGGAAGAGTTGTGGTCACCATCACCACCAGAAACAGCTTTATCAGCATCGCTTGCTGGACCAGCGGCAACACTGGAAGAGGATTGTGAGGAAGAGGAGTCAGAGGAGGAATAATAGAGAGTGGTGTATACAATATATAGGAGGAATGTTGCTTTGAGGAGGAGGAGGAAGACCAACCACAACAGGCATCCCAGGGTGCTCATTGTCACCTATCTGGTACCCGTGGTGTTGTACGTGGCTGGGGGGAAGAAGATACCTTCAGTGAGATCACTGAGGACGAGGAACGGGACATGAGTAGCTCGGCATCCAACCTTGTGCAAATGGGGTCTTTCATGCTGTCGTGCCTGTTGAGGGACCCTCGTATAAAAAAGCTGAAGGAGAATGACCTGTACTGGGTGTCCACGCTACTAGACCCCCGGTATAAGCATAAAGTGCCTGAAATGTTACCGAATTACCGCAAGTTGGAAAGGATGCAGCAGTTCCAAAATAAATTAAAAAGTATGCTTTACACAGCATATAAGGGTGATGTCACAGCACAACGGGAATCTAACAGGGGAAGAGGTGAAAGTAATCCTCCGACTCCCACGACCACGCCGGCAAGGACAGGACGCTTTACAGATGTGTTGTTGATGGAGGAAATGTGGAGCTTTTTAAGTCCTATGCATCGCCACAGCCCTTCGGGGTCCACCCTCAGAGAACAACTCGACCGACAGGTAGCAGACTACCTCGCCTTAACTGCAGATCTCGACACTCTGAGGAGCGATGAACCCCTTGACTACTGGGTGTGCAGGCTTGACCTGTGGTCTGAGCTATCCCAATTTGCGATAGAACTTCTGGCCTGCCCCGCTTCAAGTGTCCTGTCAGAAAGGACCTTCAGTGCAGCAGGAGGTATTGTCACTGAGAAGAGAAGTCGCCTAGGTCAAAAAAGTCTAGATTACCTCACCTCTATTAAGATGAATGAGGGATGGATCCTGAAGGGACTGACATTGGGCGATACATTTGAGTAAAAAGGGCCTGATGAGATGAGCTGCCTTGGGCTAAAAATGGTCCACACGCTGCTGTATTTTATCTTCGAATGCCGGATGACTTGCGTGACTTATGCGCCACCAACTAGGGTTCAAGCCGCAATGTTTTAGGGCACTTTCTGCCTGGGAAACAAACATAAATTTTTCTGGCCGCTGCTACAGCAGTGGCTGCAACAATACCTAATTTTTCAGGCATGTGCACATGCCAAATTTTTCTGGCCTCTGGTGCTGCACTGTGGCTTCAAAAACAAAACAAAAAAAAAGGCATGTAACAGAGATTAAACTTATAGGAATAGTACTACTTAACACACCACTCCTATCTGGTGGCACATTATATTGCATGCGCAGTGCCACAAATTTGAAGTAGGAGGACCGACCAAGCATCTTTTTCCATCTCCCTGTTCCTAAAATCCATGCCATATACACGTCCCCTGATAGGGGACGTAACAGGGATTAAACTGATAAGAATAGTACTACTTAACACACCACTCATATCTGGTGGCACAGTAGATTGCACACGTAGTTCCCCAAATTTGAAGTAGGAGGACCGACCAAGCATCTTTTTCCATCTCCCGGTTCCTAAAATCCATGCCATATACACGTCCCCTGACAGGGGACGTAACAGGGATTAAACTGATAAGAATAGTACTACTTAACACACCACTCATATCTGGTGGCACAGTAGATTGCACGCGCAGTGCCCCAAATTTGAAGTAGGAGGACCGACAAAGCATCTTTTTCCATCTCCAGGTTCCTAAAATCCATGCCATATACACGTCCCCTGATAGCGGATGTAACAGGGATTAAACTGATAAGAATAGTACTACTTAACACACCACTCATATCTGGTGGCACAGTAGATTGCACGCGGTGCTCTGAGAAAATGCAAGAGGACATTTGGCAGACGAACATTTGGCAGACGGACATTTGGCCGACAGACAGAAAGCTAAAGAATGTTCCGATTTCAGCCGAGGGCAGATACGTTCCAGAGTGCTCTGTTCTAATCAGAGCCTCGGGTGCCGCAGCTGCCTCTGGGAACCTTACCATGGGTCTCAGACCGCACGTCTTGTAATTCTCTGTCTGGGAAATTATCTATCTATCAAATCTATCTATTTATCTATCAAATCTATCTATCTATCTATCGTATCTATCAAATGTATCTATTGCATCTATTGATCTATCTATCTAATCTATGTATGTATCTTTCTATCAAATCTATCTATCTCGTGGCCGGACTGTTATCTGACAGCCACTTGTGTTTCGGCCAAATGTCCGTCGGCCAAATGTCCGTCGGCCAAATGTCCGTTTGCCAAATGTCCGTCGGCTAAAAGTCCAACCACGATTGCACGCGCAGTGCCCCAAATTTGAAGTAGGAGGACTGACCAAGCATCTTTTTCCATCTCCCGGTTCCTAAAATCCATGCCATATACACGTCCCCTGATAGGGGATGTAACAGGGATTAAACTGATAGGAATAGTACTACTTAACACGCCTTATAATAACGCAGAGAGAGGCAATGCAGAGAGAGGAGTCTGAAGAAGAGGAGTCAGAGGAGGAAGGTGGCTTTGAGGAGGTGGAAGACCAAACATAGCAGACGTCGCAGGGGGCTTTCTGTCACCTTTCGGGGACCCTTGGTGTTGTACGTGGCTGGGTGGAGGATAGACCTTCAATGACATCAGTGAGGACAAGGAACGGGACATGGCTAGCTTGGTATCCAACTTTGTGCAAATGGGGAGTTTGCGGTTGTGCAAATGGACTGTTTGCGGTTGTTTGCGGTGCGTTAAACTGGGAGTTTGGTCTGTCACTGTGAAGCGGGCGTATCCCTTACACTACCTGATCAATACAACATCATACCTGATGTTTTAAAGCACGTTATTCCAAACAATTTAGGAATGTTAGGTGATTTATGCCCTTTATGGATTAAAACCAGACTCTGCATCAACTATGTAATTTTCCGTGGGAGTTTTGCCATGGATCCCCCTCCGGCATGCCACAGTCCAGGTGTTAGTACCCTTGAAACAACTTTTCCATCACTATTGTGGCTGGAAAGAGTCCCTGTGGGTTTTAAAATTCGCCTGCCTATTGAAGTCAATGGTGGTTCGCCCGGTTCGCCCGTTCTCGAACATTTGCGGAAGTTCGTGTTCGCCGTTCGCGAACAGAAAATTTTAAGTTCACGACATCACTAATAATCAGTTCCCTACCTATAAATATACAGGTTACTATGAACTTATGAAGGTTTTTTGTCTTATCTAGTGACTCAAAAAAGAGGATTTGATTCATTTGTAAATAAATAGATTAATCAGTATTTTAAAAAAGCTTTATCTTACCCCAAAAAGATCTAACTTTAGGGCAATCCCATTAATAATGTCATATGCCAGTATCTGAAAATAAGCATTTAATTTAGCTACATTATTCGACTTACATAATAGTATGGTGAAAATATAAGCTTTATGGATCAGTTTTAGTTGTTCCTCTGGCATATCCATTGCCAGTGTTGTTGCCCAAACTATTTTAATTGTTAAAAATGGAGGCAGTTAAGGGGACAGTCTACGCCTTAGTCATCTTAAAGTCTTACCTTAGATTAAGCTGCAAATAACCTTCTGCACCCCTTTCTATATCATGCAGCAGTACAGGAAAAAAGTTATTTTAAAATTAATATTGTTTCTGGCCATTTTGAAATGGCTGCCAAGCTCTGCCCACTGATGACATCATGATCTGGGCTGCATATGGTGTCCAATCACAAAAGGCTCACTAGTTGGATTCCACAGATTGTCAATGCTATTCAGCAGAGTTCACAGATGCAGCCCAGATTGTGATGTTGTCAGCAGGTGGAGCTTGGCAACCATTTCAAACTGGCCAGAAACAATAGTCATTTTAAAATAACTTTTTTAACGTTACTGCTGCATGATATAGAAACAGGTGCAGGAGGCTATTTGCTGCTTAATCTAAGGTAAGACTGTAAAATTACAAAAGTATAGACTGTTCCTTTACGTCTAAATTCCCTTAATTCGACTCAGCAACACCTCTGCTTACACAGAAGCTTGTTAAAAATAAGGGTTTAATTCTATTTTTTTTAATAAAAAGCATTAAAGTAAATTTTAGTATTTATTTTACATATCAGAAATTAAGACTGAATTGCAATATATACTTGAAGAAAAGGTAAATGCCGGCACAATCTTAATGTAAAAGCAAAAAAGTTTATTGGCACAAAATTAAAACAGCACTGGCTTGTCTGATATGTTTCGGCTCAGGGCTTTAGTCATAGACATGACCAAAATTAAAACCGGTCTAAAATTTAAACCATTAGCTTTTATTTAATTGGCAATTGCCTTATCACATGATACACCTGATACTGATATGTTGTGATTATCACCATACTAATTATATACCTACTACTGATACAACTACATCTATACCACCACTATTAGGTGAAAGTCATAGCTAATTAAAATGTAATAGTGGATTAAACATTAGAAACCCGGATGGTACAAGAATGGATGTCAAATTCTTATATTCAAATACTGTTCCTGCCTTCTATGAGCAAAAGACACAATTAGAACGCAATATATATTATAAGAGGCTTGATTACACCTTAGGTAAAAATATATCAATACATGTATGCAATAGAAATGTGTTATAATAAAATACACATATAAGCAGTATCCTGTCTTTCAAACTGTTGCCTATTAGTGTTACCATAAGTGTTACTTGTAATTCTAATAGTATTGGATACCTCATCAAATATTAAATGCAGAAAAAATTGTGGCAGTTTGAGACTACTAGCAAACAGTAAAAAGGTAAAAAAGTTAAAAAAGTGTTTTTTATCCATATTACAGATACTTTGAAGAAGAGTTTGACTAAATGTTTTCGGATTAGTTTTACATTTTAAATATTATCATAGTTAAGTGTTACATTATTCCCAAAAGTTTATTACATGGTACACACAGAGTTGTACCCTTTGCGGATACTTGTCTCTAAGGCAAATATAAAAAATGCATCTCATTTGAGGAGCAGTTTGGATAGATCACCTCCACGTTTCGGGGTCCTGATTTTCTCTATTACCATCCCCGAAAGATGGAGCTGGAATTGTTATGTTCTGCAATAAAATGTTTGGCTAATTCAGAATGAGGATCTGACCTTTTTATGTCTGAGAGGTTCTGTCGGATCCTTTCTCTGACCTCTCTTGTTGTACAATCTACATATATATATATATATATATATATATATATATATATATTTATATATATATATATATATATATATATATATATATATATATATATATATATATATATATATATATATAACTTTGAAAGAAAGTCACATTCACTGGATTTAAATTCACTGCAAGCCTTTAATGTGACATTTTCGGGCCTTTATCACTTCTTCAATCAAACCCAAATAAGTAAAAAACAGTGCTCGTCCCCCAAAATGTACAAACAATCCAAAATGTATCCTTTATTTGTAATACATATAACATCATAATATACAGTGCATTCACAATAACAAAATTACCCATTGAAAACCATTGGATCACATCTCCTAATCTCAATAAATGCTGTATAACCTTGATTCATTAAAACAAACACCACATCTCTTAGGGACTGATTTATCAAAGCGCCAATCGGCCCAAATGCATCTGTTTCTGCACAGGAAACAGGAGTTAACAAGCAGCAGTTTTAAGACCGTTGCCCCTTAACTCGTCCGCCACCTCTGAGGCGGTGCTCAGCAATCAGCCAGATCGGATACGATCAGGTTGATTGACACCCCCCTACTAGCAGCTGCGAAACTGCAGGGGGCAGTATTGCACAAGCATTTCACAGGAAATGCTTGTGAAATGATAAATGGCATTTATCAATGTGCGGCAGATCCGCTAATGTTGTCCACCCAGCCATTGTTAAATGGGGCCCTTAGTCTTGAGGAGAAATATGAATTTCTTAATAAATAAGATTTAGATATTGACCCCTCTGGATCTGAATACTAGCCTAACCCAGATAGTGAGCAAAGTGACATGGAAGATGAACCCCAACTCCCCCCAAAAAAACAAAGAGAAATCCCAACTGTAAGGCACTTTAATTTGGAATCCCCTTGAATCCTACTGCCCAGGAATTTCTCATTTTGTGAAGTATGCTGGTTTAAATATAAATGTAACTAATTTCAACTTTTTTTACCCTAATTACTTGAAGAAATAGTTGTCCAAACAAATTGATATGCACAGCAATGCTTTGCCCAAAAATACCCCAGCCATGTAGATTGGACCCCAAAAACTGCTGCACAATAAAAAATATTTGAGGGTCTCACTCTCATTATGGGCATTGTATGTAAGGCATCTATAAAATCCTGCAACAAGATTGGGATATTCTCCCTGGAAAGAAATGCTATATAGCACTCTCTGCCCAGACTGGGGTAGAGCCACTGATACCTTTTAAAATTTAACTTTTATTATTCACTTTAAAAAAAATGGGTGAACACAAACAAATTAAAATGTCTCTATCTCTAAATAGCTGGTGTCAAAAGCTTCAGGTTATTACCAAATTATTCAAGTAACCGGTTGATTCCCAAATACTTTTATATATAGTTTTGTTAGATCAATCGGTATTCCCTTGTATTGGTCAAGTAAAATTGATAGGAGCTTAGTAATGGGTGTTTATTTCGTTTGGATGTCTCATATATTTTTTGAGGCTTGTATTGGTGTAAAATTAGTTGGAATTAAGCCTGAGTGACAGTAGGGATTATCAACTTTTATTCACGTTTGTACATAGATTTCAGTTGTGGTTAAGTGTTTTAAAGATTTGCTTTTCTTGGTTGTGTTGGTGTACAGATGCCCTGGTTTGGGTATCCCTTATATTCAGAGTTTTTGTGTATATTCCAATTTTTTATATACACTCTTAGATCATTAATTAAATAAAAACACTGGTATACAAGAATTCCTTGATACTGATAGTTTTCTTCCTAAGACCCACTGTTTACAATGTTTCTTTCTATAGTTACTCTTATTCTTATGGGTAGCTGGGCTATTGTATTTGTATATGTTTCATTCCTTCATAGGTACTCAACAATTGTTTTTAGTTATAATAGCAATATCCACCTTGGGATTTTATTCCATTTCATGCTAATTTTGCTTTTTGTGTTGGGTGTATTACTCAGGTGGCTGTATAAATCCTATGAACATATAGTCCAGATTTGTTATATATCTTACTACTGGATAATACAATAATCGTGTATGTATATTGCATATGCTTATTCCAACATTCTTAGGCAATTTGTTAGATAATGCTGCCTGTCTGCATCTATTTCTTTGCTTGATACTATATGAGCCCCCCTGTTAACAATCTTATCTTGCTGTTACCATTGTTTGTGGGGTTGCTATGCTGCTATATTTTGTATTGTTACTTTTAAACCACACGTATTGTGTAATTGTGAAGTGTTATAATAAGTATACAATGTTGCAACACTCTAACTCTGGTTCCTTGCTAGGGACTCCGACATTGATTTTCCTTGTAATTAAGGTTCCACCTCTAAATTCGGTTACACTCTATGCTTATTTGACTGTACCTATTAATTATACCACTGGGTGAGTCTTTCGGATTACCTACAACCCGGTACTATGTCTTCATAGACCCTTATGGACACTAGTGGGGATGCACTTGGGTTAATTATTTAAATAAGGTTACCCATAAGTTATATTCAGGTTTTTATCGTAGTTTAACCATTAACCCCCAACATGCATTCACACACTGTCTGATATCTTCCCCATTACTTTTACAAATTTTCGCTATTTGAGATAGATTAATTTAAAATACACATATAACACACTAGTGGGACCCCATTGTCCCACGCAACCCCCCTGACGCGTTTCGCCAGTTACGGCTTTATCAAAGGTGGCGGGCCGCCGATTTTCAAAGCCTTTATTTATTTTCAATTGCGGAAGTTCCGCCTCTACCATAATTTCATTCGTTGATCTCGGCTGTCAATCATGTGTGTACAGCCTATTGGGATCAATGTATACGATGCTGTATCTTGTTTTAAGGTCGACTGCTGATTTTGTATCTTAAGATGGACCTATTCCTCTGCTAGATTTCTCTGCTTCTATTTTTATATCTAAGTCCATTCTTATAGTAAATTCAATGGATCTTAGATATGCCGTGTGTTCTTCTGTTATGTGGATGTATTTTCCTCCTATTATATACTGTATTTCGAATAACATTGCTTATATAAATGTCGTAACCGACATAATATGCTTATATATAGGTTCACTGTTTACTCTTAATTGTATATGTCTTGATTTAGAATGTAGCTTTTAGTTTGTGTTTTTAGCGTTAGTTTGTAATCTTAACTGTTTCGTTCTGAACACATTATTTTTCATTTTTAAATAAATCGCATGATTAACAATAACACAACTATGATCAAATGATTGTGATGGTCATTTCTACTGATAGCATTAGTGATGTTGTTCCCCTCCATGAGATTGTATAATCGTCGTTTTTCTATGTACATGTTTTACTATTTTTCACTGTCTGTGTATTTTCCTGTGTACATGTGTTTGTTATTTTTTCACTATCCTTCCTTTTTTCCTCTCTCAGATCTTGCTTTTGACTTATTTCTTATAATCTTAGTCCTTGTTTTGACTGTGTTGAATATACTTCAATTCAAGTATTATTGTATGATTTAATTTTTATTGACCTGCAATTCTGAGTGAGATTATTGCTTGTGTGCTTCTTTTAAAAGAAACTATTATCTTTCCATATCTGTGTTTTCGTGCTTTCATCTGTGCCTACTGGTGACAATGTTCTCATATTGAAAGGAAATAGCATCCTTTTCATTTTTGGTGCTTACATACCCATCTAACTTGTTCTTGTTGTGACTTGTGTTGTTGTGAATTATGTTTATTGGTTTTTAGTGCCTTCGGTGTCATTTTGGTTCGTCATACATTGAGACAGTGTATTTACAATCTTTATATCAAATCATTTTCTTTTACTTTTTAAATACCTTACCGAGGCCTAGATTTAGAGTTCGGCGGTAAAAGGGCTGTTAACGCTCCGCGGGTTTTTTTCTGGCCGCACCATAAATTTAACTCTGGTATCGAGAGTTCAAACAAATGCTGCGTTAGGCTCCAAAAAAGGAGCGTAGAGCATTTATACCGCAAATGCAACTCTCGATACCAGAGTTGCTTACGGACGCGGCCGGCATCAAAAACGTGCTCGTGCACGATTCTCCCATAGGAAACAATGGGGCTGTTTGAGCTGAAAAAAAACCTAACACCTGCAAAAAAGCAGCGTTCAGCTCCTAACGCAGCCCCATTGTTTCCTATGGGGAAACACCTCCTAAGTCTGCACCTAACACCCTAACATGTACCCCGAGTCTAAACACCCCTAACCTTACACTTATTAACTCCTAATCTGCCGCCCCCGCTATCGCTGACCCCTGCATTACACTTTTAACCCCTAATCTGCCGCTCCGTAAACCGCCGCCACCTACGTTATCCCTATGTACCCCTAATCTGCTGCCCTAACATCGCCGACCCCTATGTTATATTTATTAACCCCTAATCTGCCCCCCACATCGTCGCCGACACCTGCCTACACTTATTAACCCCTAATCTGCCGAGCGGACCGCACCGCTACTATAATAAAGTTATTAACCCCTAATCCGCCTCACTAACCCTATCATAAATAGTATTAACCCCTAATCTGCCCTCCCTAACATCGCCGACACCTACCTTCAATTATTAACCCCTAATCTGCCGACCGGAGCTCACCGCTATTCTAATAAATGGATTAACCCCTAAAGCTAAGTCTAACCCTAACACTAACACCCCCCTAAGTTAAATATAATTTTTATCTAACAAAATAAATTAACTCTTATTAAATAAATGATTCCTATTTAAAGCTAAATACTTACCTGTAAAATAAATCCTAATATAGCTACAATATAAATTATAATTATATTATAGCTATTTTAGGATTAATATTTATTTTACAGGCAACTTTGTAATTATTTTAACCAGGTACAATAGCTATTAAATAGTTAAGAACTATTTAATAGTTACCTAGTTAAAATAATAACAAATTTACCTGTAAAATAAATCATAACCTAAGATATAATTAAACCTAACACTACCCTATCAATAAAATAATTAAATAAACTACCTACAATTACCTACAATTAACCTAACACTACACTATCAATAAATTAATTAAACACAATTGCTACAAATAAATAAAATTAAATAAACTATCTAAAGTACAAAAAATAAAAAAGAACTAAGTTACAGAAAATAATAAAATATTTACAAACATAATAAAAATATTACAACAATTTTAAACTAATTACACCTACTCTAAGCCCCCTAATAAAATAACAAAGCCCCCCAAAATAAAAAATTCCCTACCCTATTCTAAAATACAAATATTACAAGCTCTTTTACCTTACCAGCCCTGAACAGGGCCCTTTGCGGGGCATGCCCCAAGAATTTCAGCTCTTTTGCCTGTAAAAAAAAACATACAATACCCCCCCCCAACATTACAACCCACCACCCACATACCCCTAATCTAACCCAAACCCCCCTTAAATAAACCTAACACTACCCCCCTGATGATCTTCCTACCTTGTCTTCACCATGCCAGGTTCACCGATCCGTCCTGGCTCCAAGATCTTCATCCAACCCAAGCGTGGGCTAGACATCCACTGAAGAAGTCCAGAAGAGGGTCCAAAGTCTTCCTCCTATCCGGCAAGAAGAGGACATCCGGACCGGCAAACATCTTCTCCAAGCGGCATCTTCTATCTTCTTCCATCCGATGACGACCGGCTCCATCTTGAAGACCTCCAGCGCGGATCCATCCTCTTCTTCCGACGACTAGACGACGAATGACGGTTCCTTTAAGGGACGTCATCCAAGATGGCGTCCCTCGAATTCCGATTGGCTGATAGGATTCTATCAGCCAATCGGAATTAAGGTAGGAATTTTCTGATTGGCTGATGGAATCAGCCAATCAGAATATAGTTCAATCCGATTGGCTGATCCAATCAGCCAATCAGATTGAGCTCGCATTCTATTGGCTGATCGGAACAGCCAATAGAATGCGAGCTCAATCTGATTGGCTGATTGGATCAGCCAATCGGATTGAACTATATTCTGATTGGCTGATTCCATCAGCCAATCAGAAAATTCCTACCTTAATTCCGATTGGCTGATAGAATCCTATCAGCCAATCGGAATTCGAGGGACGCCATCTTGGATGACGTCCCTTAAAGGAACCGTCATTCGTCGTCTAGTCGTCGGAAGAAGAGGATGGATCCGCGCTGGAGGTCTTCAAGATGGAGCCGGTCGTCATCGGATGGAAGAAGATAGAAGATGCCGCTTGGAGAAGATGTTTGCCGGTCCGGATGTCCTCTTCTTGCCGGATAGGAGGAAGACTTTGGACCCTCTTCTGGACTTCTTCAGTGGATGTCTAGCCCACGCTTGGGTTGGATGAAGATCTTGGAGCCAGGACGGATCGGTGAACCTGGCATGGTGAAGACAAGGTAGGAAGATCATCAGGGGGGTAGTGTTAGGTTTATTTAAGGGGGGTTTGGGTTAGATTAGGGGTATGTGGGTGGTGGGTTGTAATGTTGGGGGGGGGTATTGTATGTTTTTTTTTACAGGCAAAAGAGCTGAAATTCTTGGGGCATGCCCCGCAAAGGGCCCTGTTCAGGGCTGGTAAGGTAAAAGAGCTTGTAATATTTGTATTTTAGAATAGGGTAGGGAATTTTTTATTTTGGGGGGCTTTGTTATTTTATTAGGGGGCTTAGAGTAGGTGTAATTAGTTTAAAATTGTTGTAATATTTTTATTATGTTTGTAAATATTTTATTATTTTCTGTAACTTAGTTCTTTTTTATTTTTTGTACTTTAGATAGTTTATTTAATTTTATTTATTTGTAGCAATTGTGTTTAATTAATTTATTGATAGTGTAGTGTTAGGTTAATTGTAGGTAATTGTAGGTAGTTTATTTAATTATTTTATTGATAGGGTAGTGTTAGGTTTAATTATATCTTAGGTTATGATTTATTTTACAGGTAAATTTGTTATTATTTTAACTAGGTAACTATTAAATAGTTCTTAACTATTTAATAGCTATTGTACCTGGTTAAAATAATTACAAAGTTGCCTGTAAAATAAATATTAATCCTAAAATAGCTATAATATAATTATAATTTATATTGTAGCTATATTAGGATTTATTTTACAGGTAAGTATTTAGCTTTAAATAGGAATCATTTATTTAATAAGAGTTAATTTATTTCGTTAGATAAAAATTATATTTAACTTAGGGGGGTGTTAGTGTTAGGGTTAGACTTAGCTTTAGGGGTTAATCCATTTATTAGAATAGCGGTGAGCTCCGGTCGGCAGATTAGGGGTTAATAAGTGTAGGTAGGTGTCGGCGACGTTGTGGGGGGCAGATTAGGGGTTAATAAATATAACATAGGGGTCGGCGATGTTAGGGGTAGCAGATTAGGGGTACATAGGGATAACGTAGGTGGCGGCGATTTGCGGTCGGAAGATTAGGGGTTAATTATTTTAAGTAGCTTGCGGCGACGTTGTGGGGGGCAAGTTAGGGGTTAATAGATATAATACAGGGGTCGGCGGTGTTAGGGGCAGCAGATTAGGGGTACATAAGTATAACGTAGGTGGCGGTCGGCAGATTAGGGGTTAAAAATTTTAATCGAGTGGCGGCGATGTGGGGGGAGCTCGGTTTAGGGGTACATAGGTAGTTTATGGGTGTTAGTGTACTTTAGGGTACAGTAGTTAAGAGCTTTATAAACCGGCGTTAGCCAGAAAGCTCTTAACTCCTGCTATTTTCAGGCGGCTGGAATCTTGTCGTTAGAGCTCTAACGCTCACTGCAGAAACGACTCTAAATACCGGCGTTAGGAAGATCCCATTGAAAAGATAGGCTACGCAAATGGCGTAGGGGGATCTGCGGTATGGAAAAGTCGCGGCTGTAAAGTGAGCGTTAGACCCTTTAATCACTGACTCCAAATACCAGCGGGCGCCCAAAACCAGCGTTAGGAGCCTCTAACGCTGGTTTTGACGGCTACCGCCGAACTCTAAATCTAGGCCCTAGTGTCATATACATTGTGGTGCTCTCAATAACAGTGTGTGTTCCCAAGTGAACTTGTGATATTACCTGGGTGATTGTGCTCTATTGTGCCTTATAAGTGATGTGATAAAAAACGATATTAATGCATATTAGATTTAAATGATGTGACTTGAAGCTTGTTTTTCCTCCCCTTATCCTATTACCCACTCTTTATGGGTTCTTGGAGTAGTGTTGTGTTTTGGTTCATTTTTTCTGTATTTAAAACTATGTATACATCTCTGTGGGAATATACAGGAATTATTGTTTCATCTCTCATAGGAATACAAAAAAGTTGTTATTTTCATTTATTCCATTTGGATGCACAGTATTTAGTAAATATATCCACTTGCTTTCAGCTTTAAGCAGAGCTGTTTATAGGTCTCCTCCCCTTACTCCTAGTTTAATGTGTTCTATTCCCCAACATTGGAGACCTTTGGGGCTAGAATTGTGCTTATATAGAAAGTGTGATGCCACACTGGTTATGGGTTTGTCATCATCTACATCTTTTCTGGCATTTTTGATATTTCTGAGATGTTCCATTAAGCGAACCCTTATCTTACGGGTCGTCATGCCTACATAATATAGTTGGCAAGTGCATTGTAATACATAGACTACCCCCTGAGTGTTGCAACTTATGTATTTGTTGATTTTATGAATTTGACCAAACCTATCCATTATGCTGTTGGTTTTCTTGATATACTGACATGTGGAGCATGTTCCACACTTAAATGAACCTGGGGTGAAGGCAGTTATTGTTCTCTTGCTGCTATAATGACTTTGTGTTAACATGTCTTTCATGTTTTTGGCTCGTCTGTATCCAATCTCTGGTTTTTCTCCCAGTTGCATTCTTAATGTTGGATCTGATGTTAAAATATGCCAATGCTTTTGGATGATTTCTTTGATTTGGTTGGTCTGAGAAGTGTAAGTTAAGATCAGTCTTGTTTTATTATCCTTTGATTTGTTCTTCTTTTTTAGGAGTTCTCTCCTATTGGTGTTCATCGCTTTGTTTCTATCAGATAAGATATCAGACAGTGTGTGAATGCATGTTGGGGGTTAATGGTTAAACTACGATAAAAACCTGAATATAACTTATGGGTAACCTTATTTAAATAATTAACCCAAGTGCATCCCCACTAGTGTCCATAAGGGACTTAGCCAAATAGAAGTATCGATTGCCAACGGATTTCAATCGAACTAGACTCTGTATTAGTGACAGACTGCCAAACCTAGCTGTAGTGTAAACGGCGCAGAGCGGCAGTTAGGATATTATCGTAAATATCATTATAATAATTTATGAAGACATAGTACCGGGTTGTAGGTAATCCGAAAGACTCACCCAGTGGCATAATTAATAGGTACAGTCAAATAAGCATAGAGTGTAACCGAATTTAGAGGTGGAACCTTAATTACAAGGAAAATCAATGTCGGAGTCCCTAGCAAGGAACCAGAGTTAGAGTGTTGCAACATTGTATACTTATTATAACACTTCACAATTACACAATACGTGTGGTTTAAAAGTAACAATACAAAATATAGCAGCATAGCAACCCCACAAACAATGGTAACAGCAAGATAAGATTGTTAACAGGGGGGCTCATATAGTATCAAGCAAAGAAATAGATGCAGACAGGCAGCATTATCTAACAAATTGCCTAAGAATGTTGGAATAAGCATATGCAATATACATACACGATTATTGTATTATCCAGTAGTAAGATATATAACAAATCTGGACTATATGTTCATAGGATTTATACAGCCACCTGAGTAATACACCCAACACAAAAAGCAAAATTAGCATGAAATGGAATAAAATCCCAAGGTGGATATTGCTATTATAACTAAAAACAATTGTTGAGTACCTATGAAGGAATGAAACATATACAAATACAATAGCCCAGCTACCCATAAGAATAAGAGTAACTATAGAAAGAAACATTGTAAACAGTGGGTCTTAGGAAGAAAACTATCAGTATCAAGGAATTCTTGTATACCAGTGTTTTTATTTAATTAATGATCTAAGAGTGTATATAAAAAATTGGAATATACACAAAAACTCTGAATATAAGGGATACCCAAACCAGGGCATCTGTACACCAACACAACCAAGAAAAGCAAATCTTTAAAACACTTAACCACAACTGAAATCTATGTACAAACGTGAATAAAAGTTGATAATCCCTACTGTCACTCAGGCTTAATTCCAACTAATTTTACACCAATACAAGCCTCAAAAAATATATGAGACATCCAAACGAAATAAACACCCATTACTAAGCTCCTATCAATTTTACTTGACCAATACAAGGGAATACCGATTGATCTAACAAAACTATATATAAAAGTATTTGGGAATCAACCGGTTACTTGAATAATTTGGTAATAACCTGAAGCTTTTGACACCAGCTATTTAGAGATAGAGACATTTTAATTTGTTTGTGTTCACCCATTTTTTTTAAAGTGAATAATAAAAGTTAAATTTTAAAAGGTATCAGTGGCTCTACCCCAGTCTGGGCAGAGAGTGCTATATAGCATTTCTTTCCAGGGAGAATATCCCAATCTTGTTGCAAGTTCAGTATCAGATGCTAGCACCACTCCTCAAAGGAATATAAAATATAGATACTATAAACCAAATACAGTATCTTAAATAATTGAAACTAGTGAGGAGCTTGCCTATATAGTGCCCTTGTTATCCTTGTGTGTTGAATACGTAACATTTTACCTGACAATATCAGGTTTCTCTAAACAAGGAGCACACAGACTGTAGCAAAATGAGTTACTCATGGGATCAAGATCGAAAAGCAAGACAGTTAAAAAGAACAGCAGATTTCAATGAAGTCTTTGACGAAAGTAACACCACTCCTAGTGGAAGTACAGGAAGTAGCACACTAGAGGGAGCATTAAAAGAAATACATAAAACCATGTACAAACAGGATAAATCCTGGTGGAATAAGCATTTCTTTGAGAAATATATAGAGAAAAATCTAATTCCCAGGGGCCTGAGGATACAGCTATTCCCAGCATTTCAGTTTAAAAATCAATCACTAACAACAGAGTGGGAAGAAGTACTGAGTGAATGCTCTAAAAAATTAATGAAAATCTTAATGAAGCATGACCAAACCGAATATGACAGATTGGAGGCCTTAATAAAGGAACAAAATGAAGTCCTTAAAAAATTTGAAACGAATTCAAACTTTGAAAAGTTATATAAGACATATCAGAAAGAGCTAGATCGATATGAAGAGGAATTGAAAAACTCCAAGATAGGGAAACTAAATTGTGACATACAAGACTTCTCCAACCAAAAGGTATACAGATGGAGGCAAAAAGGTTTTTTTTAAAAATCCTACTAAAAACACCAGAGTTAATATCGTTCAGAGTGACATTTCTGATACGGATGGGGATGACACAGAATCAGCCAATGAGGAAAATCCAAGTACCTCTACGGCAACCCACAATACTGGGATTAATACCAGGAACAAGAGAAAACAGAATTTTTTAGACCAAGGAGAGGGGGGAGACAGATCAGAAGGGGAGGGAGGTACAAACAAAAGACCAGCCAGAGATCGCAATCACAAATCACAAGGTCACAAGAACTGGAGAGACCCCAAGAGACCCCCGAGAGCACCGAGCCCCTTCTCCAAACTAGGGACGAAGCAATGAGGGTGATAAACCTATCTGAAAAACCTCTAAATAAATCACATATCTCTATCTTATCCAAAGGATTATCCTTTTGTCCATCACAGGATACTAATAAGTTTGAAGTAATCAAGGACATTCAGTTATATCTAAGAAAAATAGCCTTGAAAAAACAGTTTAATACTACACCTCCGTTAGAAGGATGGAGCATGGAGGAATTAAGCAGCTTAAAAGACTTAGAAGAGCTATTGGATGAAAATACCAATGAAAGAGAACAAAAATGGAGAAGTAAATTAAGAAATAAATCTACCTATGTTCCAAAAAATATTCATTTGCCTCAAATACAGATTTTTAATAATTTGGTCTGTCAAGAAATTACAGACTTAAAATTGGATCCCAAAATACATAAATTGTCCTACAAAGAGAAAATGGCACTCAGAGAAATGCAAGATTGGGAAGATGTGGTCATTCGCAACTCGGACAAAGGGGGCAACATCGTAATTTGGCCTTTGGAAATGTACTTAAGAGAAGTGAATAAACAACTCAATGACAAAAAATGTTATTCGAAACTGTTATTCAACCCCATTGAGGGATACCAGCAAATATACAACTATATGATTTGTAAAGCATATAAAGATGCAGTAATAACAGAAAAAGAAAGGAAATTTCTGGAAGTACCTAATCCAAAAGTGGCCACACTATATCTCATTCCAAAAATACATAAAAACCAGACAAACCCCCCAGGGAGACCTATACTATCTGGTATAGGCTGCCTTACAGAGAAAGCCAGTCAATATATTGACCATAGACTAAGAAACTTTGTACAAGAATTGCCCTCTTATGTTCAGGACACCATGGAGGTCCTACAAA
Source organism: Bombina bombina (assembly GCF_027579735.1). Lineage (NCBI taxonomy): Eukaryota > Metazoa > Chordata > Amphibia > Anura > Bombinatoridae > Bombina > Bombina bombina. The sequence continues at coordinate 207,550,889 of NC_069506.1, forward strand.
AGTTAGATAACATCTATATAGAAAAAACAACATGGCTGGTAACATCTGATGTGGAGGCGTTATATACATCTATAGACCATGATAAGGGAGTACAGGCAGTAAAATATTTTTTGACACAAAAATCTGAAGAAGATGAGAACCATAACAAATTCATAATTGACTTACTGAAATTTGTCTTACAATATAATTTTTTCACCTTCGATAATGGCTTTTATTTGCAGACACGAGGAACAGCAATGGGGACGGCATGCGCCCCCACCTACGCAAACCTATTCATGGGCTGGTGGGAGGCAGAGCATGTATTCACTGAAAATAATACCCAATACACTGACTACATACCCCTATGGATAAGATTCATTGACGATATTTTGTTTGTATGGGAGGGCTCTTATGAAACACTACAAGAGTTCCTAGCCACATTAAACCGGAATGATTTAAATATCAAGTTAACATCTGAAATGAGTCAAAAAGAAATTGCCTTCCTTGATCTAAGAATAATTAAAGAGGAAGATGGGAGAATCACCACGGATCTGTACAGGAAGAAGACTGCAACAAACAGTGTATTACACAAATCAAGTGCTCATGCACCAGGTACCCTAAGAGGCTTGCCAACAGGAGAATTTTTAAGAACCAGACGCAACTGTACAGATTTAAACACCTTTAAAATAAGGGCGAAAGAACTGGAAGAAAGGCTAACTATCAGAGGGTACAGCAAGACAAGTATCAGAAAAGCAAGAAACAAAGGGATGAACACCAATAGGAGAGAACTCCTAAAAAAGAAGAACAAATCAAAGGATAATAAAACAAGACTGATCTTAACTTACACTTCTCAGACCAACCAAATCAAAGAAATCATCCAAAAGCATTGGCATATTTTAACATCAGATCCAACATTAAGAATGCAACTGGGAGAAAAACCAGAGATTGGATACAGACAAGCCAAAAACATGAAAGACATGTTAACACAAAGTCATTATAGCAGCAAGAGAACAATAACTGCCTTCACCCCAGGTTCATTTAAGTGTGGAACATGCTCCACATGTCAGTATATCAAGAAAACCAACAGCATAATGGATAGGTTTGGTCAAATTCATAAAATCAACAAATACATAAGTTGCAACACTCAGGGGGTAGTCTATGTATTACAATGCACTTGCCAACTATATTATGTAGGCATGACGACCCGTAAGATAAGGGTTCGCTTAATGGAACATCTCAGAAATATCAAAAATGCCAGAAAAGATGTAGATGATGACAAACCCATAACCAGTGTGGCATCACACTTTCTATATAAGCACAATTCTAGCCCCAAAGATCTCCAATGTTGGGGAATAGAACACATTAAACTAGGAGTAAGGGGAGGAGACCTAGAAACAGCTCTGCTTAAAGCTGAAAGCAAGTGGATATATTTACTAAATACTGTGCATCCAAATGGAATAAATGAAAATAACAACTTTTTTGTATTCCTATGAGAGATGAAACAATAATTCCTGTATATTCCCACAGAGATGTATACATAGTTTTAAATACAGAAAAAATGAACCAAAACACAAAACTACTCCAAGAACCCATAAAGAGTGGGTAATAGGATAAGGGGAGGAAAAACAAGCTTCAAGTCACATCATTTAAATCTAATATGCATTAATATCGTTTTTTATCACATCACGTATAAGGCACAATAGAGCACAATCACCCAGGTAATATCACAAGTTCACTTGGGAACACACACTGTTATTGAGAGCACCACAATGTATATGACACTAAGTAAGGTATTTAAAAAGTAAAAGAAAATGATTTGATATAAAGATTGTAAATACACTGTCTCAATGTATGACGAACCAAAATGACACCCAAGGCACTAAAAACCAATAAACATAATTCACAACAACACAAGTCACAACAAGAACAAGTTAGATGGGTATGTAAGCACCAAAAATGAAAAGGATGCTATTTCCTTTCAATATGAGAACATTGTCACCAGTAGGCACAGATGAAAGCACGAAACCACAGATATGGAAAGATAATAGTTTCTTTTAAAAGAAGCACACAAGCAATAATCTCACTCAGAATTGCAGGTCAATAAAAATTAAATCATACAATAATACTTGAATTGAAGTATATTCAACACAGTCAAAACAAGGACTAAGATTATAAGAAATAAGTCAAAAGCAAGATCTGAGAGAGGAAAAAAGGAAGGATAGTGAAAAAATAACAAACACATGTACACAGGAAAATACACAGACAGTGAAAAATAGTAAAACATGTACATAGAAAAACGACGATTATACAATCTCATGGAGGGGAACAACATCACTAATGCTATCAGTAGAAATGACCATCACAATCATTTGATCATAGTTGTGTTATTGTTAATCATGCGATTTATTTAAAAATGAAAAATAATGTGTTCAGAACGAAACAGTTAAGATTACAAACTAACGCTAAAAACACAAACTAAAAGCTACATTCTAAATCAAGACATATACAATTAAGAGTAAACAGTGAACCTATATATAAGCATATTATGTCGGTTACGACATTTATATAAGCAATGTTATTCGAAATACAGTATATAATAGGAGGAAAATACATCCACATAACAGAAGAACACACGGCATATCTAAGATCCATTGAATTTACTATAAGAATGGACTTAGATATAAAAATAGAAGCAGAGAAATCTAGCAGAGGAATAGGTCCACCTTAAGATACAAAATCAGCAGTCGACCTTAAAACAAGATACAGCATCGTATACATTGATCCCAATAGGCTGTACACACATGATTGACAGCCGAGATCAACGAATGAAATTATGGTAGAGGCGGAACTTCCGCAATTGAAAATAAATAAAGGCTTTGAAAATCGGCGGCCCGCCACCTTTGATAAAGCCGTAACTGGCGAAACGCGTCAGGGGGGTTGCGTGGGACAATGGGGTCCCACTAGTGTGTTATATGTGTATTTTAAATTAATCTATCTCAAATAGCGAAAATTTGTAAAAGTAATGGGGAAGATATCAGACAGTGTGTGAATGCATGTTGGGGGTTAATGGTTAAACTACGATAAAAACCTGAATATAACTTATGGGTAACCTTATTTAAATAATTAACCCAAGTGCATCCCCACTAGTGTCCATAAGGGACTTAGCCAAATAGAAGTATCGATTGCCAACGGATTTCAATCGAACTAGACTCTGTATTAGTGACAGACTGCCAAACCTAGCTGTAGTGTAAACGGCGCAGAGCGGCAGTTAGGATATTATCGTAAATATCATTATAATAATTTATGAAGACATAGTACCGGGTTGTAGGTAATCCGAAAGACTCACCCAGTGGCATAATTAATAGGTACAGTCAAATAAGCATAGAGTGTAACCGAATTTAGAGGTGGAACCTTAATTACAAGGAAAATCAATGTCGGAGTCCCTAGCAAGGAACCAGAGTTAGAGTGTTGCAACATTGTATACTTATTATAACACTTCACAATTACACAATACGTGTGGTTTAAAAGTAACAATACAAAATATAGCAGCATAGCAACCCCACAAACAATGGTAACAGCAAGATAAGATTGTTAACAGGGGGGCTCATATAGTATCAAGCAAAGAAATAGATGCAGACAGGCAGCATTATCTAACAAATTGCCTAAGAATGTTGGAATAAGCATATGCAATATACATACACGATTATTGTATTATCCAGTAGTAAGATATATAACAAATCTGGACTATATGTTCATAGGATTTATACAGCCACCTGAGTAATACACCCAACACAAAAAGCAAAATTAGCATGAAATGGAATAAAATCCCAAGGTGGATATTGCTATTATAACTAAAAACAATTGTTGAGTACCTATGAAGGAATGAAACATATACAAATACAATAGCCCAGCTACCCATAAGAATAAGAGTAACTATAGAAAGAAACATTGTAAACAGTGGGTCTTAGGAAGAAAACTATCAGTATCAAGGAATTCTTGTATACCAGTGTTTTTATTTAATTAATGATCTAAGAGTGTATATAAAAAATTGGAATATACACAAAAACTCTGAATATAAGGGATACCCAAACCAGGGCATCTGTACACCAACACAACCAAGAAAAGCAAATCTTTAAAACACTTAACCACAACTGAAATCTATGTACAAACGTGAATAAAAGTTGATAATCCCTACTGTCACTCAGGCTTAATTCCAACTAATTTTACACCAATACAAGCCTCAAAAAATATATGAGACATCCAAACGAAATAAACACCCATTACTAAGCTCCTATCAATTTTACTTGACCAATACAAGGGAATACCGATTGATCTAACAAAACTATATATAAAAGTATTTGGGAATCAACCGGTTACTTGAATAATTTGGTAATAACCTGAAGCTTTTGACACCAGCTATTTAGAGATAGAGACATTTTAATTTGTTTGTGTTCACCCATTTTTTTTAAAGTGAATAATAAAAGTTAAATTTTAAAAGGTATCAGTGGCTCTACCCCAGTCTGGGCAGAGAGTGCTATATAGCATTTCTTTCCAGGGAGAATATCCCAATCTTGTTGCAAGTTCAGTATCAGATGCTAGCACCACTCCTCAAAGGAATATAAAATATAGATACTATAAACCAAATACAGTATCTTAAATAATTGAAACTAGTGAGGAGCTTGCCTATATAGTGCCCTTGTTATCCTTGTGTGTTGAATCTATAAAATCCTATTGGTCTACCCACCCTGTATTTTCAACGCGTCTCTTCCCAGAAGAAATACCCAGAACAAGATTTTAATTGATTCACACTTTTCTGCATTTTGCAGATAACTCCCAGGCCCTACCTTTGAACCATCCAAATTATGGCCTTTTATATAAACTCAGACATTTAAATAAATTATTTCCAGAAGTTAATACCACATCTAAGAATATATGTATTGATAAGTCCCTGGTGTTTTTTAAAGGCAGACTCATTTTCAAACAATATAACCCCTCCAACAGAGCATGTTATGGCATTACATTTTATAAAATGTCTGAGTCTGTCACAGGATACAGCCACAGTTTCAAGATTTATGAAGGAGAAGATTGTAAATTGGATCCACCTGAATGTCCACTTTATCTAAGTATAAGTAAGAAAAAAAAATTTGCAACTTGATCAGCCTTTTTTTAGGCTAGGGGTACCATCTGTATGTTGACAATTATTACATCAGCATCCCACTCTGTAAAATATAATACTGCTATGACACTCTGGTCGGTGGATCAGTAAGAAACATATACAAAAAAGGCTTGCGCAACAGCTATTCTCCAAAAAGAAAAAGGCTGGGAAATCAGCAGCTTTACAGAGTGAAGACATTTTAACATCAAAGTTTAGAAAAAGATGTGTATCTGTTGTCAACAATGCACACTGAGGGTACCAGGGATGTTTCAACAAGAGCTGGACAGTCCAGGCAGCAGAAAATTGTTTCAGTAATAGACAATAATAAGTAATTTTTGGAGTAGACCTTTCATGCCAACTAATTAAGCATTACTTTGCCACAAGGAAAACCAAAATTTGTTAAATAAATTGCAGTCCATTGTATTTTTAATTCATTTGTTCTGTACAGATCATCTGCATCATCTAACAAGCTCTCATTTTTAAATTACCAGTTAGAATCGTTAACTAAACTTTGCTTTGAAAATGCAGAAACTGCCCAAAATTTACAATGTGAGGACATTGTCAGACTTTCAGGCAGACATTTTGTCCAGTCTCATACCCCTTCAGTAAATAAGAGTTGGTCCCAGAAATGCTGGAGCAGGGAGTGGGAAAAGATTCCCATTATTACTTTGTTTCAAAACCTGGTCTGTGCCTCAAAGACTGTTTTGAAATTTGCCACACAGTTTTCAAATACTGGTGAAAAATCCTATGTGGAAAATAGAGTTCTGTGCTGTGCAAATCATTTTAGTGACAAACCCATTTTTAATTTAATTTTATTTTATAATAAAGGTCCAAAAATGATATAATACCAAATCAAAGAAGCCATTAACCCTTTCCTTGAACATATGAAAAAAATCACCTTTCAGAACTATGATTCACAGGCTCACAGCTTCAATTAGTTGCCTTCTAATTACCAAAACTGCCAGCTGTTGGCATGAAATATACCAAAAGTGGCCTAGATAAATACCTTGGGTTGTAAAATATATATATATATAGTTTATTTGGACAGTTATGCAATAGCAAACAAGCCATTAACCCTTTGCCTGAGCGTATCTGAGCTGCAATTAGTGACCTAATTACCTAAACCAATGACAAGCCCATACATATCTGCTATTTCTGAACAAAGGGGATCACAGGGAAGTTTTTACAACTATTTGTCTTATGGATCCACAAGTTGTTTATAAATAATTTCAGTGAGAAACACAAAGTTAATGTTTTGTTTTTTTATATGATCACATTTGGTACACATCTGACTCCCAACTGGTTGCATGAAATACGCAATATGGACCTAGATCAATACCTTGGGTTATCTTCTTTATTAATATATATATATATATATATATATATATATATATATATATATATATATATATATATATATATATATACAGAGAGACAAGAAACACAGCAACCCCAGATGATTGCTTCAGCCTTCATTGGTCCTCGTCAGGTGTAGCCATATTCCGAAACGATTGTCTGGGGTTGCTGTGTTCCTTGTTCAGAGAGGAATTGCCTGGCATTTCAATGCTGGACTGACTGTAATAGGCAGGATCAGACTGATATACTACAAAAAAAGTTATTCTCTGTGAAAAGCATTACTGGGCTTAAAGAAGCTTCAAATGAAAAAATGGATGTCAGGAGTCGCAGGTAAGTTCAATTCAATTTCTGCATTTATTCAGGTAAAAATGATCACAGAAAGGTAGAAACAGCCCTCCAGTTGTTACAAGCTTGTAACAACTGGAGGGCTGTTTCTACCTTTCTGTGATCATTTTTACCTGAATAAATGCAGAAATTGAATTGAACTTACCTGCGACTCCTGACATCCATTTTTTCATTTGCTGCATTAAGCCGCAGTTGGAGCCAGCAGGTCTACATTACCCATAATATCTATGTTCCAGCTGGATTTGCAAGAGCGAGGACTACCGATTGAAAAAAAGAATTGAGGACTCCTTACCCCCCAAAAAGCCGGTATCCGCCTGGTGACGTCATACCTGTGAGCCGGGTGCATCAGAGTGCGGCGCCTGTTCGAATAGCCTGTTTGAGCTTGGTAGCTCCGGGCTGAAAACATAGATTGAAGGCGGCACAGGAAAAGTCTCACCGCAAGGCTTCAGCACACACAGGTAACACACCGAGATGAGCGGCTGTGAAGAGGGGGGTAAGTTCAACATGCTTGAAATTCTATCAGATTAATCCACATCGGATAGCTACACTGGGGTTTGTTTGCTCCTGCTTTCTATAGGGGAACAAACAGTTGTTGTTTAAAGAAGCTTCACCCATGTGGTAAACCGCCATAGAACAGGCTAACTATAGTATTGAGCCAGTTGTTCATTCCTGTGAGTGTGCTTCTCTCTGTATGTATTTAGTCTCCCTATGGGAAAAAGGGGAATCCAGACGTGGACTCCTTGCTCAGTGTGCTTAGAGGAATATAGTTACACCTCACTGACGAGGCCCAATGAAGGCCAAAATGATCGTCTGTGGTTGCGGTGTTCCTTGTTCAGAAAGGCATTGCCTGGTATTTCGGCGCTGGACTGACTGTAATAGGCGGGATCAGACTGATATACTACAGGAAAGTTCTTCTCTGTGAAAAACATTACTGGGCTAAAAGAAGCTGCACCCAGGTGGTAAATCGCCATAGAACAGGCTAACAATAGTATTGAGCCAGTTGTTTGTTCCTGTGAGTTCACTTCTCTGTGTGTGTGTGTGTGTGTATATATATATATATATATATATATATATATATATATATATATAGTTTTAGTGGCCAATTTTAACAATTCTATGCATTATGTCATTTCAAATGGGCCCTGCACCTTTTGCAATAATGTGTGTGAAAATCCTCTTTCAGAAGTGATGTGCGCAGTTGCAATTAGCGGCCTTCTCACCACCAAAAGCAATTATAAACTGAAAAATGTCTGCTAATTTTGAACACAGGGGATCCTAGAGAAGCTTTTGCAAGCATTTGTCTTTTGTCAGCAAAAGTTGCGTAAATAATTTCTGTGCAAAAAAATTTGTGGAAAAGTTAATGATTTTTCTTTTATATGATCGGATTTAGCACACATCTGACTGCCAACTGGCTGTCTAAATATCTCTATATTATGTATAGTTTTGTGGTGAATTTTGAGAATTGCTGCCTTTACACCATTTTAAATGGGCCCTGCACCCTTTCCTATGATTTGTCTAAATATTCTCTTTCAGAAGTGTGGTGCAATCAACGGCTTTCTGATCACCAAAAGCAATGATAAATCCATCAATATATGCTAAGGAAGGGGATCCTAAGGAAGCTTTTGCAGGCATTTGTCTTATGACTGCACAAGTTGTATGTAAATAGTTTCAGTGAGAAATACTAACGGCTAGATTACGAGTCGCGTTATGAGTAAAAAAGCAGCGTTAAGCCTCATAACGCTGCTTTTTCACTACCGCTGCTATTACGAGTCTTGTAGGTACAGCTGTCCCGCACACTTTTTTGGCGTTACCGCAAATCAACTTACGCAATTTGTGTATAGTCTATTTTCAATAGGACTTCCATAGCTCCGGTATTACAAGCTTTTTTTTTTAGGCCAAAAAGTGAGCGGTACAGCCTATCCCGCAAGATTCGTAACGCATTCTAAAGTCAGCAGTTATGAGTTTTACACTACAAAGTCGTAGCATAAAACTCATAACTAAAGTGCTAAAAAGTACACTAACACCCATAAACTACCTATTAACTCCTAAACCGAGGCCCTCCCACATCGCAAACACTAAAATAAAATTATTAACCCCTAATCTGCTGCTCCGGACATCGACACCACTAGAATATACATATTAACTCCTAAACCATTGCACATCCGCCTCACAAACATTATTTAAATATTATTAACCCCTAATCTGCTGTCCCTAACATCGCCACCACCTACCTACTTTATTAACCCTTAATCTGCCGCCTCCAAATTCGCCGCCACTATACTATATTTATTAACCCCCTAAACCTAAGTCTAACCCTAACTCTAACACCCCCTAACTTAAATATAATTAAAATAAATCTAAATAAAACCTACTATCATTACCTAAATAATTCCTATTTAAAACTAAATACTTACCTGTAAAATAAACCCTAAGCTAGCTACAATATAACTAATAGTTACATTGTAGCTATCTTAAGTTTTATTTTTATTTCACAGGCAACTTTGAATTTATTTTAACTAGGTAGAATAGTTACTAAATAGTTATTAACTGTTTACTAACTACATAGCTAAAATAAATACAAATTTACCTGTAAAATAAAACCTAACCTAAGTTACACTAACACCTAAAACTACACTAAAATTAAATAAATTACCTAAATTAAATACAATTAAATAAATTAAATACAATTACCTAAAACACAAAAAAACACTAAATTACAGAAAATAAAAAACAAATTACAAGATATTTAAACTAATTACACCTAATCTAATAGCCCTATCAAAATAAAAAAGCCCCCCCAAAATAAAAAAAAACCTAGCCTAAACTAAACTACCAATAGCCCTTAAAAGGACCTTTTGCAGGGCATTGCCCCAAAGAAATCAGCTCTTTAACCTGTTAAAAAAAATACAAACAACCCCCTAACAGTAAAACCCACCACCCACATAACCAAAGCCTCCAAATAAAATCCTATCTATAAACCCTAAGCTCCCCATTGCCCTGAAAGGGGCATTTGGATGGGCATTGCCCTTAAAAGGGCATTTTTGTCTATTGCAGCCCAAAGCCCTAACCAAAAAATAAAACCCACCCAATAAACCCTTAAAAAACCTAACACTAACCCCTGAAAATCCACTTACAGTTTTGAATATCCGACATCCATCCTCAATGAAGCCGGGAGAAGTCCTCATCGAAGCAGCAAGAAGTCCTCAACGAAGCCGGGAATAAGTCTTTATCCAAGCCGGGAGATGTGGTCCTCCAGACGAGCAGAAGTCTTCATTCAGACAGCATCTTCTATCTTCATCCATCCGGCGCGGAGCGGGTCCATCTTCAAGACATCCGACGCAGAGCTTCCTCTTCTTTCTAATGACTAACGACGAATGAATGTTCCTTTAAATGACATCATCCTAGATGGCGTCCCTTAGATTCCGATTGGTTGATAGAATTCTATCAGCCAATCGGAATTAAGGTTGAAAAAATCCTATTGGATGATCCAATCAGCCAATAGGATTGAGCTCGCATTCTATTGGCTGTTCCAATCAGCCAATAGAATGCAAGCTCAATCCTATTGGCTGATTGGATCAGCCAATAGGATTGAAGTTCAATCATATTGGCTGATTGCATCAGCCAATAGGATTTTTTCAACCTTAATTCCGATTGGCTGATAGAATTCTATCAGCCAATCGGAATCTAAGGGATCACCATCTTAAAAAATGTTTAGTTATGCAAAATGAAACACCTTTGCAATATATTTTCATTATTTTGCCCCCTTTCCATGTAATGTACCTCTGAAAATTGAGCAATTTCTTGTTGGTTGAACTTTAAATGCAGCCTGCTGATTTCTCAAGTCAAACTCTGTTATATGTCTGTCCCCAATTGGCTTTAACAGATAACAACTGCAACCCCATGCCTTTTATACTAAAGTTATGACAGTGGCTGTGGACTAAAGCCAGATTGGCTCCTCCAAATAAGGCAAATGGTGGGTGGGGTTTGACTAATGAAAAACAACTGCAGTGAAAAGCATGTTAATTTGTTTTAAAAAGGTTAAGACTTGACTGTTATTCTATAGCAACACAGCGTAAATGTCTTATAATTAAAGTTGTTTACTGTCATTTCAATTGTTTCAATTACAAGCATTTGATCAATTACGATGTTCACTGTTTACAATTCAGAAACAAGCTAAGGAAAGTGACAATGTTGCTATGTAGGAATATAAAATGTATAAATCAAATAACTAATCTAGTCATTTGTCACTAGTAGTTCACCACTGATACAAAAAATAAGGCATGTGAGTATTTTTTATGATAAATTGATATCATAATTAACCATTATATCAAATCTTTGAAAATGTGTTTTTATATTTTTTTTATTTAGCAATATTTTCTAATGATTTGACTACTGAATAACATCCAATATCACTGTGATGTGTACAAATAATATATTATAGAGGAAAAATGTTGTAGGTGTATTTTAATATATTTTAATAATATCCTGACTCTGATTTAGATATGTTTGAGAGAAGCATCATAAACAGCAATGAGAACATGGCCCCAGTAAATCCCCAAAACAGAAGGGTGTTCTGCATTATTCATCCTGCTTTATGCTGACAATAGTATAGGTGACAGGCAGCATGAGTTTGTTATTTCACTGTGAAAGTCTACTTGTGTTTTATGGTACCAGAAAATGACATTTTTTATTTCTTTAAAACGGCATTATTCAGTCACTGCAATACTCTTATTTGTTAGAAAATGTTATTGTACAAGCAAGAGTCATAATTGATTCAGACAGAGCATGCAATTTTAAACAACTTTACAAGTCGAAAGTCGGGCAGGAGTGGGGTGTTAGAAAGAAAATGGCACTGAAAAATGCCTTTACATTGCGGTCTATTAGAACTGTGTGTTCCCAGTAAATATATATGTATAAAGGGAGTGCAGAATTATTAGGCAAATGAGTATTTTGACCATATCATCCTCTTTATGCATGTTGTCTTACTCCAAGCTGTATAGGCTCAAAAGCCTACTACCAATTAAGCATATTAGGTGATGTGCATCTCTGTAATGAGAAGGGGTGTGGTCTAATGACATCAACACCCTATATCAGGTGTGCATAATTATTAGGCAACTTCCTTTCCTTTGGCAAAATGGGTCAAAAGAAGGACTTGACAGGCTCAGAAAAGTAAAAAATAGTGAGATATCTTGCAGAGGGATGCAGCACTCTTAAAATTGCAAAGCTTCTGAAGCGTGATCATCGAACAATCAAGCGTTTCATTCAAAATAGTCAACAGGGTCGCAAGAAGCGTGTGGAAAAACCAAGGCGCAAAATAACTGCCCATGAACTGAGAAAAGTCAAGCGTGCAGCTGCCAAGATGCCACTTGCCACCAGTTTGGCCATATTTCAGAGCTGCAACATCACTGGAGTGCCCAAAAGCACAAGGTGTGCAATACTCAGAGACATGGCCAAGGTAAGAAAGGCTGAAAGACTACCACCACTGAACAAGACACACAAGCTGAAACGTCAAGACTGGGCCAAGAAATATCTCAAGACTGATTTTTCTAAGGGTTTATGGACTGATGAAATGAGAGTGAGTCTTGATGGGCCAGATGGATGGGCCCGTGGCTGGATTGGTAAAGGGCACAGAGCTCCAGTCCGACTCAGACGCCAGCTAGGTGGAGGTGGAGTACTGGTTTGGGCTGGTATCATCAAAGATGAGCTTGTGGGGCCTTTTCAGGTTGAGGATGGAGTCAAGCTCAACTCCCAGTCCTACTGCCAGTTTCTGGAAGACACCTTCTTCAAGCAGTGGTACAGGAAGAAGTCTGCATCCTTCAAGAAAAACATGATTTTCATGCAGGACAATGCTCAATCACACGCGTCCAAGTACTCCACAGCGTGGCTGGCAAGAAAGGGTATAAAAGAAGAAAATCTAATGACATGGCCTCCTTGTTCACCTGATCTGAACCCCATTGAGAACCTGTGGTCCATCATCAAATGTGAGATTTACAAGGAGGGAAAACAGTACACCTCTCTGAACAGTGTCTGGGAGGCTGTGGTTGCTGCTGCATGCAATGTTGATAGTGAACAGATCAAAACACTGACAGAATCCATGGATGGCAGGCTTTTGAGTGTCCTTGCAAAGAAAGGTGGCTATATTGGTCACTGATTTGTTTTTGTTTTGTTTTTGAATGTCAGAAATGTATATTTGTGAATGTTGAGATGTTATATTGGTTTCACTGGTAAAAATAAATAATTGAAATGGGTATATATTTGTTTTTTGTTAAGTTGCCTAATAATTATGCACAGTAATAGTCACCTGCACACACAGATATCCCCCTAAAATAGCTATAACTAAAAACAAACTAAAAACTACTTCCAAAACTATTCAGCTTTGATATTAATTAGTTTTTTGGGTTCATTGAGAACATGGTTGTTGTTCAATAATAAAATTAATCCTCAAAAATACAACTTGCCTAATAATTCTGCACTCCCTGTATGTATGTACTAATATATATATATATATATATATATATATATATATATATATATATATATATATATATATATATAAATATTTATGTGTTAATATGTGTATATACATATATATTTACAAACTGTTGCCATTGCTTTTTACATTACTTATCCCCTTCGCTGCACCTGGGTTCTGATGCCATCCCTGATGGCATCAGAACGAGGCTCCCATTAGAGCCTATGGAAGCACGCTCTCCTTAGCACAATGCTTTCTATCAATGCGAAAGCGAGCACTTTACTCGTAATACCAGCGCACATTAGTGTGCGATGGTATTACTTGGTGGAGCACTAATATCGCTTGCAAACAAGTAGAGATAAAAAGAAACAAACTGCATTAAAAACATCAAACAACTTACTTATATTAATTCAAAATGAGCACATAGAAATTCACAGAATAGCAATTGCCTTTAGTGAAATACGATGGCTGACATTACAGAAGTAAAGTTCTACTGTCACAGGATTTTTAGTAAAAATCCTCTACTGAGCATGACCTATAAAAGGCTACTCCTCTGCATTCCTCCAGAGACCACAGCCCCATTATAGGGCTGTGAAAGGAAGTAATGGACCGTTTACAAATTAAGGCCTAGATTTGGAGTTTGGCGGTAGAAGGGCTGTTAACGCTCCGCGGGCTTTTTTCTGGCCGCACCATAAAATTAACTCTGGTATCGAGAGTTCAAAAAAATGCTGCGTTAGGCTCCAAAAAAGGAGCGTAGAGCATTTTTACCGCAAATGCAACTCTCGGTACCAGAGTTGCTTACGGACGCGGCCAGCCTCAAAAACGTGCTTGTGCACGATTCTCCCATAGAAAACAATGGGGCTGTTTGAGCTGAAAAAAAACCTAACACCTGCAAAAAAGCAGCGTTCAGCTCCTAACGCAGCCCCATTGTTTCCTATGGGGAAACACTTCCTACGTCTGCACCTAACACTCTAACATGTACCCCGAGTCTAAACACCCCTAACCTTACACTTATTAACCCCTAATCTGCCGCCCCCGCTATCGCTGACCCCTGCATTATATTATTAACCCCTAATCTTCCGCTCCGTAAACCGCCGCTACCTACGTTATCCCTATGTACCCCTAATCTGCTGCCCCTAACACCGCCGACCCCTATATTATATTTATTAACCCCTAACCTGCCCCCCACAACGTCGCCGACACCTGCCTACACTTATTAACCCCTAATCTGCCGAGCGGACCTGAGCGCTACTATAATAAAGTTATTAACCCCTAATCCGCCTCACTAACCCTATCATAAATAGTATTAACCCCTAATCTGCCCTCCCTAACATCGCCAACACCTAACTTCAATTATTAACCCCTAATCTGACGACCGGAGCTCACCGCTATTCTAATAAATGTATTAACCCCTAAAGCTAAGTCTAACCCTAACACTAACACCCCCCCTAAGTTAAATATAATTTTAATCTAACGAAATTAATTAACTCTTATTAAATAACTTATTCCTATTTAAAGCTAAATACTTACCTGTAAAAAAAAATCCTAATATAACTACAATATAAATTATAATTACATTGTAGCTATTTTAGGATTAATATTTATTTTACAGGCAACTTGGTAATTATTTTAACCAGGTACAATAGCTATTAAATAGTTAAGAACTATTTAATAGTTACCTAGTTAAAATAATAACAAAATTACCTGTAAAATAAATCCTAACCTAAGTTATAATTAAACCTAACACTACCCTATCAATAAATTAATTAAATAAAATACCTACAATTACCTACAATAAAACCTAACACTACACTATCAATAAATAAATTAAATACAATACCTACAAATAACTACAATTAAATAAACTAACTAAAGTACAAAAAATAAAAAAGAACTAAGTTACAAAAAATAAAAAAATATTTACAAACATAAGAAAAATATTGCAACAATTTTAAACTAATTATACCTACTCTAAGCCCCCTAATAAAACAACAAAGCCCCCCAAAATAAAAAAATGCCCTACCCTATTCTAAATTAATACATTTAAAAGCTCTTTTACCTTACCAGCCCTGAACAGGGCCCTTTGCGGGGCATGCCCCAAGAAAATCAGCTCTTTTGCCTGTAAAAAAAAACATACAATACCTCCCCCCAACATTACAACCCACCACCCACATACCCCTAATCTAACCCAAACCCCCCTTAAATAAACCTAACACTAAGCCCCTGAAGATCTTCCTACCTTGTCTTCACCATACCAGGTTCACCGATCGGTCCAGAAGAGCTCCTCCGATGTTCTGATCCAAGCCCAAGCGGGGGGCTGAAGA
Organism: Bombina bombina; assembly: GCF_027579735.1. Classification (NCBI taxonomy): domain Eukaryota; kingdom Metazoa; phylum Chordata; class Amphibia; order Anura; family Bombinatoridae; genus Bombina; species Bombina bombina. The sequence goes on from NC_069506.1 coordinate 207,566,520, forward strand.
GGTCCATGATCCAGCTGAAGTCTTCATCCAAGCGGGGCAGAAGAGTTCTTCCATCCGATTGAAGTCTTCATCCAAGCGGCATCCATCCGGAGCCAAGCGGCAGCATCCTGAAGACCTCCACCGCGGAACATCCATCCTGGCCGACGACTAAACGACGAATGACGGTTCCTTTAAATGACGTCATCCAAGATGGCGTCCCTCGAATTCCGATTGGCTGATAGGATTCTATCAGCCAATCGGAATTAAGGTAGGAATATTCTGATTGGCTGATGGAATCAGCCAATCAGAATCAAGTTCAATCCGATTGGCTGATCCAATCAGCCAATCAGATTGAGCTCGCATTCTATTGGCTGATCGGAACAGCCAATAGAATGCGAGCTCAATCTGATTGGCTGATTGGATCTGCCAATCGGATTGAACTTGATTCTGATTGGCTGATTCCATCAGAATATTCCTACCTTAATTCCGATTGGCTGATAGAATCCTATCAGCCAATCAGAATTCGAGGGACGCCATCTTGGATGACGTCCCTTAAAGGAACCGTCATTCGTCGGGAGACAACGGAAGAAGAGGATGGATCCGCGTCGGCTGCTTCAAGATGGACCCGCTCCGCACCGGATGGAAGAAGATCGAAGATGCCGCTTGGAGAAGATGTTTGCCGGTCCGGATGTCCTCTTCTTGCCGGATAGGTGGAAGACTTTGGAGCCTCTTCTGGACCTCTTCAGCACCGGATGCCAGGACCGATCGGTGATACCCGGTGAGGTGAAGACAAGGTAGGAAGATCTTCAGGGGCTTAGTTTATTTAAGGGGGGTTTGGGTTAGATTAGGGGTATGTGGGTGGTGGGTTGTAATGTTGGGGGGGGGGGTATTGTATGTTTTTTTTTTACAGGCAAAAGAGCTGATTTTCTTGGGGCATGCCCCGCAAAGGGCCCTGTTCAGGGCTGGTAAGGTAAAAGAGCTTTTAAATGTATTAATTTAGAATAGGGTAGGGCATTTTGTTATTTTGGGGGTCTTTGTTATTTTATTAGGGGGCTTAGAGTAGGTGTAATTAGTTTAAAATTGTTGTAATATTTTTCTTATGTTTGTAAATATTTTTTTATTTTTTGTAACTTAGTTCTTTTTTATTTTTTGTACTTTAGTTAGTTTATGTAATTGTAGTTATTTGTAGCAATTGTATTTAATTTATTTATTGATAGTGTAGTGTTAGGTTAATTGTAGGTAATTGTAGGTAGTTTATTTAATTAATTTATTGATAGGGTAGTGTTAGGTTTAATTATAACTTAGGTTAGGATTTATTTTACAGGTAAATTTGTTATTATTTTAACTAGGTAACTATTAAATAGTTCTTAACTATTTAATAGCTATTGTACCTGGTTAAAATAATTACAAAGTTGCCTGTAAAATAAATATTAATCCTAAAATAGCTATAATATAATTATAATTTATATTGTAGCTATATTAGGATTTATTTTACAGGTAAGTATTTAGCTTTAAATAGGAATAATTTATTTAATAAGAGTTAATTTATTTTGTTAGATTTAAATTATATTTAAGTTAGGGGGGTGTTAGTGTTAGGGTTAGACTTAGCTTTAGGGGTTAATACATTTATTAGAATAGCGGTGAGCTCCGGTCGGCAGATTAGGGGTTAATAATTGAAGTTAGGTGTCAGCGATGTTAGGGAGGGCAGATTAGGGGTTAATACTATTTATGATAGGGTTAGTGAGGCGGATTAGGGGTTAATTACTTAATTGTAGTAGCGCTCAGGTCCGCTCGGCAGATTAGGGGTTAATAAGTGTAGGCAGGTGTCGGCGACGTTGAGGAGGGCAGATTAGGGGTTAATAAATATAATATAGGGGTCGGCGGTGTTAGGGGCAGCAGATTAGGGTACATAAGGATAACGTAGGTGGCTGCCCTTTGCGGTCGGCAGATTAGGGGTTAATTATTGTAAGTAGCTGGCGGCGACGTTGTGGGGGGCAGGTTAGGGGTTAATAAATATAATACAGGGGTCGGCGGGGTTAGGGGCAGCAGATTAGGGGTACATAAGTATAACGTAGGTGGCGGTCGGCAGATTAGGGGTTAAAAAATTTTAATCGAGTGGCGGCGATGTGGGGGGACCTCGGTTTAGGGGTACATAGGTAGTTTATGGGTGTTAGTGTACTTTAGAGTACAGTAGTTAAGAGCTTTATGAACCGGCGTTAGCCCAGAAAGCTCTTAACTCCTGCTATTTTCCGGCGGCTGGAGTTTTGTCGTTAGAGCTCTAACGCTCACTTCAGAAACGACTCTAAATACCAGCGTTAGAAAGATCCCATTGAAAAGATAGGATACGCAATTGACGTAAGGGGATCTGCGGTATGGAAAAGTCGCGGCTGAAAAGTGAGCGTTAGACCCTTTAATCACTGACTCCAAATACCGGCGGTAGCCTAAAACCAGCGTTAGGAGCCTCTAACGCTGGTTTTCACGGCTAACGCCAAACTCTAAATCTAGCCGTAAGTTAATAAATGGTAAAATCCTTTTCAACTGATAATTCTTATTCCCATGTGAAGTGAAAATGAATAAGACACACAAAAAAAAAGGATTTTTAGACTTTTTAAATGCTTCACCTTGATCTTGTTGAAAAGCTATCTTTGCCATTTTCAAGTACAACAGCTTTTTGTGTTAAAATATTCAGGGATGCCCATTTCACATATTTGAAACACTTTTTGCGTTTAAATAAAACAGTTAAAGGGACACTGAACCCAAAATTTTTCTTCCGTGATTCAGATAGAGCATGAAATTTTAAGCAACATTCTAATTTACTCCTATTATCAAACTGTCTTCATTCTCTTGGTATCTTTATTTGAAATGCAAGAATGTAAGTTTAGATGCCGGACCATTTTTGGTGAACAACCTAGGTTGTCCTTGCTGATTGGTGGATAAAAATTTATCCACCAATAGAAAAATGCTGTCCAGAGTTCTGAATAAAAAAAAGCTAAGATGCCTTCTTTTTCAAATAAAAATAGCAAGAGAACGAATAAAAATTGATAATAGGAGTAAATTAGAAAGTTGCTTAAAATTGCATGCTCTATCTGAATCACAAAAGAAAAAAATTGGGTTCCATGTCCCTTTAAAGATTTAACTTGTCTCATTTTTTTTAATTATGCAGATTATACACACATTATCCAAATGTTCTTAATAGAAAGGAGAAATACTTTTCCCAGGATATTTATTTTGACTTTGTTAGGTTAGCCTATTAAGAGATCACAAAATCATTTATAAACGTTTGCTGTTGCCTAGCAACTAATGCACAGAATAAAATTCATGTTGCTGAAACGAGCTACTGTGTACTTTTGAGTTACAAGGAAACCTTTAGAAATAATTAAATTTAGAGATAGTCTATCCATTTGAATTGCTAACCAATCATAATCCAGAAGGGCTATGATATTGGAAAACAGAGAAAGGGGTGGCAATGCAATAGAAGAACGAAGGAGGCAGCACACAGAGATATCCAGATAAAAACAGAACTTTATTCCGGCATTAAAGAAAAAAGACAAACACAAGGAAAATGCAATAGTTAAAGGGATGCAACAAATCTGTAAAAATCTGACTAGAAAATATCAAATACATATCTCTACTTAAAAAAGAAGATATTTTACCTCAAAATGTCTTCAGCTCACCAGCTGTGCTATGTGAGTAGTTATCCTTCGGATACTCTTTTTTTTTTTTAATATCTATATAGTGAAAGAAACAGCTTAATCATTGCTGAGTTCACGCTTACTTTATTGTGATCTTGTAGGATTTCACTATAATTTCACAATATTTCATAGTAAATTTCCTTAAATTGAGGAGGGAAATAAAGTGACTGTGCCTGCAAATACCAGATGTACGCTTCCTTACAAGTCCCGGAACAAGCATCCATCCTGTGTGATGCTACTAAGGAATTTTGAGGTAAAATACATTATATGGCCAAATGTGGAAGTTGTTGTACTATAGCTGCAACTCTGGTAATTTGTGCCCATTCAGTCAAAAGAGCATTTTATGAGGTCGGGTTCTAATTTTGGAAAAGAAGTTCTTGTTAACATTTGGCATTTCAAATCATCCCAAAGGTGTTCAATGAGGTTGAGGTCATGGCTCTTTGCAGGTCACTCAAATTCCACCACAAGAAACTCATCAAATCATAGAAACATAGAATTTGAAGGTAGATAAGAACCAAAAAAGGCCCATAAAGTCTACCCATATTACATGTTACTTTTTCCTTAGGATAGCCTTGTGCATGTCCCAGGCATTTTTTAATTCCTTTACAGTCTTTGTGTTCACCACCTTAAGTAGGAGTTTATTCCATGAATCCACCACCCTTTCTGTAAAAAAATACTTCCTCAAATATCTCCTAAATCTTCTACCCTCTAACTTTAGATTGTGACCCCTTGTTTTGGCATTTATTTTTTGGGGAAAAATGATTTCTGCTTCTATTTTATTAAGTCCCTTCATATATTTAAAGGTTTCTATCATGTCACCTCTCTCCCTTCTATCCTCTAAACTATACATATTTAGATCATCAAGTCTTTCTTTGTACGTTTTATATTTTAGATCATGTACCATTATAGCAGCCCTCCTTTGGACAGCTTCTAGTTTAATTATATCTTTCTGAAGATATGGTTTCCATAACTGTACACAGTATTCCAGATTTGGGTTAACTAATGATCTGTAAAGTGGCATAAGAACCTTGCTATTTCTGCTACTAATACCTCTTCCAATGCAACCAAGTATTTGACTGGCCTTACTGGCTGCACTTCTGCATTGTGTAATTTTAAATCATCTGAAATATTAATTCCCAAGTCCCTTTCTTCTTTAGTTATGGTCAGCAATGTACCATTGAGACTATAATTGGCCTATGGGTTTTTGGATCCTATATGCATAATTTTCTCTTTGTAATATTAAATTTCAGATCCCATTTATTTGACCAGTCCTCTAGTTTTTTAATATTACTGTTCATTTGATCAACTCCTGAAACATCTACCCTGTTACACATTTTTGTATCATCAGCAAACAAGCAAACCTTTCCCTTAAGCCAACTTCCAATATCACTGCTGAACATGTTAAACAAAACAGTCCCAAGAACTGACCCTTGAGGAACACCAATAGTAACTGACGCCTCATTTGAATGTACTCCATTAATTGAAACCCTCTGTTGTCTATCTTTAACCAGCATTCTACCAACTTAACAATCTTAGCATCTATTCCAAGGCAATACATTTTGTGAATAAGTTTTTTGTGTGTGACAGTGTCAAATGCTTTGCTAAAGTCTAGATATGCAACATCTAAGGCTCCTCCCTGGTCTATTATTTTAGTTACATGGTCAAAAAAATCAATTAGATTAGTCTGTCATGATCTTCCAGCAGTGAAACCATGCTGTCCTTTGTCTTCTAAGTTGTTCGTCTGAAGGCAATATACAAGTTTTTCCTTTAAAAGAGTTTCCATTAATTTCCCTTCAATTGAGGTCAAACTGACTGGCCTATAATAAGCAGAATCTTCCCTATTACCCTTTTTATGAAGAGGGATTACATTGGCAATTTTCCAGTCTTTTGGAACAACCCCTGTTAGAAGTGACTGATTAAATAAATCAGCTAATGGAGTAGCTATTATGGATTGAAGTTCTATTAGAACCCTTGGATGAATATTATCTGGACCTACAGACTTATTTACTGTTATTTTTTATGTAGCCTCTTCCTCTGTAAAAAGAAAAGTACTATAGTATTCGACTTGCCTTACTGGCTGCACTGCTGCATTGTGTACCAAATTTTAAATCATCTGAAATAATAATTCCCAGGTCCCTTTCTTCTTAGTTACTGTCAGTAATGTACCATTGAGACTATAATTGGCCTTTGAGTTTTTGAATCCTATATGCATAATTTTGCTCTTGGTAATATTACATTTCAGATCCCATTTATTTGACCAGTCCTCTAGTGTTTTAATATCACTGTTCATTTGAACAACCCCTCCTGGAACTTCAAATTTTTGTATCATCAGCAAACAAGCAAACCTTCCCATTAAGCCAACTTCCAATATCACAAATGAACATGTTAAACAAAACAGGCCCAATAACTGACCCTTGGGGAACACCACTAGTAACTGACGCCTCATTTGAATGTACTCCATTAATTGCAACCCTCTGTCATCTATTTTTAAGCCAGCATTCTACCCACTTAACAATCTTAGCATCTATTCCAAGGCAATACATTTTGTGAATAAGTTTGTTGTGTGGGACGGTGTCAAATACTTTGCTAGAGTCTAGAAATGCAACATCTATGGCTCCTCCCTGGGCTATTATTTTAGTTACATGGTCAAAGGAACCAATTAGATTAGTCTGGCCTGATCTTTCAGCAGTGAAACCATGCTGCCCTTTGTCTTCTAAGTTGTTTGTCAGACGGAAAGATACAAGTCTTTGTTTTAAAAGAGTTTCCATTAATTTCCCTGCAATTGTGGTCAAACTGACTGGCCTATAATTAGCAGAATCTTCCCTACTACCCTTTTTATGAAGAGTGATTAAATTGGCAATTTTCCAGTCTTTTGGAACAACTCCTGTTAGAAGTGACTGATTAAATAAATCAGCTAATGGAGTAGCTATTACGGATCAAAGTTCTCTTAGAACCCTTGGTTGAATATTATCTGGACCCACAGACATATTTACTTTTATTTTTGATAAAGCCCTTGAAACCTCTTCCACTTTAAAAAGAAAAGTACTACTCACTATCAACTAGATTACAAGTTTTGCACTATTTCACCCTCCATAGTGCTGCCATTACAAGTTTTTGAAAAGTATAAGAAGAATGGGTTAAAAGGGAAGCGCTAAAACAAAAGCTAAAGGTAATCTCTCACTTAATATATATACAGTTTATTTAAACATATATAATTCACATCAAAGGGACGTCTCCCCAAATGACACTGTCATAAAAATGTTAATACAGTATATAACAAGGCCGCTATATATAAAATCAATAAAATATATTGCACATTGATTGACGGTTCTAAAACATATAATAAATCAGAGTTCAGTTAAAAGTTCATGAAATTGACAATTAAAACCACCAAGCTGCCAGAGGAAAAAGTTAATATGGTAGGTCTACCAATCAAAGTGTTCTGAATACTCCACACTTCCTTAAAAGAGATACAAGACCAGCGTATGCACAGAGATGTTATGTTATGAGTTCTTGACAGTTACTTTACCCACGATCTCCTGATCGTCTGCAGTACACCTTCCCTGTTCGGTATCTCCCTCGAGTGGATCTGACTGGGGTTTCTCGGCGTCTGACGTCACGGAATCGAGATCCGGCAAAGAGAAGCGGTCAGAGCTTAGCGCTTCACAGGTGCGATTCTTTCACATCCACCCTGCACTTAGTGCTTAATGCACGCAAGGGTGTATACAGGTATTGTAGAGAGATGTTGTAGAGAGGTATTGTGGTGAATATTCCAACTTCATTCAAACCACAAAACATGTAGTAGAAATTCCAAATAGGAAAATGAGTTCCATTACTTATAACCCGGGTTAAGTTTAAGGAATCCAAATGGTGTAGATATATTGCACATATGACAAAGGGTAGTCCTGCCTTCACAGCCGACGCGTTTCGCCCTCTTCAGGGATTTATCAAGTTTTTGAAAAGCCCCCTTGTACATTCGATATGGTTGTGATGAGCTCCATACTGCACAAAATACAAGCGCTGCTTTGGCGTGCTTGTGCACTCTTTCACCATAGACATCTATGGGGAGAAGGTGTTAGAAAAAAACAAACACCTGCGATTGCAGAATGAAAAGCTCCGTAACGCAGCCCCATTGATCTGGAGAAAAAAAAGTTATGTTTAACCCCTTAATAACCGCAGCACTTTTCCATTTTCTGTCCGTTTGGGACCAAGGCTATTTTTACATTTTTGCGGTGTTTGTGTTTAGCTGTAATTTTCCTCTTACTCATTTACTGTACCCACACATATTATATACCGTTTTTCTCGCCATTAAATGGACTTTCAAAAGATACCATTATTTTCATCATATCTTATAATTTACTATAAAAAACATTATAAAATATGAGGAAAAAATGGAAAAAAACACACTTTTTCTAACTTTGACCCCCAAAATCTGTTACATATCTACAACCACCAAAAAACACCCATGCTAAATAGTTTCTAAATTTTGTCCTGAGTTTAGAAATACCCAATGTTTACATGTTCTTTGCTTTTTTTGTAAGTTATAGGGCCATAAATACAAGTAGCACTTTGCTATTTCCAAACCACTTTTTTTTCAAAATTAGCGCTAGTTACATTGGGACACTAATATCTTTCAGGAATCCCTGAATATCCATTGACATGTATATATTTTTTTTTCGAAGACATCCCAAAGTATTGATCTAGGCCCATTTTGTTATATTTCATGCCACTATTTCACCGCCAAATGCTATCAAATATAAAAAATTGTTCACTTTTTCACAAATTTTTTCACAAAGTTTAGGTTTCTCACTGAAATTATTTACAAACAACTCATGCAATTATAGCATAAATGATTGTAAATGCTTCTCTGGGATCCCCTTTGTTCAGAAATAGCAGACATATATGGCTTTGGCGTTGCTTTTTGGTAATTAGAAGGCTGCTAAATGCCACTGCGCACAATACGTGTATTATGCTCAGCAGTGAAGGGGTTAATTAGGGAGCATGTAGGGAGCTTCTAGGGTTAATTTTAGCTTTAGTGTAGTGTAGTAGACAACCCCAAGTATTGATCTAGGCCCATTTTGGTATATTCCATGCCACCATTTCACCGCCAAATGCGATCAAATTAAAAAAAACGTTAATTTTTTCACAATTTTAGGTTTCTCACTGAAATTATTTACAGCTTGTGCAATTATGGCACAAATGGTTGTAAATGCTTCTCTGGGATGCCCTTTGTTCAGAAATAGCAGACATATATGACTTTGGCGTTGCTTTTTGGTAATTAGAAAGTCGCTAAATGCTGCTGCGCATCACACGTGTATTATGGCTAGCAGTGAAGGGGTTAATTAGGTAGTTTGTAGGGAGCTTGCAGGGTTAATTTTAGCTTTAGTGTAGAGATCAGCCTCCCACCTGACACATCCCACCCCCTGATCCCTCCCAAACAGCTCCCTTCCCTCCCCCATCCCACAATTGTCCCCGCCATCTTAAGTACTGGCAGAAAGTCTGCCAGTACTAAAATAAAAGTTTTTGGGGGGTTTTTTAAAAGAAAAAAAAAAGCATATTTACATATGCTGTGTTTAGGATCCCCCCTTAACCCCCAACCTCCCTGATCCCCCCCAAAACAGATCTCTAAGCCTCCCCCTCAGCCTTATTGGGGGCCATCTTGGGTACTGGCAGCTGTCTGCCAGTACCCAGTTTGAACAATCAAATGTTTATTTTTTTATTTTTTTTTATTTTTTCTGTAGTGTAGCTCCCCCCCCCGCCCCCCCCACGCACCAACCCCCACCACCTAAATTACACCTAATGGGTTTTTTTTTTACATTAAATGTCCCACTTTTATTTAGCTTTGGGACACATTTTTTCTGTAGTGTAGCGGCTCCCACCCGCTCCCTCCCCGTGCAAGCGCCCGCCCCCTCGTGCACGTGCGCGCGCCCGCGCGCTCCCCCGGTCTTCCCCGCCCACGATCCCGCCCCCCTCCACATGACCAGGGCCATCGATGGCCGCCACCCACCTCCCATACCGGCTCCCACCCACCAACGATACCGGCCATCGATGTCCGGTGCAGAGAGGGCCACAGAGTGGCTCTCTCTGCATCGGATGGCCGTTAAAGGTTATTGCAGGATGCCTCCATATCGAGGCATCACTGCAATAACCGGAAAGCAGCTGGAAGTGAGCAGGATCGCTTCCAGCTGCTTTCCACACCGAGGACGTGCAGGGTACGTTCTCAGGCGTTAACTGCCTTTTTTCTGAGGACGTACCCTGCACGTCCTCGGTCATTAAGGGGTTAAACCTAACACCCTAACATAAACCTCACGTCTAAACACCCGTAATCTGCTGCCCCCAACTTTGCCGACACCTACATAATGTTATTAACCCCTAATCTGCCGCTCCTGACATTGCCGCCACTGAAATAAATTTATTAACCCCTAATCTGCCGCTCCCGATATCGCCGCCACTATAATAAAGTCATTAACCCCTATTCCCCCGCACCCCAACATCGCTCACACTATAATAAAGATATGAACCCCTATTCCGCCACTCCCTGACATCGCTGCCAATAAATAAAGTTATTAACCCCTAAACCTCTGGCCTCCCACATCATTGCCCCTAAATAAACCTATTAACCTCTAAACCGCCAGCCCCCCACATTACCAAAAACTAAATTAAACTATTAACCCTTAAACCTAACAACCCCCTAACTTTAAATTAAAATGACAAGATACCTATTTTAAAATAAATAAAAATTTACCTGTGAAATTAAAAAACCTAAATTTAAACTATATATTAAACTAACATTACTATTATACAAAAATTTAAATAACTATCAATTAAATAAATTAAATTACGCAATAAAAAAACCTAACACTACTAAAAAAAAAATCTACAATTACAAAAAATAAAAAATACTAAATTACAAAAAATAAAAAAATACTAAAGTACAAAAAATAACAAACACAAAATTATACAAAATAAAAACAATTACACCTAATCAAATAGCCTTATAAAAAAGCCCCCCAAAGTAAAAAAAAAAAACCCTAGCCTACAATAAATTACCAATAACTTTTAAAAGGGCCTTTTGTAGGGCATTGCCCTAAAGAAATCAGCTCTATATCTCTGTTACGCCTAGATTTGGAGTTTTGTCTGTAAAGACCTGCGGTGCTAATGAGCCTTTTTTTCCAGCGCACCCTTAAGACAACGCTGGTATTACAATTTTTCTGAATGGCTGTCCTAGCCTCAGAAAAGTGAGCGTTGAACCAAATTTAGCTCCACTTCAACCCTCAATACCAGCGTTGCTTACGGTAGCGGTAAGCTGGAAAAATGTGCTCGTGCACGATATCCCCATAGGATACAATGGGGCGGAGCTGGCTGAAAAAAAACCTAACACCTGCAAAAAAGCAGCGTTCAGCTCCTAACGCAGCCCCATTGTTTCCTATGGGGAACACTCTCTAAGTCTACACCTAACACCCTAACATGAACCCCGAGTCTAAACACCCCTAACCTTACACTTATTAACCCCTAATCTACCACCCCCACTATCGCTGACACCTACATTATATTATTAACCCCTAATCTGCCGCTCCGGACACCGCCGCAACCTACATTATAGCTATGAACCCCTAATCTTCTGTCTCTAACATCGCCAACACCTATATTATATTTATTACCCCCTAATCTGCCCCCCCCAACGTTGCCGCCACCTACCTACACTTATTAACCCCTAATCTGCCGACCGGACATCTCCGCCACTATAATAAATGTATTAACCCCTAAACCGCCTCACTCCCGCCTCGCAAACACTATAATAAATTTTATTAACCCATAATCTGCCCTCCCTAACATCGCCGCCACCTACCTACAATTATTAACCCCTAATCTCCCGCCCCCAATGTCGCCGCTACTATAATAAAGTTATTAATCCCTAAACCTAAGTCTAACCCTAACACCCCCCTAAGTTAAATATAATTTAAATAAAACGAAATAAATTTACTATAATGAAATAAGTTACTCCTATTTAAAACTAAATACTTACCTATAAAATAAACCCTAATATAGCTACAATATAACTAATAGTTACATTGTATCTATTTTAGGATTTATATTTATTTTACAGGCAATTTTAACTAGGTACAATAGCTATTAAATACTTAATAACTATTTAATAGCTACCTAGTTAAAATAATTACAAAATTACCTGTAAAATAAATCCTAACCTAAGTTACAAATACACCTAACACTACGCTATCAATAAATTAATTAAATAAATTAGCTACAATTATCTAAACTAAAATACAATTAAATAAACTAAACTATAATACAAAAACAAACAAACACTAAATTACAGAAAATAAAAAAAGTTACAAGAAGTTTAAACTAATTACACCTAATCTAAGCCCCCTAATAAAATAAAAAAGCCCCCCAAAATAATAAAATGCCCAACCCTATCCTAAATTACAAAGTAATCAGCTCTTTTACCAGCCCTTAAAAGTGCTTTTTGCGGGGCATTGCCCCAAAGTAATCAGCTCTTTTACCTGTAAATAAAAATAGAATACCCCCCAAACATTACAACCCACCACCCACATAACCCTACTCTAAAACCCACCCAAACCGCCCTTAAAAAAACCTAACACTAACCCCCTGAAGATCTCCCTACCTTGAGTCGTCTTCACCCAGCCGAGCCGAATTCTCCATCCAAGCAGGGCAGAAGAGGTCCTCCATCCGGTTGAAGTCTTTATCCAAGCGGATTGGATCAGCCAATTGGATTGAACTTCAATCTGATTGGCTGATTGAATCAGCCAATCAGATTTTTCCTACCTTAATTCCGATTGGCTGATAGAATCCTATCAGCCAATCGGAATTCGAGGGACGCCATCTTGGATGACGTCATTTAAAGGAACCGTCATTCGTCGGGAAGTCGTCGGCCAGGATGGATGTTCGGCATCGGAGGTCTTCAGGATGCTGCTGCTCCGCTCCGGATGGATGAAGATAGAAGATGCCGCTTGGATGAAGATTTCAATCGTATGGAAGACCTCTTCTGCCCTGTTTGGATGAAGACTTCAACCAGATGGAGGACCTCTTCTGCCCCGCTTGGATGAAGAATTCGGCTCGGCTGGGTGAAGACGACTCAAGGTAGGGAGATCTTCAGGGGGTTAGTGTTAGGTTTTTTTAAGTGGGGTTTGGGTGGGTTTTAGAGTAGGGGTATGTGGGTGGTGGGTTGTAATGTTGGGGGGGTATTGTATTTTTATTTACAGGTAAAAGAGCTGATTACTTTGTAATTTAGGATAGGGTAGGGCATTTTAATATTTTGGGGGGCTTTTTATTTTATTAGGGGGCTTAGATTAGGTTTTATTAGTTTAAACTTCTTGTAATTTTTTTTATTTTCTGTAATTTAGTGTTTGTTTTTTTGTATTGTAGTTTAGTTTATTTAATTGTATTTTAGTTTAGATAATTGTAGCTAATTTATTTAATTAATTTATTGATAGTGTAGTGTTAGGTATATTTGTAACTTGAGTTAGGATTTATTTTACAGGTAATTTTTTAATTATTTTAACTAGGTAGCTATTAAATAGTTATTAAGTATTTAATAGCTATTGTACCTAGTTAAAATAAATACTAAGTTGCCTGTAAAATAAATATAAATCCTAAAATAGCTACAATGTAACTATTAGTTATATTGTAGCTATATTAGGGTTTATTTAATAGGTAAGTAACATAATTTATGTAAGAACTTACCTGATAAATTAATTTCTTTCATATTAGCAAGAGTCCATGAGCTAGTGACGTATGGGATATACATTCCTACCAGGAGGGGCAAAGTTTCCCAAACCTCAAAATGCCTATAAATACACCCCTCACCACACCCACAAATCAGTTTAAAGAATAGCCAAGAAGTGGGGTGATAAGAAAAAAGTGCGAAAGCATATAAAATAAGGAATTGGAATAATTGTGCTTTATACAAAAAAATCATAACCACCTCAAAAAAGGGTGGGCCTCATGGACTCTTGCTAATATGAAATAAATTAATTTATCAGGTAAGTTCTTACATAAATTATGTTTTCTTTCATGTAATTAGCAAGAGTCCATGAGCTAGTGACGTATGGGATAATGAATACCCAAGATGTGGATCCTCCACGCAAGAGTCACTAGAGAGGGAGGGATAAAATAAAGACAGCCAATTCTGCTGAAAAATAATCCACACCCCAAAACAAAGTTTAAATCTTATAATGAAAAAAACTGAAATGATAAGCAGAAGAATCAAACTAAAACAGCTGCCTGAAGTACTTTTCTACCAAAAACTGCTTCAGAAGAAGAAAACACATCAAAATGGTAGAATTTAGTAAAAGTATGTAAAGAAGACCAAGTTGCTGCTTTGCAAATCTGATCAACCGAAGCTTCATTCCTAAATGCCCAGGAAGTAGAGACTGACCTAGTCGAATGAGCTGTAATCCTTTGAGGCGGAGTTCTACCCGACTCGACATAAGCATGATGAATCAAGGATTTTAACCAAGATGCCAAAGAAATGGCAGAAGCCTTTTGACCTTTCCTAGAACCAGAAAAGATAACAAATAGACTAGAAGTCTTTCAGAAATTCTTAGTAGCTTCAACATAATATTTCAAAGCTCTAACTACATCCAAAGAATGCAACGATCTTTCCTTAGAGTTCTTAGGATTAGGACACAACGAAGGAACCACAATTTCTCTACTAATGTTGTTAGAATTCACAACCTTAGGTAAAAATTTAAATGAAGTTCGCAAAACCGCCTTATCCTGATGAAAAATCAGAAAAGGAGACTCACAAGAAAGAGCAGATCATTCAGAAACTCTTCTAGCAGAAGAGATGGCCAAAAGGAACAAAACTTTCCAAGAAAGTAATTTAATATCCAGCGAATGCATAGGTTCAAACGGAGGAGTTTGAAGAGCCCCCAGAACCAAATTCAAACTCCAAGGAGGAGAAATTGACTTAATGACAGGTTTTATACGAACCAAAGCCTGTACAAAACAATGAATATCAGGAAGATTAGCAATCTTTCTGTGAAAAAGAATAGAAAGAGCAGAGATTTGTCCTTTCAAGGAACTTGCAGACAAACCTTTATCCAAACCATCCTGAAGAAACTGTAAAATTCTAGGAATTCTAAAAGAATGCCAAGAAAAATGATGAGAAGAACACCAAGAAATGTAAGTCTTCCAGACTCGATAATATATCTTCCTAGACACAGATTTACGAGCCAGTAACATAGTATTAATTACGGAGTCAGAGAAACCTCTAAGACTGAGAATCAAGCGTTCAATCTCCATACCTTCAAATTTAAGGATTTGAGATCCTGATGGAAAAAAGGACCTTGCGATAGAAGGTCTGGTCTTAACGGAAGAGTCCACGTTTGGCAAGTAGCCATCTGAACAAGATCCGCATACCAAAACCTGTGAGGCCATGCTGGAGCCACCAGCAGAACAAATGAACGCTCCTTTAGAATCTTGGAAATCACTCTTGGAAGAAGAACTAGAGGCGGAAAGATATAGGCAGGATGATACTTCCAAGGAAGTGACAATGCATCCACTGCTTCCGCCTGAGGATCCCTGGATCTGGACAGATACCTGGGAAGCTTCTTGTTTAGATGAGAAACCATCAGATCTATTTCTGGAAGTCCCCACATTTGAACAATCTGAAGAAATACCTCTGGGTGAAGAGACCATTCGCCCGGATGTAATGTTTGGCGACTGAGATAATCCGCTTCCCAATTGTCTATACCTGGGATATGAACCGCAGAAATTAGACAGGAGCTGGATTCCGCCCATACAAGTATTCGAGATACTTCTTTCATAGCCAGAGGACTGTGAGTCCCTCCTTGATGATTGACATATGCCACGGTTGTGACATTGTCTGTCTGAAAACAAATGAACGACTCTCTCTTTAGAAGAGGCCACGACTGAAGAGCTCTGAAAATCACACGGAGTTCCAAAATGTTGATTGGTAATCTCGCCTCCTGAAATTCCCAAACCCCTTGTGCTGTCAGAGACCCTCATACAGCTCCCCAACCTGTCAGACTTGCATCTGTTGAGATCACAGTCCAGGTCGGAAGAACAAAAGAAGCCCCCTGAACTAAACAATGATGGTCGGTCCACCACGTTAGAGAGTGTCATACAATCGGTTTTAAAGATATTAATTGTGATATCTTTGTATAATCCTTGCACCACTGGTTCAGCATACAGAGCTGAAGAGGTCGCATGTGAAAACGAGCAAAGGGGATCATGTCCGATGCAGCAGTCATAAGACCTAGACAATGAGACTTAAATAATGTGCAGACAATAATGACGCCCAGATTTTTTAGCGCCAAAAAAGACGCCCACATTATTTGGCACCTAAATGCTTTAAGCGCCAAAAATGACGCCACATCCGGTGACGCCGACATTTTTGGCGCAAAAACGTCAAAAAAATGACACAATTTCCGGCAAGTATGACGCCGGAAATGACAAAGAAAAATTTTTGCGCCAAAAAAGTCCGCGCCAAGAATGATGCAATAAAATGAAGCATTTTCAGCCCCCGCGAGCCTAACAGCCCACAGGAAAAAAAGTCAAATTTTAAGGTAAGAAAAATTGATTATTCAAATGCATTATCCCAAATAATGAAACTGACTGTCTGAAATAAGGAATGTTGAACATCCTGAATCAAGGCAAATAAATGTTTAAACACATATATTTAGAACTTTATATAAAAGTGCCCAACCATAGCTTAGAGTGTCACAAAAATAAGACTTACTTACCCCAGGACACTCATCTACATGTAGTAGAAAGCCAAACCAGTACTGAAACGAGAATCAGTAGAGGTAATGGTATATATAAGAGTATATCGTCAATCTGAAAAGGGAGGTAAGAGATGAATCTCTACGACCGATAACAGAGAACATATGAAATAGACCCCGTAGAAGGAGATCATTGAATTCAAATAGGCAATACTCTCTTCACATCCCTCTGACATTCACTGCACACTGAGAGGAAAACCGGGCTCCAGCCTGTTGCGAAGCGCATATCAACGAAGAATCTAGCACAAACTTACTTCACCACCTCCATGGGAGGCAAAGTTTGTAAAACTGATTTGTGGGTGTGGTGAGGGGTGTATTTATAGGCATTTTGAGGTTTGCGAAACTTTGCCCCTCCTGGTAGGAATGTATATCCCATATGTCACTAGCTCATGGACTCTTGCTAATTACATGAAAGAAATTTAGTTTTAAATAGGAATAATTTATTTCATTATAGTAAATTTATTTCGTTTTATATAAATTATATTTAACTTAGGGGGGTGTTAGGGTTAGGGTTAGACTTAGGTTAAGTGGTTAATAACTTTATTATAGTAGCGGCAACGTTGGGGGCGGGAGATTAGGGGTTAATAATTGTAGGTAGGTGGCGGCGATATTAGGGAGGGCAGATTAGGGGTTAATAAGTAAAATTTATCATAGTGTTTGCGAGGCGGGAGTGCAGCAGTTTAGGGGTTAATACATTCATTATAGTGGCAGCGATGTCTGGTCGGCAGATTAGGGGTTAATAAGTGTAGTTAGGTGGCGGTGAGGTTGGGGGCGGCAGATTAGGGGGTAATAAATATAAAATAGGTGTCTGAGATGTTAGGGGCAGCAGATTAGGGGTTCATAGGGATAATGTAGGTGGCGACGATGTCCAGTCAGAAGATTAGGGGTCAAATAATTTTATTATAGTGTTTGCGATGTGGGGGGGGCCTCAGTTTAGGGGTTCAAAGGTAGTTTATGGGTGTTAGTGTACTTTGTAGCACGGTAGTTAAGAGCTTTATGTTCTGGCGTTAGCCCATAAAGCTCTTAACTACTGACTTTTTTTGCGGTTGGAGTCTTGGCGGTAGAGGCTCTACCGCTCACTTCAACCAAGACTCGTAATACCAGCGTTAGGAAAATCCCATAGAAAAGATAGGATATGCAATTGACGTAAGGGGATTTGCGGTAGCCTCGAGTCGCGGAAAGAAAGTGAGCGGTAGACCCTTTCCTGCCTGACTCGTAATACCAGAGTTAGATAAAAAGCAGCGTTAGGACCCCTTAACGCTGCTTTTTAAGGATAACGCAGAACTCCAAATCTTGGCGTTAGTTTTTCTCTTTTCACTGATATATCTAAAGAAGGTTTTGTCACCGTTTTTTACAGATTGTCATATGGGATATACAATCCTACCAGGAGGAGCAAAGTTTCCCAAACCTCAAAATGCCTATAAATACACCCCTCACCACACCCACAATTCAGTTTTACAAACTTTGCCTCCTATGGAGGTGGTGAGGTAAGTTTGTGCTAGATTTCTACGTTGATATGTGCTTCTCAGCATTTTGAAGCCCGATTCCTCTCAGAGTACAGTGAATGTCAGAGGGATGTGAAGGGAGTATCACCTATTGAATGCAATGGTTTTCCTTGCAGGAAATCTATTTCATAGGTTCTCTGTTTTCGGTCGTAGAGATTCATCTCCTACCTCCCTTTTTCAGATCGACGATATACTCTCATATTCCATTACCTCCACTGATAACTGTTTCAGTACTGGTTTGGCTATCTGCTATATGTGGATGGGTGTCTTTCAGTAAGTATGTTTTCATTACTTAAGACACTCTCAGCTATTGTTTGGCACTTTATTATGTATTAATATAAAGTTCTAAATATATGTATTGTACTTATATTTGCCGTGAGTGAGGTTTATGTATATTTCCTTTTGCAGACTATTCAGTTTCATATTTGGGAAAAAACATATTTAGGAAAATATTTTTCTTACCTGGGGTTTAGTCTTTTTATCAAATTGACTGCTTTTTATTTAAATTTTCGCGGGCAAAATTACGCTCGCGATATGCAAAATGCTGATGTTTATTGCGTCATGCTTAGTGAGAGAATTTTTTTGGCGCAAAGGTACGTCCGGTGACGCACGTTCGTAATTTCCGGCGTCTTAGTTGACGATGAGTTCCTTGCACAAGGTTGCGTCTGCAATGACGCAAGTGTGTCATTTCCGGATGTTGTTAGCGCCAAAAAATGTCATTTTGCGTTGTGCGTCATACTTGGCACCAAATAATTTCATTATTTAAAACCCCATTCCTATGTGCCACTTGCCTTTTTCTATGTCAGAGGGCTATACTGTTTGCATTTTTTTTTTCAATTCCTGAAGCTGCCATATAAGAATATTGATAATTTTTCTTTATATGTTGTTTTTTTCTCTTACATTTGCAAGATGTCTCAATCTGATCCTGTCTCAGAAACCACTGTTGGAACCCTGCTGCCTGATAACAGTTCGACCAAAGCTAAGTGTATCTGTTGTATATTTGTGGAGATTATATCTCCAGCTGTGGTATGTAATAGCTGTCATGATAAGCTTTTACATGCAGATAATGTATCCATCAGTAATAGTACAATGCCTGTTGTTCCTTCAACATCTAATGTACATGATATCCCTGTGAATATAAATGATTTTGTTGCTGATGTGATTCAGAAGTCTTTGTCTGCTATCTCACCTTCTAATAAACGTAAAAGGTCTTTTAAAACTTCTCATAAAGTTAATGAAATTTCAAATGACCGACAACATACTGAATTATCCTCCTCTGATGAGGATCTATCTGATTCAGAAGAGCCTACCTCAGATATTGACACTGACAAATCTACTTATTTATTTAAAATTGAGTATATTCGCTCCTTGTTAAAAGAGGTGTTGATTACGTTGGATATTGAGGAAACTAGTCCTCTTGATATTAAAACTAGTAAACGTTTAAACTCTGTTTATAAACCTCCTGTGGTTACTCCAGAGGTTTTTCCAGTTCCTGATATTATTTCTGATATGATTTCTAAGGAATGGAATAGGCCTGGTACTTCTTTTATCCCTTCTTCAAGGTTTAAAAAATGGTATCCTTTGCCAGAAGTTAGTCTGGAGTTTTGGGAAAAGATCCCCAGAGTTGATGTGGCTATTTCTACTCTTGCCAAATGTACTACAATTCCTATGGAAGATAGTACTTCCTTTCAAGAACCCTTTAGATAGGAAACTTGTATCTTATTTAAGGAAAGCTTATTTATATTCTGGATATCTTCTCAGGCCTGCCATTCTTATGGCTGATGTTGCAGCTGCATCAACTTTTTAGTTGGAAAGTTTAGCGCAACAGGAAACAGATCCTGATTTGTCTAGCATTGTTCGCTTGCTTCAACATGCTAATCATTTTATCTGTGATGCTATTTTTTAGATCATCAAAATTGATGTTAAATCTATGTCTTTAGCTATTTTAGCTAGAAGAGCTTTGTGGCTCAAATATTGGAATGCTGACATGGTATCTAAATCTAGATTACTATCTCTTTCTTTCCAAGGTAATCATTTATTTGGTTCTCAGTTGGATTCAATTATTTCAACTGTCACTGGGGGGAAGGGAGTTTTTTTGCCTCAGGATAAAAGACCTAAGGGTAAATCTAAAGCTTCTAACCTTTTTCGTTCCTTTCGACAAAATAAGGAACAGAAACACAATCCTTCCCCCAAAGAATCTGGTTCCAATTTGAAACCTTCAAGTTGGAATAAATCCAAGCCGTTTAAGAAACCAAAGCCAGCCCCCAAGTCTGCATGAAGGTGCAGCCCTCATTCCAGCTCAGCTGGTAGGGGGCAGATTAAGATTCTTCCAAAGTATTTGGGCAGATTCTGTCCAAAATCAATGGATTCAGAGTATTGTCTCTCAAGGGTACCGAATAGGATTCAGAGTAAGACCTCCTTTGAAAAGATTTTTTCTCTCACGCATCCCAGCAAATTGTCAGGGTTTTTCCCTGTTTTGTTTGCCATGTGCTGCTGGCAGCCATTTTACTCACCTATCTTCCTGACTATGGTGCATTGTGGGGGATGCTGCTCATTTCCTGCACTTCCTTTTATGGCCAGACTGGTGTGCATCATCCATATGAGACAGGATGCAGTCTCAGAATTGTGATGTCATCATTTAGGGCCTCTGTTCAGTATGCTTTGCCTTTGCGTTGTCTCAGAGCTGTTTGTGAGAGCTCCTGTGTATTACCTGGCTGCCTGACGTCCTTCCTGGTTCCTGATCCCTGACTTGTTCCTGACTCTGCTGTTTTCCTTGTTCCTGATTCCGGCTCGTCTGACTATTCGCTTTGGCTCCTGACTCGGCGCGTCTGACTACCAGCTCTGGTTTTGACGCCTGGCTTGTTATTTGACTTGTGGACTTTTTATTAATATTTTGCTATTAATAAAGGTGTGATTATTTTTGCACTTCTCGTCTCAGTCTGATTCCTGGCACCCTGACACAAATCCAGTAATGGCTCAGGCTTTTCTGAAGTGTGTTTCAGACCTGGAGCTTTCAGGGGTAATCATACCAGTTCTGTTTCAGGAACAAGATCTGGGGTTTTATTCAAATCTATTCATTGTCCCAAAGAAAGAAAATTCATTCAGGCCTGTTCTGGATTCGAAAATTTTGAATGGTTTTGTAAGAGTGCTAACTTTCGAAATGGTGACTATAAGGACTATTCTGCCTTTTGTTCAGCAAGGTCATTATATGTCCATAATAGACTTTCAGGGTGCATATCTTCATATTTCTATTCATCCAGACCACTATCAGTTTCTGAGATTCTCTTTTCTAGACAAGCATTACCAATTTGTCGCTCTTCCATTTGGCCTAGGGACAGCTCCAAGAATCTTTTCAAAGGTTCTCGGTGCCCTACTATCTGTAATCAGAGAACAGGGTATTGTGGTGTTTCCTTATTTGGACAATATCTTGGTACTAGCTCAGTCTTTACATTCTTCAGCATTTCACACAAATCAACTAGTGTTGTTTCTTCAAAGACATGGTTGGAGGATCAATTTACCAAAAACTTCCTTAATTCCTTAGACAAGGGTCACCTTTTTAGGTTTTCAGATAGATTCAGTGTCCATGACTCTATCTCAACAGAGAAGAGACAATTAAAATTGGTTTCAGCTTGTCGAAACCTTCAGTCTCAATCATTCCCTTCAGTGGCTATGTGCATGGAAGTTTTAGGTCAAATGATTGCAGTATTGGATGTGATCCCCTTTGCTCGTTTTCATATGAGACCTCTCCCGCTTTGTATGCTGAGTCAATGGTGCAGGAATTATACAAAGATATCACAATTAATATCCTTAAATCCCAATGTTCGACTCTCTCTGACTTGGTGGTTAGATCACCATCGTATGGTTCAAGGGGCCTCTTTTGTTCGTCCATCCTGGACTGTGATCACAACAGATGCAAGTCTTTCAGGTTGGGGAGCTGTCTGAGGATCTCTGACAGCACAAGGGATTTGGAAATATCAAGAGGCGAGGTTACCAATCAATATTTTAGAACTCCGTGCTATTTTCAGGGCTCCTCAGGTTTGGCCTCTGTTGAAGAGAGAACCATTCATTTGTTTTCAGACAGACAATATCACAACTGTGGCATATGTCAATCATCAGGGTGGGACTCACAGTCCCCAAGCTATGAAAGAAGTATCTTGGATACTTTCTTGGGTGAAAACCAGCTCCTGTCTAATTTCTGTGGTTTATATCCCAGGTGTAGACAATTGGGAAGTGGATTATCTCAGCCATCAGACTTTTCATCCGGGGGAGTGGTCATTCCATCCAGATGTGTTTTTTCAGATTGCTCAGATGTGGGGTCTTCCAGAAATAAATATGATGGCTTCCCATCTAAACAAGAAACTTCGCAGGTACCTGTCCAGGTCCAGGGATCCTCAGGCGGTGGATGCGTTAGCAGTTCCTTGGTGTTACCAACCTGCTTATATCTTCCTTCTGTCTCAAGGTCTGTTTTTCCATCAGGATCTCAAATTATTAAAGGGACACTGAACCCAATTTTTTTTCATGATTCACATAGAGCATGCACATTTAAGCAACTTTCTAATTTACTCCTATTATCAATTTTTCTTCGTTCTCTTGCTTTCTTTATTTGAAAAAGAAGACATCTAAGCTATTTTTTTTGGTTCAGAACCATGGAAAGCACTTGTTTATGGGTGGGTGAATGTATCCACCAATCAGCAAGAACAGCACACACAGTGTGTTCACCAAAAATGGGCCGGCATCTAAACTTACATTCTTGCATTTCAAATAAAGATACCAAGAGAATGAAGAAAATTTGATAATAGGAGTACATTAGAAAGTTGCTTAAAATTGCATGCTCTATCTGAATCACGAAAGAAAAAAATGGGGTTCAGTGTCCTATTAAATTTGAAAGTATGGAAATTGAACGCCTAGGGGTCCATCCGATAAAAATCGTCGCCCGCAAAAGCCGGCGACGCCAATATTTGCACGGGTTTGGTATCACATATACGGCGTAACCTAGAAGTTACGTGCGTATATTTCTGCCGTCGCCCGTAGTTTTTTGGGCTATAGGCAGGTATACCAAACCAGCGCAGTTTGGTATCCAATATGCAGCGTAAGGACTTACGTGGCAAAAATGGAGAAAACTTACTCCATTTTCACCTCGCCACAAAAAGCAGCCGTAAGAAGCCTTACGCTGACTATTGGAGCCCCGTAACTCCCTAAACTGGCTGCTAAAATAAACCTAACACCTAACGCATGCGCAATGTCTATCTCCCTGTCAACCGCGATCTTCTAAAATAAACCTAACACCTAACGCATGCGCAATGTCTATCTACCTGTCAACCGCGACCCCCCCCCCCCCGAAATCCCTAATAAAGTTATTAACCCCTAAACCGCCGCTCCCGGACCCCGCCGCCATCTACATAAACTAACCCCCTACTGTGAGCCCCTAAAACCGCCGCCATCTACCTTATCTATCCCCTAATTAGAAACCCTTACACCGCTGTCATCTACCTTATCTATCCCCTAATCTGACCCCTTACACCGCCGCCACCTATATAAAAATTATTAACCCCTAATCTAATCCCCCTATACCGCCGCCAGCTATATTAATATTATTAACCCCTAATGTAAGCCCCTTACACCGCCGCCATCTCTATTAAAATGATTAACCCCTAATTTAATCTACCTACCCCGCCGCCAGCTATATTATCTATATTAACCCTAAGTATATTATAGTTAATATAGGTATTACATTATATATATTAACTATATTAACCCTAATTATATTAGGGTTAATATAGTTAATATAGTTACTATAGTATTTATATTAACTATATTAACTCTATCTAACCCTAACACCCCTAACTAAATTTATATTAAATTAATCTAATTAATTATAAACTAAAATATTCCTATTTAAATCTAAATACTTACCTATAAAATAATCCCTAAGATAGCTACAATATAATTAATAATTACATTGTAGCTATGTTAGGGTTAATATTTATTTTACAGGTAAATTGTTAATTATTTTAACTAGGTATAATAGCTATTAAATAGTTATTAACTATTTAATATCTACCTAGTTAAAATAATTGCCCAATTACCTGTAAAATAAATCCTAACCTAAGTTACAAATACACCTACACTATCAATAAATAAACTACAAACATCTATCTAAAAATACAATTAAATAAACTAAACTAAATTACAAAAAAAAACAAACACTGAATTACCAAAAATAAAAAAAAGATTACAAGATTTTTAAGCTAATTACACCTATTCTAAGCCCCCTAATAAAATAATAAACCCCCAAAATAAAAAAAATTCCCTGCCCTATTCTAAATTAAAAAATTTCAAAGCTCTTTACCTTACCAGCCCTTAAAAGGGCCTTTTGTGGGGCATGCCCCAAAGAATTCAGCTCTTTTGCATACAAATACAATACCCCCCCCTCCGATCAGCCAATAGAATGCGAGCTCAATCTGATTGGCTGATTGGATCAGCCAATCGGATTGAACTTGAATCTGATTGGCTGATTCAATCAGCCAATCAGATTTTTCTAACTTAATTCCGATTGGCTGATAGAATCCTATCAGCCAATCGGAATTCGGCGGACGCCATCTTGGATGACGTCATTTAAAGGTACCTCATTCGTCGTTCAGTAGTCGTCCGGGATGGATGCTCCGCGGCGGCGGAGCGAAGAAAGAAGATTGAAGATGCCGCCGGAAGAATGAAGACTTTGCTGCCGCTTGGAGGAAGACGTCGCCGGAGGAAGAATTCTTCTTTGCCGCTTGGAGGAAGACATCGCCGGAGGAAGAATTCTTCTTTGCCGCTTGGAGGAAGACATCGCCCGGATCGGATCAGGCGTTCGGCCCGGTGTGGTGAAGACAAGGTAGGGAGATCTTCAGGGGGGTAGTGTTAGGCTTTTTTAAGGGGGGTTTGGGTGGTTTTAGAATAGGGCTATGTGGGTGGTGGGTTGTAATGGGGGGGGGGTATTGTATTTGTATGCAAAAGAGCTGAATTCTTTGGGGCATGCCCCACAAAAGGCCCTTTTAAGGGCTGATAAGGTAAAGAGCTTTGAAATTTTTTTAATTTAGAATAGGGCAGGAATTTTTTTTTATTTTGGGGGTTTATTATTTTATTAGGGGGCTTAGAATAGGTGTAATTAGCTTAAAAATCTTGTAATCTTTTTTTTATTTTTTGTAATTTAGTGTTTGTTTGTTTTTTTAATTTAGTTTAGTTTATATAATTGTATTTCTAGATAGATGTTTGTAGTTTATTTATTGATAGTGTAGGTGTATTTGTAACTTAGGTTAGGATTTATTTTACAGGTAATTGGGTAATTATTTTAACTAGGTAGATATTAAATAGTTAATAACTATATAATAGCTATTATACCTAGTTAAAATAATTAACAATTTACCTGTAAAATAAATATTAACCCTAACATAGCTACAATGTAATTATTAATTATATTGTAGCTATCTTAGGGTTTATTTTATAGGTAAGTATTTAGATTTAAATAGGAATATTTTAGTTTATAAATGAATTAGATTCATTTAATATAAATTTAGTTAGGGGTGTTAGGGTTAGATAGAGTTAATATAGTTAATATAAATACTATAGTAACTATATTAACTATATTAACCCTAATATAATTAGGGTTAATATAGTTAATATATATAATGTAATACCTATATTAACAATAATATACTTAGGGTTAATATAGATAATATAGCTGGCGGCGGGGTAGGTAGATTAAATTAGGGGTTAATCATTTTAATTGAGATGGCGGCGGTGTAAGGGGCTTACATTAGGGGTTAATAATTTTAATATAGATGGCGGCGGTGTTAGGGGCTCACTTTAGGGGGTTATAGATATAATATAGCTGGCGGCGGGGCACGGGAGCGACGGTTTAGGGGTTAATAACTTTATTAGGTTGCGGCGGGGTACGGGAGCGGCGGTTTAGGGGTTAATAGCTTTTTTATTGTTAGGATAGTGAGGGGGGATAGCGGATAGAGGGTTAGACGTGTCGGGCTATGTTAGGGAGGCGTGTTAGACGTGTCGGGCTATGTTTAGGAGGCGTGTTAGACAGTGCGGGTGATTTACACTTTAGTCAGGTTTTGTAGGCGCCGGCAGTTTCTAACGTGGCGCAAGTCACTGGTGACTCCAAAAATCTGTACTTATGCAGATTTCTGGACATCGCTGGTTTGTGAGACTTGCGCCACTTTAGCAAGTGACTGCGCCGCATATTGGATGGCTCGAGTTGCGAGCTGAAACTGCGGGCGACGTGGGTTCCCTCGCTTGCACCGCAAACTGCGATCTATATCGGATCGCGCCCCTAGTGCTTAGTTATAGAGGTTTCTCTGACTAGGTGATTAATACTATGTTACAGCTCGTAAATCTGTTTCTAGGAAGATTTATTATCAAGTTAGGAAGTCTTATATTTCATGGTGTTCTTCTCATAAATTCTCCTGGCATTCTTTTAGAATTTCTAGAATTTTACAGTTTCCTCAGGATGGTTTGGATAAAGGTTTGTCTGCAAGTTCCTTGAAGGGACAAATCTCTGCTCTTTCTGTTTTATTTCACAGAAAGATTGCTAAGCTTCCTGATATTCACTGTTTTGTACAGGCTTTGGTCTGTATCAAGCCTGTTATTAAATCAGTCTCTCCTTCTCTGAGTCTTAATTTGGTTTTGAAGGCTTTACAGGCTCCTCCTTTTGAGTCTATGCATTCTTTGGACATTAAATTACTTTCTTGGAAAGTGTTGTTCCTTTTGACAATCTCTTCTGCTAGAAGAGTTTCCAAATTATCTGCTCTTTCTTGTGAATCTCCTTTTCTGATTTTCCATCAGGATAAGGCAGTTTTGCGGACTTCATTTAAATTTCTACCTAAGGTTTTGAATTCTAACAACATTAATAGAGAAATTGTTGTTCCTTTGTGTGCTAATAATAAGAATTCTTTGGAGAGATCCTTACATTCTTTGGATGCTGTAAGAGCTTTGAAATATTTTGTTGAAGCTGTTAAAGATTTCAGGAAGACCTCTCGTCTATTTTTTGTCTTTTCTGGTTCTAGGAAAGGTCAGAAGACTTCTGCCATTTCCTTGACATCTTGGTTAAAGCTTTTGATTAATCAGTCTTATTTGGAGTCGGGTCAGGCCCCACCTCACAGAATTACAGCTTATTCTACTAGATCAGTCTCCACTTTGTGGGCTTTTAAGAATGAAGCTTCAGTTGATCAGATTTGCAAAGCAGCAACTTGGTCTTCTTTGCATACATTTACTAAATTCTACTGTTTTGATGTATTTGCTTCCTCTGAAGCAGTTTTTGGTAGAAAAGTTCTTCAGGCAGCTGTTTCAGTTTGATTTCTCTGCTTATGTTTAAGTTTTTTCTTTTCATTTATGAGAATAAACTTATATTTTGGGTTGTGGATTAATTTTTTCAGCAGAAAATGGCTGTTATTATTTGTATCCCTCCCTCTCTAGTG
Source organism: Bombina bombina (assembly GCF_027579735.1). Lineage (NCBI taxonomy): Eukaryota > Metazoa > Chordata > Amphibia > Anura > Bombinatoridae > Bombina > Bombina bombina. Next base: position 207,593,951 of record NC_069506.1, read on the forward strand.
ACTCTTCTATGGAGTTCCACATCTTGGGTATTACTATCCCATACATCACTAGCTCATGGACTCTTGCCAATTACATGAAAGAAAACATAATTTATGTAAGAACTTACTTGATAAATTAATTTCTTTCATATTGGCAAGAGTCCATGAGACCCACCCTTTTTATGGTGGTTGTGATTTTTTGTATAAAGCACAATTATTTCCAAATTCCTTTGTTTGATGGTTTTTACTACTTTCTTTATCACCCCACTACTTGGCTATTCATTAAACTGTATTGCGGGTGAGGTGAGGAGTGTTTTTATAGGCATTTTGAGGTTTGGGAAACTTTGCCCCTCCTGGTAGGACTGTATATCCCATACGTCACTAGCTCTTGGACTCTTGCCAATATGAAAGAAATTAATTTATCAGGTACGTTCTTACATAAATTATGTTTTTCTCTTCTGCATCATGTTCATAGACCTTGCTTTGTGCACAGGGCACAGTCATGCTGGAACAGGAAAGATGAAAACTGTCTAAAATGCCTTTGTATTCTGTAGCATTAAGATGACTTATTAATGCAAGCAAGTGGCCGAGCCAAAACCCTGAAAAACAGTAGGCACTATGCATTCCAGAAGGAGTAGCATTCTCCTGGCATCCACCACATACAGATTATTTCATCAGACTGCCAGACAGTAAAGCATGATACTTCACTCCAGAGAACTTTCTCAGTGCCCTAAAAGTCCAGTGATGGCAAGCTTTATACCACTCAATCATGCTTAAGTACAGTTCGTTTACAGCTGCTCAACCATGGAAACACATTTCATGAAGCTCCCAACGCACAATTTTTGTGCTTAGGCTGCTTCAAGAGGCAGCTAGGAACTCTAAAGTAAGTGATGCAACAGATAATAGGATTTTGTTTATGTGCTACACGCTTCATCATTCAGCAGCCCAACTCTGGGAGTTTATGTGGTCTACCATTGCCTGGCTGGGCTGTTGTTACTCCTAGACGCTTCCACTTCACAACAATAGCACAGTTGAGTAGGACAGGTCTAGCAGGGCAGCAATTTTACTAACTGTGGCAAAGGTGGCATCATATGACAGTTTAAAGTCACCGAGTTCTTCAGTACAACCCATTGTATTGCCAGTGTTTGTCTATAGAGATTTCATGGCTATGTGCTGGATTTTATGCAGATTTTTACCAATGGTTGTGGCTGAAACACCTAAACTAATTAGTAAGTTTGTCCACATGTGAAATGTAAATAAAGACCAGCACTTTAGGGATTAATAAAATTAAGCATTAATGATAGTCATTCAGGGTGCACAATCCCCAGTGAGACTAAACACATGTAAATAGGAGAAATAATGGGATGGAACTCTACTTGGTATATTCACTCATATAAGAGCAACGTTTCAGGGCTGCCTGTCACCTTTTCACGCTAACAATAGTGAACACAATACAGGTCTGCTCATAACAGTGTTATAGAGTTGTGAATAAAAAGCCAGGGAGTCTCATTCTATTATGAAGAGTAAAAGCAGGAATGTTTCAGCCCTCTGTGGCAAAAGGACTGTAGAGTAGGACCAGTCGAATTGGGGCACCTTGAAAGTGGTGACTGGCTAAGCAGAATATGGCCATATTGTGTGACTAAGTTCCCAATAGTATTTAAAAAAGAATAGTTGTCTCTTGAGATATATATATATATATATATATATATATATATATATATATATATATATATATATATATATATATATATATATATATATATATATAGCAAAAGACAAGAAGCACTCCAGAAGGCTTTCAAATATTGTCACCTTTAATTAGTGAACGTTTTCTGGCAATAAACTGCCCGTCCTGAAACTTATAGGACAGGCAGTTTATTGCCCGAAAAAGTTCACTAATTAAAGGTGACAATATTTGAAAGCCTTCTGGAGTGCTTCTTGTCTTTTGCTATAATCCGATTTTTGCTAGCACCCGAAGTTGTTGTCTGCTTAGTATCTGGAGTGCACTTTGCTCGTTCATATATATATATATATACTCTAATGCTTGGTTACAGCATTTGAAGCCGTTGCTGTTTCGCAGTAAGATTGTCTTGAAAAAGGCTGTCCAGAACTACGAAACGTCGACTTTGCTATGTTGTGAATTATATAAATAAAAAGGCAAACATTTTATGGAAAGACCCTGTGAGTACCCTCCTACTTCTTCATATATATATATATATATATATATATATATATATATATATATATATATATATATATATATATATATATATATACAGGGAGTGCAGAATTATTAGGCAAATTAGTATTTTGACCACATCATCCTCTTTATGCATGTTGTCTTACTCCAAGCTGTATAGGCTTGAAAGCCTACTACCAATTAAGCATATTAGGTGATGTGCATCTCTGTAATGAGAAGGGGTGTGGTCTAATGACATCAACACCCTATATCAGGTGTGCATAATTATTAGGCAACTTCCTTTCCTTTGGCAAAATGGGTCAAAAGAAGGACTTGACAGGCTCAGAAAAGTCAAAAATAGTGAGATATCTTGCAGAGGGATGCAGCACTCTTAAAATTGCAAAGCTTCTGAAGCGTGATCATCGAACAATCAAGCGTTTCATTCAAAATAGTCAACAGGGTCGCAAGAAGCGTGTGGAAAAAGCAAGGCGCAAAATAACTGCCCATGAACTGAGAAAAGTCAAGCGTGCAGCTGCCAAGATGCCACTTGCCACCAGTTTGGCCATATTTCAGAGCTGCAACATCACTGGAGTGCCCAAAAGCACAAGGTGTGCAATACTCAGAGACATGGCCAAGGTAAGAAAGGCTGAAAGACGACCATCACTGAACAAGACACACAAGCTGAAACGTCAAGACTGGGACAAGAAATATCTCAAGACTGATGTTTCTAAGGTTTTATGGACTGATGAAATGAGAGTGAGTCTTGATGGGCCAGATGGATGGGCCCGTGGCTGGATTGGTAAAGGGCAGAGAGCTCCAGTCCGACTCAGACGCCAGCAAGGTGGAGGTGGAGTACTGGTTTGGGCTGGTATCATCAAAGATGAGCTTGTGGGGCCTTTTCGGGTTGAGGATGGAGTCAAGCTCAACTCCCAGTCCTACTGCCAGTTTCTGGAAGACACCTTCTTCAAGCAGTGGTACAGGAAGAAGTCTGCATCCTTCAAGAAAAACATGATTTTCATGCAGGACAATGCTCCATCACACGCGTCCAAGTACTCCACAGCGTGGCTGGCAAGAAAGGGTATAAAAGAAGAAAATCTAATGACATGGCCTCCTTGTTCACCTAATCTGAACCCCATTGAGAACCTGTGGTCCATCATCAAATGTGAGATTTACAAGAAGGGAAAACAGTACACCTCTCTGAACAGTGTCTGGGAGGCTGTGGTTGCTGCTGCACGCAATGTTGATGGTGAACCGATAAAAACACTGACAGAATCCATGGATGGCAGGCTTTTGAGTGTCCTTGCAAAGAAAGGTGGCTATATTGGTCACTGATTTGTTTTTGTTTTGTTTTTGAATGTCAGAAATGTATATTTGTGAATGTTGAGATGTTATATTGGTTTCACTGGTAAAAATAAATCATTGAAATGGGTATATATTTGTTTTTTGTTAAGTTGCCTAATAATTATGCACAGTAATAGTCACCTGCACACACAGATATCCCCCTAAAATAGCTATAACTAAAAACAAACTAAAAACTACTTCCAAAATTATTCAGCTTTGATATTAATGAGTTTTTTGGGTTCATTGAGAACATGGTTGTTGTTCAATAATAAAATTAATCCTCAAAAATACAACTTGCCTAATAATTCTGCACTCCCTGTATATATATATAAATAAATATATATATATATATATATATATATAAATATATATATATATATATATATATATATATATATATATATATATATATATATATATATATATATATATATATATATATATATATATATATATAAATTTCAACAAAAAAGTTTCATTAGTATAATTTTCTTAAAGTGGCAGGAATTTTCTATGTAATATTTTATTACATAAAAGGATTCAATTAGAATTCTCAATGTCACCCTTATACAAAAAAGAGATTTTCTTAAAGGGAGAACAATATGTTTCTTAAATAGGCCCTTAGGGTGCATTGTATTAACCCCTTCACTACAAGACACTTTAAGAGAAGAACTTGCACAAAATAGCGAACATTTTTTAGCCTTTTTGCTATCACTTCATTTAAACAGATATTGGCCTCTAGTTATCAACGTGTCTACTTACCTGCCTTCGCTGGCCCAATATGCCCGCCTAAGCTCGCCTACCATCGCCGCCGTGCACCTGAATAAGCTCGCCAAAGTTATCAAAAAAGCTGTCAAAAAGCTGCGCACCATGTACGGGGCGATGAACAGCGGACTGTGATAGTTATCACTCATCCGATCTCGCTGCTCTTCGGCTTTTTCCCAGCTTTATTGATACCCCTGTCACTAAGCACCCACACTAAACTACACTGTTCTACCCCCTATACTGGCGCCCCCGGAGCCCCCCACAACTATAATAAATGTATTAACCCCTAAACCGCCGCTCCCGGAGCCCACCGCCACTCTAATAAACTGATTAACCCCTAAACCACCGCTCCCGGACCCCACCGCCACCTACATAATACCTATTAACCCCTATCCTGCCCCCCTATAACGCCATCACCTATAATAAATTTATTAACCCCTATCCTGCCGATCCAGTACCCCGCTGCAACTAAATAAATTGTTTAACCCCTAAACTTATTAACCCCTAATCTGCCCCTCCTACAACGTTGCCACCTATAATAAATGTATTAACCCCTATCCTGCCCCCCTATACCGCCGCCATCTATATTAAACTAATTAACCCCTAAACCTAAGTCTAACCCTAACACCCCCCTAACTTAAATATTAATTAAATAAATTTAAATAAATATTACTCTTATTAACTAAATTAATCCTATTTAAAACTAAATACTTACCTATAAAATAAACCCTAAGATAGCTACAATATAACTAATAATTATATTGTAGCTATTTTAGGATTTATTTTTATTTTACAGGAAAATTTCAATTTATTTTAACTGGGCACAATAGCTATTAAATAGTTATTAACTATTTAATAGCTACCTAGTTAAAACAAAGACAAATTTACCTGTAAAATAAAAACTAACCTAAGTTACAATTACACCTATCACTACACTATCATTAAATAAATTATTCCTATTTAAAACTAAATACTTACCTGTAAAATAAAACCTAAGATAGCTACAATGTAATTAATTATTTACAATTACATTGTAGCTATTTTATGATTTATATTTATTTTACAGGCAACATTGTATTTATTTTAACTAGGTAGAATAGTTATTAAATAGTTATTAACTATTTAATAACTACCTAGCTAAAAGAAATACAAAATTACCTGTAAAATAAATCCTAACCTAAGTTACAATTAAACCTAACACTACACTATCATTAAATAAATTAAATTAATTATCTACAAATACCTACAATTAAATACAATTCAATAAACTAACTAAAGTACAAAAAATAAAAAAAACTAAGTTACAAAAAATAAAAAAAATTACAAGATTTGTAAGCTAATTACACCTAATCTAAGCCCCCTAATAAAATAACAAAGCCCCCAAAATAAAAAAATGACCTACCCTATTCTAAATTACGAAAGTTAACAGCTCTATTACCTTACCAGCCCTTAAAAGGGCCTTTTGCGGGGCATGCCCCAAGAAATCAGCTCTTTTGCCTGTAAAAAAAAACACAATACCACCCCCCAACATTACAACCCACCACTCACATACCCCTACTCTAAACCAAACCCCCCTTAAATAAACCTAACACTACCCCCCTGAAGATCATCCTACCTTTAGCCGTCTTCAGCCAGCTGACCACCGATGGAACAGAAGAGGACATCCGCAGCGACTGAAGTCTTCAACCAAGGGGCGCTGAAGAGGTCTTCCATCCGATAGAAATCTTCATCCAAGCGGCGTCTTCAATCTTCATCCATCCGGAGTGGAGCGGAGCCATCTTCAAAGCAGCCGACGCGGAGTCATCTTCATCCACCGACGCATACTCGCCGAATGAATATTCCTTTAAGTGACATCATCCAAGATGGCATCCCTTGAATTCCGATTGGCTGATAGCATTCTATCGGCCAATCGGAATTAAGGTAGGAAAATCTGATTGGCTGATCCAATCAGCCAATCAGATTCAAGTTCAATCCGATTGGCTGGTCCAACCAGCCAATCAGATTGAGCTTGCATTCTATTGGCTGTTCCGATCAGCCAATAGAATGCGAGCTCAATCTGACTGGCTGATTGGATCAGCCAATCAGATTTTTCCTACCTTAATTCCGATTGGCTGATAGAATCCTATCAGCCAATTGGAATTCGAGGGACGCCATCTTGGATAACGTCACTTAAAGGAATATTTATTCAGCGAGTAGGCGTCAGTGGATGAAAATGGCTCCGCGTCGGCTGCTTTGAAGATGGCTCTGCTCCGCTCCGGATGGATGAAGATTGAAGACGCCGCCTGGATGAAGACTTCTATCGGATGGAAGACCTCTTCAGCGCCCCTGAAGAATGCGACTGCTACGGATGTCCTCTTCTGTTCTATCGGTGGTCGGCTGGCTGAAGATGGCTAAAGGTAGGATGATCTTCAGGGGGGTAGTGTTAGGTTTATTTAAGGGGGGGTTGGGTTAGAGTAGGGGTATGTGGGTGGTGGGTTGTAATGAATGTTTGGTAGGTTTAGACTGTCTAGCTGGTGGGGAATCTAGCACACCTGAAGTAAACTTTATCCCAAAGTTTAAAGAGTTATAGTTAATTGTAGTAGGTGGCGCAAAACAAGTTGCTATTCCCAATGTGTCTTACTGTAAATATGTGTGATAATATGTGGGCTCAATATATGTTAATGTTTTGATGAGTCCTAATTTTATATTCTCTTTTGGAAAAAATGGATGTCGAAACTATTTAAGAAATAAATATGATCCTTTATTTGATTATGGTAAATTTACCCAATAGTAGTGATGCTAAAAGTAAAGTTAAACAAAAATTATTACAATTCCTTCAAAGTTTAAAAAATGACACCGGTGTCTCTATGTATAAAAATGTACATACTATATAAAAAATAAATTAAATTAATAACGTTGAAATCTTATAATTTATACAGTTTTGGGTTTATCACAAGTTGTAATTTCTAACAGAATGTTTGTAGATACAATTTTATAGTGGATAAAACAATAGTTGCTGTATAGTTCATATAGGATACTTTGTTTCAAGTTCAGCTATGCAATTGAGTTTGAGATCTTATCTTAGGCAACTATATATCAAATGTAGAGGTATGTTGGTGCGATTTTTATCACACTATAATATAAGTATACAAATTAGTACCTTGAAGTGTATCTGTTTGATATAACTTTTGTGAGATAATTGCGGTTAAATAAACGCCGCTATGCCAGTGTTTTGATTAAGTTTCAAGATCAAGCTGGTGGCAGTTCTATATGAGCTGCTGGCGGTTAAATAAATGCCGCTTTGGTTTCCTCTTATTAGGTGGGCTTATCTGTTTGCTGCGAGAAAATTCACTTTTATATAAGTGTTTCGGTAGTTGTCGTGGCCGCTCAGTTAACTTATCCTTTGTCGGTCAGTGACCGATCGTGCTCTTAAGGGTTTCTTGGTGGGATCTTCGTTGCGGTTAAGTGCTAACCGTTTGCTGATGTTTTTTAAGTATCTCCGGTTTTTCTATTCTGTGGCTTGTCTGTCGGTCAGTGACCGATCACGATGGTATGGTTGTTGGATAACCTCCTGATGTGGAATTTTTGCGTGCCTTTCCGGTCTGTTGTTCCCAGGTTTCTTAGATGTCGGTCAGTGACCGATCTGGGTGCTGAAATGTGGTTGTTGGGATAAGTAGAAAGTTTGTAGGATAAGTAGAAAAAGGATTTCTGGTCATCAATGTGATCTTTGCGGTTAAATATATGCTGCTCAGTGGGAACTTGAATATTTCAACTGGGTATAGCTGGTATTCACTTTGTCTTCTCAAATCCTGTGCAGGTGTGCTCTGGTATCAACATGTTTCGGCTGGACAGCCTTTTTCAAGATACCAGATGTGGGGATTCAAAGGCTATTTAAAGCCTCTCTAATTTAGCAATAAATCACTAATTGATGATATACATAAAATAAAAAAAATCAGGAACAATTATAAAATGCTGTTTTATTATATAACATAGGTATCCTTGGGTCTTAATTATAATATAGTTGGGTGTTTTTATGTAGCGATAAACATTTTATATGATTACTTTTAAAATAGAGAAAGATATTATATATCTTAATGTCAATTACTTTTAGAGTGTATATTTTAGTCACTTTATGAAACCATGGATATTTTTAAAAGGTTTCTGTAATTAGAGCGTAATATTAGAGTGAAATAATTTGTCTATACTTATCGTTGTATGGATATTTTAACCATAAAATATAGTTAAAACGGGGCCAATGGTGAAATTAGAATTTAGTGAAATAAAAGTTAGATGGGCCAAAAGAGAATATAAATTTAAGTGAATCTTTTGACTCTAGTTTGAATGTTTCTATTTGTTATCTGTGGGCTACAATAACCAGATAGTGGGTATTGTAAAAATATAGTAAAGAGCTGTATGATCCAATGAGTGTGTTGTACCAATACTTTTCTAGTTTTTGTGGATATTAGTATTATCGGATGAGAGATTAGCCTTCTTGCATGAATTTTTATAATTATTGTAGGAATTTTAAAATTTCAAGTTGTTTGTCCTTAGACTGTAAAACTAAGTTGTAATTTTGTCAAATATATATATTTTATTTTAGAATTCTATTGTATTTAATCAACTTGGTTTGTTAGTGTGATGGCTTGGTTTTTATGATCTTAAAAAATGGCCTATGTGTTAGTTTAAATTTCAAGTGGTGTGTCCTTAGACTGTAAAACTATATATTTATTTATGATATATATATATATATATATTTTCTTGAGTAGTTTTATTATGTTTAGCAAATATGTTTTAATGGTGTGTTTGCGTGTTTTCGTGTCTATACTTATCGTTGTATGGATATTTTAACCATAAAATGGGGCCAATTGTGAAATAAAAATTAGTGAAATAAAAATTAGTGAAATAAAAGTTAGATGGGCCAAAAGAGAATATAAATTTAAGTGAATCTTTTGACTCTAGTTTGAATGTTTCTATTTGTTATCTGTGGGCTACAATAACCAGATAGTGGGTATTGTAAAAATATAATAAATAGCTGTATGATCCAATGAGTGTGTTGTACCAATACTTTTCTAGTTTTTGTGGATATTAGTATTATCGGATGAGAGATTAGCCTTCTTGTATGAATTTTTATAAATATTGTAGGAATTTTAAAATTTCAAGTTGTTTGTCCTTAGACTGTAAAACTAAGTGGTGGGTTGTAATGTTGGGCAGTGGTATTGTGTTTTTTTTTACAGGCAAAAGAGCTGATTTCTTTGGGGCATGCCCCGCATAAGGCCCTTTTAAGGGCTGGTAGGGTAATAGAGCTGTTAACTTTCGTAATTTAGAATAGGGTAGGGCATTTTTTTTATTTTGGGGGGCTTTGTTATTTAATTAGGGGGATTAGATTAGGTGTAATTAGCTTAAAAATCTTGTAATATTTTTTTATTTTTTGTAACTTAGTTTTTTTATTTTTTGTACTTTAGTTAGTTTATTTAATTGTAGGTATTTGTAGATTAATTTATGTATTTAATGATAGTGTAGTGATAGGTTTAATTGTAACTTAGGTTAGGATTTATTTTACATGTAATTTTGTATTTCTTTTAGCTAGGTAGTTATTAAATAGTTAATAACTATTTAATAACTATTCTACCTAGTTAAAATAAATACAATGTTACCTGTAAAATAAATATAAATACTAAAATAGCTACAATGTAATTATTAATTACATTGTAGCTATCTTAGGGTTTATTTTACAGGTAAGTATTTATTTTAAATAGGAATAATTTAGTTAATGATAGTGTAGTGTTAGGTGTAATTGTAACTTAGGTTAGTTTTTATTTTACAGGTAAATTTGTCTTTATTTTAACTTGGTAGCTATTAAATAGTTAATAACTATTTAATAGCTATTATACCTAGTTAAAATAAATTGAAATTTGCCTGTAAAATAAAAATAAATCCTAAAATAGCTACAATATAATTATTAGTTATATTGTAGTTATATTAGGGTTTATTTTATAGGTAAGTATTTAGTTTTAAATAGGATTAATTTAGTTAATAATAGTAATTTTATTTAGATTTATTAAAATAATATTTAAGTTAGGGGGGTGTTAGGGTTAGGGTTAGACTTAGGTTTAGGGGTTAATTAGTTTAATATAGATGGCAGCGGTATAGGGGGGGCAGGATAGGGGTTAATAAATTTGTTATAGGTGGCGACAGTGTAGGGGGGCAGATTAGGGGTTAATAAGTTTAATATAGGTCAGGATAGGGGTTAATAGGTATTATGTAGGTGGCGGCGGGGTCCGGGAACGGCGGTTTAGGGGTTAATAAGTTTATTAGAGTGGCGGTGGGCTCCGGGAGTGGCGGTTTAGGGGGTAATACATTAATTTAGTTGCGGCGGGGTAGGTGGGGCAGATTAGGGGTGTTTAGACTCGGGGTACATGTTAGGGTGTTAGGTGCAGACGTTTCCCATAGGAATCAATGGGATGTCGGGCAGCAGCGAACATGAACTTTCGCTATGGTCAGACTCCCATTGATTCCTATGGGATCCGTCGCCTCCAGGGCAGCGGATTGAAAACCAGGTATGCTGGGCCGGAAAAGTGCCGAGCGTACCTGCTAGTCATTTGATAACTAGCAAAAGTAGTCAGATTGTGCCGAACTTGCGTTCGGAACATCTGGAGTGACGTAAGAATCGATCTGTGTCGGACTGAGTCCGGCCGATCGAAGCTTACGTCACTATATTCTACTTTTGCCGTTGTGTAGGGCTTGATAACTAAGGTGAATCAGCCTCTCCACAAATACGCTGCGGAATTCCAACATATTTGCGGTTGATGGCTTGATAACTAGGGGCCATAGTGCCTTGTTTTTTTTCTATTTACCTATCAAAGTTATATATTTTTTTTAGTAGACAACCCAAGGTATTGATCTAGGCCCATTTTAGAATATCTCATGCCACCATTTCACCGCCAAATGCGATTATATAAATAAAATTTTGCCTTTTCCACAAACTTTGGGTGTCTCACTGAAATTATTTACATACTGCTTGTGCAATCATAGCACAAATGATTGTAAAAGCTTTTCTGGGATCCCCTTTCTTCAGAAATAGCAGACATGCATGGCTTTGCCATTGCTTTCTGGTAATTAGAAGGCCACGAACTGCAGCTGCGTACCATACTTCTATTATTTCCAGCAGTGAAGGGGTTTATCAGGTAGCTTGTAAGGGTAATATTAGCTTTAGTGTAGAGATTACCCTCCCTACCTGATCCCTCCAAAACAGCTCTCTTCACTTCCTCAATTCCCACTGGTCACCACCATCTTAGGTACTGGCAGACAGTCTGTCAGTATGATTATTTAAGGCATTTTTTCCCTATTAAATATTTTTATATTTTATTATATTTTCTGCAGTGTAGAAATCCCCCCTTACCCTCCAACCCCCCTGATCCATCAAAAAAAGCTCTCTAACCCTCTCTAACCCCCTCTCTAACCCTCCCCCCACAAACTAGTGCCGCCATCTTAGGTTCTGGCAGTTGTGTAGGGTCCTCCCACTCCGTGCCCTCCATCCCCCTCCCTCCCCCCCTCAACTGCTGGACCGCCCACCCACCTCCTGGATTCCTTCCCACACCTCCCTCCAGCACCAGCAGATGATCATTACAGACAGTGACACACGCAGTGTCGCCATCTGTAACGATCTTCCATCTGCTTTCATTGGGAACCAGAGCATTGATTGAGCTCTGGCTCCATATACGGGCAGATGCCTGGAGCTCAGAAACTCCAGCTCTCATATGTAACTTAACAGCTAAGACTGCTGGAGCTTCCTGCAGCTCAGACATATATATACATTGTGCAGAACGATAGTCAAAGTACCACACAGCATAGGTTGCGGCGGTATGGGGGGGCAGGATAGGGGTTAATAGGTATTATGTAGGTGGCGGCGGGGTCCGGGAACGGCGGTTTAGGGATTAATAAGTTTATTATAGTGGCAGTAGGCTCCGGGAGTGGCGGTTTAGGGGGTAATACATTTATTTAGTTGCGCCGGTGTAGGGGGGGGGCAGATTAGGGGTGTTTAGACTCGGGGTACATGTTAGGGTGTTAGGTGCAGACGTTTCCCATAGGAATCAATGGGATGTCAGGCAGCAGCGAACATGAACTTTCGCTATGGTCAGACTCCCACTGATTCCTATGGGATCCGCTGCCTCTAGGGCGGCGGATTGAAAACCAGGTACGCTTGGCCGGAAAAGTGCCGAGCGTACCTGCTGGTCATTTGATAACTAGCAAAAGTAGTCAGATTGTGCCGAACTTGCGTTCGGAACATCTGGAGTGACTTAAGAATCGATCTGTGTCGGACTGAGTCTGGCAGATCGAAGCTTACATCACTATATTCTACTTTTGCCGGTGTGTAGGGCTTGATAACTAAGGCGAATCAGCCTCGCCACAAATACGCTGTGGAATTCCAACATATTTGCGGTTGACGGCTTGATAACTAGGGGCCATAGTGCCTTTTTTTTTTCTATTTACCTATCAAAGTTATATATTTTTTTTTAGTAGACAACCCAAGGTATTGATCTAGGCCCATTTTAGAATATCTCATGCCACCATTTCACCGCCAAATGCGATTATATAAATAAAATTTTGACTTTTCCACAAACTTTGGGTGTCTCACTGAAATTATTTACATACTGCTTGTGCAATCATAGCACGAATGATTGTAAAAGCTTTTCTGGGATCCCCTTTCTTCAGAAATAGCAGACATGCATGGCTTTGGCATTGCTTTTTGGTAATTAGAAGGCCACGAACTGCAGCTGCGTACCATACTTCTATTATTTCTAGCAGTGAAGGGGTTTATCAGGTAGCTTGTAAGGGTAATATTAGCTTTAGTGTAGAGATTACCCTCCCTACCTGATCCCTCCAAAACAGCTCTCTTCAATTCCTCAATTCCCACTGGTCACCACCATCCTAGGTACTGGTAGACAGTCTGTCAGTATGATTATTTAAGGCATTTTTTCCCTATTAAATATTTTTATATTTTATTATATTTTCTGCAGTGTAGAAATCCCCCCTTACCCTCCAACCCCCCTAATCCATCAAAAAAAGCTCTCTAACCCTCTCTAACCCCTCTCTAACCCTCCCCCCACTAACTAGTGCCGCCATCTTAGGTTCTGGCAGTTGTGTAGGGTCCTCCCACTCCGTGCCCTCCATCCCCCTCCCTCCCACCTCAACTGTGGACGGCCCACCCACCTCCCGGATTCCCTCCCACACCTCCCTCCAGCACCAGCAGATGATCATTACAGACAGTGACACACGCAGTGTCGCCATCTGTAACGATCTTCCATCTGCTTTCATTGGGAACCAGAGCATTGATTGAGCTCTGGCTCCATATACGGGCAGATGCCTGGAGCTCAGAAACTCCAGCTCTCATATGTAACTTAACAGCTAAGACTGCTGGAGCTTCCTGCAGCTCAGACATATATATACATTGTGCAGAACGATAGTCAAAGTACCACACAGCATATATAAGTCTTTTTAGGCTAAGGGTTTAAATCCATTTAGCCTCTTTGTATGATTTTTTTTTATCTGTCTCCTCACCTGGGATTCTTAAGTGCTTTATTAATGACCATAAAATTAAATTAGCTCATTTGGTATCCCATAGCCTGAAAATATGCACGGGCAGGTAACTGTGACATTTTTGTTTTGTGTATAGTAGACTTATGTAGCCCTATTCTGTCTTTGATCCTTTGGGTCATCTCTCCTCTTTAAAACAGCCGACATAGGCATTTAAGAACACATATTACACACTTCAATTGCACAGCACCTCCCGTGTGGTGCACACTGATATAGGGATGCTGTCCACCCTTCAAAGTAAGTCCACAAACAGCAGCACCAGTAGCAGAGTAAAAGAATGTTATTACCAGTTCATCTGGGTCATACAAAGCATTTCAAACCACATAGGTAGAGTCACATGTAAAGTATCCCCTAACCTTATTTCTTTGGTAAGATGATGAGAGTCCATAGGTGTCCATAACATGTGGAATATATTTCCTGCCACTAGGAGGAGGTCAAGAACCCTCACAAGAGCTTTAATCTCTCCCACCACCTCTCCCCATTCAGCTTGTTCTTGTTCTCTGAGAAGAGAAGTTGAAAGAGGTGCTCTGCAAGCAAGATTTTATTATTTTCTATCTAATCATTTATTGGTGCTCAGACCTGACTTGAGACCCAGTACCACTCTTCCATCTTCACTCAGGGAAGATTTCATCCCTACATTACCCCTGTTTATTATACAAAACTGTTTCAGTGGAGCAAATTAACCAGTTGTGTGCTAATTAGATCTCACATCTCCAGTTCACAAGCCATAATCCTGTCAGTATGGCACCTGCCAGACATATAGTGCCCCTGCCTATTTATGTGGCTCAAGGGGATTCCACTGATTTTTCTCCAGAGAAATAAATCTTCAAAAGATTATGGCAGAGCTTTTAGCAGCCATTCCCAAACCTAGGCCTAGATTTGGAGTTTGGCGGTAGCCGTGAAAACCAGCGTTAGAGGCTCCTAACGCTGGTTTTAGGCTACCTCCGGTATTTGGAGTCACTCAAAAAAGGGTCTAACGCTCACTTTTCAGCCGCGACTTTTCCATACCGCAGATCCCCTTACGTCAATTGCGTATCCTATCTTTTCAATGGGATTTTTCTAACTCCGGTATTTAGAGTCGTGTCTGAAGTGAGCGTTAGAATTCTAACGACAAAACTCCAGCCGCAGAAAAAAGTCAGTAGTTAAGAGCTTTCTGGGCTAACGCTCTTAACTACTGTACTCTAAAGTACACTAACACCCATAAACTACCTATGTACCCCTAAACCGAGGCCCCCCCACATTGCCGCCATTTTAACCCCTAATCTGCCGACCGCCACCTACGTTATCCTTATGTACCCCTAATCTGCTGCCCCTAACACCGCCGACCCCTATATTATATTTATTAACCCCTAACCTGTCCCCCACAACGTCGCAGCCAGCTAACTACAATAATTAACCCCTAATCTGCCGACCGCAAAGCGCCGCTACTTAAGTTATCCTTATGTACCCCTAATCTGCTGCCCCTAACACCGCCGACCCCTATATTATATTTATTAACCCCTAATCTGCCCCCCTCAACGTCGCCTCCACCTGCCTACACTTATTAACCCCTAATCTGCCGAGCGGACCGCACCGCTACTATAATAAAGTTATTAACCCCTAATCCGCCTCACTAACCCTATAATAAATAGTATTAACCCCTAATCTGCCCTCCCTAACATCGCTGACACCTAACTTCAATTATTAACCCCTAATCTGCCGAACGGAGCTCACCGCTATTCTAATAAATGTATTAACTCCTAAAGCTAAGTCTAACCCTAACACTAACACCCCCCTAACTTAAATATAATTTAAATCTAACTAAATTAATTAACTCTTATTAAATAAATTATTCCTATTTAAAGCTAAATACTTACCTGTAAAATAAATCCTAATATAGCTACAATATAAATTATAATTATATTATAGCTATTTTAGGATTAATATTTATTTTACAGGTAACTTTGTATTTATTTTAACCAGTTATTATATTATATTTGTATTTATTTGTAGGTATTGTATTTAATTAATGTATTGATAGTGTAGTGTTAGGTTTAATTGTAGGTAATTGTAGGTATTTTATTTAATTAATTTAATGATAGTATAGTGTTAGGTTTAATTGTAACTTAGGTTAGGATTTATTTTACAGGTAATTTTGTAATTATTTTAACTATTTTAGCTATTAAATAGCTCTTAACTATTTAATAGCCATTGTACCTGGTTAAAATAAATACAAAGTTACCTGTAAAATAAATATTAATCCTAAAATAGCTATAATATAATTATGATTTATATTGTAGCTATATTAGGATTTATTTTACAGGTAAGTATTTAGCTTTAAATAGGAATAATTTATTTAATAAGAGTTAATTAATTTCGTTAGATTTAAATTATATTTAAGTTAGGGGGGTGTTAGTGTTAGGGTTAGACTTAGCTTTAGGGGTTAATACATTTATTAAAATAGCGGTGAGCTCCGGTCGGCAGATTAGGGGTTAATAATTGAAGTTAGGTGTCGGCGATGTTAGGGAGGGCAGATTAGGGGTTAATACTATTTATTATAGGGTTAGTGAGGCGGATTAGGGGTTAATAACTTTATTATGAGAGTGGTGCGGTCCGCTCGGCAGATTAGGGGTTAATAAGTGTAGGCAGGTGGTTGCGACGTTGTGGGGGGCAGATTAGGGGTTAATAAATATAATATAGGGGTCGGCGGTGTTAGGGGCAGCAGATTAGGGGTACATAAGGATAATGTAAGTAGCAGCGGATTATGGAGCGGCAGATTAGGGGTTAAAAATAATATGCAGGGGTCAGCGATAGCGGGGGCGGCAGATTAGGGGTTAATAAGTGTAAGGCTAGGGGTGTTTAGACTCGGGGTACATGTTAGGGTGTTAGGTGCAGACGTAGGAAGTGTTTCCCCATAGCAAACAATGGGGCTGCGTTAGGAGCTGAACGCGGCTTTTTTGCAGGTGTTAGGTTTTTTTTCAGCTCAAACAGCCCCATTGTTTCCTATGGGGGAATCGTGCACGAGCATGTTTTTGAGGCTGGCCGCGTCCGTAAGCAACTCTGGTATCGAGAGTTGAAGCTGCGTTAAATATGCTCTACGCTCCTTTTTTGGAGCCTAACGCAGCCTTTATGTGGACTCTCAATACCAGAGTTATTTTTATGGTGCGGCCAGAAAAAAGCCGGCGTTAGCTACGCGAGTCCTTACCGACAAAACTCTAAATCTAGCCGCTAGTAAGCATAAGTGAAAATTTGGAGATTTACATCATAGCTCCTGCAATATGCAGGGCCCTGTACTCCAAGCTCAGTTACCACCTAGCTTACAAAGCTCTGACTCGACTGAGTCTTTTTCTGAGGGCTCTGATGGTGAAATCTGCTCTGAGGACCCTAAACCAACAAATGAACCACATTAGCTTCCTGCTTCGAGAGGTGTTGAATACTTTATAACTATCAGGATTCCAAGCATGTAAATAAGTTGTATCAGGTCTTTAAATCTCTGCCCAAAGCCTTTTAAGCACTTCACTTGGTTACAGAATACATAGCCAAAGAATGGAATAAACCAGGCATTCCTTATGCACCTTCTAACGGGTTCAAAGAATATATCCACTTTCAGAAAATAATTTAACAGAATGGGAAGTAGTCCCTAAGGTTGATGGAGCTATTTCCACTTTAGCTAGATGCACTACTATTCCAATAGAGGATAGATATTTGTTTAGGGATTCAATGAACCGCAAATTGAGTTCTTACTTAGAAAAATATATTCCCAATCAGCTCTTCAGCTTAGACCTGTAGTAGCGATCACCTGTGTGGCGTCCTTCTGGTGTGATTCTCTTTCTCAGATGATTTATGATCAATCTTCTGAGGATATTTGCAACTGCATTAATGTCCTTAATATGGCTAATGATTTCATTTATGATGCAGTTTTTGACCTAATTAAAATTGATTTTAAGAATATGTCCATCGCTGTTTTATTAAGGAGAGCCTAAGGGAAAGTACAAACAAACAAATTGCTTTTGTTACTTTCCCTCACCTAGAGATCAAAAGTCCCCCTCCAACCAGAAGTCTGAATCCTCCAAGCCTTCCTGGAAACCAGGATCTTCTTGGTCTAAGTACAAGCCCAATTCCAATCAGAAATCTGCATGAAGGGACGCCCCCCCCCATCCAGAAGATCTTCTGTTAGGGTGCAGATTGATTCAGTTTCAGAAGTGCTGTTCTCAATCAGTTCAGGATCCCTGGGTTCTCAATATTATATCCCAGGGTTATCGTGTAGGCTTTCGCACCAGACCTCCCTGGGAACAGTTTTATATCTCTCAAGTTTCAAAGGATCCTCTAAAGGCGGCTGCCTTTGTTCAATGTGTTTAGAGGACATGGTAGTGATCCAACCTGTTCCAAGCTCTCAACAGGGACAGGGTTTCTATTCCAACCTCTTCATAGTCCTAAAGAAGGAATTCACCTACCATCCTATTTTGGACCTAAAGACTCTGAACAATTTGTTTGCATACCTTCTTTCAAAATGGAAACAGTCCCTATCATTTTGCATCCAGTTCAGGCAGGTCAATTTATGACAACTATAGGTTTAGAGGATGCATATCTACACATCCCAGCTCACAAGAATCACCTCCAGTTTCTAAGATTTGCGTTTCTCAACAAACATAACCAATCTGTTGCCCTCTCCTTTTGTTTTGTCACAGCCCCACGCATCTTCACGAAGGTATTAGGGGCTCTCTTTTCATTGATCAGAGCACAGGGAATCCCCATTGCCCCTTATTTGGATGATATTTTAGCCCAAGCACCGTCTCTTTCTCTGGCTACTGTTCATACCCACAGAATAGTATCTTTCCTTCAGGAACGGGGATGGGAAATCAATGTCCCCAAAAGTTTTTTTATCACCAGTCACAAGGGTGGTTTTTCTGGGAGTGATAATAGAGTCTGTTCAAATGCACTTGTTTCTCACAGATACTCGCAGAACCAAACTTCAGACTGCCTGTCATTCCCTATAGGTTTCATTCTCCATCTGTAGCTTCTATAGGCTCCAAAGTGTATATATAAGTATGTGAATATATACATATATATTTGTGTGTTTATATGTGTATATACACATATTAACACAGAAATATATATGTATATAAGCATATACATATATATTTACAGGGAACACACAGTCCCCATAGACTGCTATGTTAAGGCACTTTTCACTGCCGTTTTTTTGTAAAAACCCCACACTTGCACAATTTAACCCCTAAAAACTTTTTTTTAAAAAGATGCTACAATTTTTTTTTTTTTTTTTTTACAAGGGACCTCACTCTTTATTTTGGGGGCGATTGGGGGATATTTTAAAAATGAACCAGAGGTCTGACCTCTGGTTAATTTTTGGAAAGCTAATTGCTACCACAAGCTTGCCGTAGCATTAACCAGCCACATGTAAAGGCTGGTTATTTATCTTGCTCTCGTAAACGGGCTAATTTACCCATTTGCTGGCACATGATAAATTAGTGCTCCCCTTGTAATCTAGCCCTTAATGTGGTAGATGTGCCATATTGTCAAGCTTTAAGAGGTTTACTTAACTAATCTGGATTACCTGAAAAAAATCTATGTGAAGGAGGAAATTTGAAGAAGGCACAGAAAGAGTACTGCAAAGGACTATGGGGCATTGTGACTAGTGCAATAGGGGAAGGGAGGCAAAAGGAAATGCTTTCAGTAGGGATATCAGAGATGCTGCACCGGGGATGGTTTAGTGTTAATGTTATTTGTGGTAGGGATAGGCCAAAGTGAGGGCTAATAATGGCCAGGTGCTTGGAGATTAATTGTTTTAGGAGATCTAGCTGCCTAGTAATTGATTATGATGGGGGGGGGGGGCATGTTTAGGGGAAACATGTCCTAAACAAGTCCTAAAGTCCATTCACACGGGCCATTTTTTGCAGTACAGTGGTCCCACCCCTTGCTCTCTCTCTCCCCCTCTCTTTTGTGCTCTCTCTCCCCCTCTCTTTTGCGCTCTCTCCCCTTCTCTTTTGCTCTCTCTCTCACACCCCTCTCTTTTGTGCTCTCTCTTCCCCTCTCTTTTGCGCTCTCTCCCCCTCTCATTTGCGTTCTCTCTCGCTCCACCTCTCTTTTGCTCTCTCCCCCCTCTCTTTTGCTCCCTCTCTCTCCCCCTCTCTTTTGCTTTCTCTTCCCCCTCTCTTTTGCTCTCTCCCCCTCTCTTTTGCGCTCTCTCCCCCTCTCTTTTGCGCTCTCTCTCCCCCCTCTTTTATGCTCTCTCTCTCCCCCCTCTCTTTTGCGTTCTCTCTTTTGCGGTCTCTCTCTCCCCCCTCTTTTGCACGCTCTCTCTCCCTCTCTTTTGCGCTCTCGCTCTCCCGCTCTTTTGTGCTCTCTCTCCCCCTCTTTTGCGCTATCTCTCTCCCCCTCTCTTTTGTGCTCTCTCTCCCCCCTCTCTTTTGTTCCCTCTCTCCCCCTCTCTTTTGCTTTCTCTCCCCCTCTCTTTTGCACTCTCCCCCCTCTCTTTTAGGCTCTCTCAACCCCCTCTCTTTTGCGTTCTCTCTCTCTTTTGTGCTCTCTCTCTCTCCCCCCTCTTTTGCGTGTTCTCTCTCCCCCTCTCTTTTGCGCTCTCTCTCTCCCCCTCTCTTTTGCACTCTCTCTCCCCCCCTCACTTTTGCTCTCTCTCCCCCTTTTTTGCTGTCTCTCTCCCTCTCTTTTGCTCTCTCTCTCCCCCTCTTTTGCTGTCTCTCTCCCTCTCTTTTGCTCTCTCTTCCCCCCTCTCGTTTGCTCTCTCTCCTCTTGTTTGCTCGCTCTCTCCACTCTTTTGCTGTCTCTCTCCCTCTCTTTTGCTCTCTCTCCCCCTCTCTTTTGTGCTCTCTCCCCCTCTCTTTTGCGCTCTCTCCCCCTCTCTTTTGCGCTCTCTCCCCCTCTCTTTTGTGCTCTCTCCCACTCTCTTTTGCGCTCTCTTTTGGGCTCTCTCCCCCCTCTCTTTTGCGCTCTCTCCCCCTCTCTTTTGTGCTCTCCCCCCTCTCTTTTGTACTCTCTCCCCCCTCTCTTTTGCACTCTCTCCCCCTCTCTTTTGCGCTCTCTCCCCCTCTCTTTTGCGCTCTCTCCCCCCTCTCTTTTGTGCTCTCCCCCCCTCTTTTGCGCTCTTTCCCCCCTCTCTTTTGCACTCTCTCCCCCTCTCTTTTGCGCTCTCTTCCCCCTCTCTTTTGCGCTCTCTCCGCCCTCTCTTTTGCGCACTCTCCCCCCTCTCTTTTGCTCTCTCTCCCCCTCTCTTTTGCGCTCTCTCCCCCTCTGTTTTGCTGTCTCTCTCCCTCCTCTCTTTTGCTGTCTCTCTGCTCCCTCTCTTTTGCTGTCTCTCACCCCCTCTCTCTTTTGCTGTCTCTCTCCCCCTCTCTATTTTGCTGTCTCTCTCTCCCTCTCTCTATCCCCCCTCTTCTGCTCTCTCTATCCCCCCTCTTCTGCTCTCTCTATCCACCCTCTTCTGCTCTCTCTATCCCCCCCTCTTTAGAGCTCTTTGTCGCTCAGCATCCAGGCCCCGCCCGCGCCATGCCCAGCCCCACCCGCATCACTCCATGCCCCGCCCACTCCATTACTGGTCCCGCCCACGTCACACCCGTCCACGCCCACTTCGCACCCGCCTGGTCACGCCCACTCCACCACACGACAGCAGGTCAGTTGGAAGGCCAGGTGTGTTTGTCCTCGCGCGCAGTCTCTACTGCCCATGACAGCTTCAGACAAACACACTTGGCCTTTTATTATATAGGATAAGCCTGATACTTATGATACTGGATACATTGATTATGTCTGGGGTCAGAAGTTCCTTAATGGGCTGTTATATTTAGTGGCATATTGACATTAAATTATAATGATTGGATTGTGATACAGCTATAAAAATGAAAACAATATTACAAAAGTTGCTAACAACTAAGATCAGAGTGCATTTTTCAGTTTTCAAATGATGTTGTGCAAAAAGAAAGCTAGATAATATTGTACAGCTATTGCACTGAGTTCACATAGAATATGAAAAAAATCATATTTTGTCAGCTTTGTTGTTTTTTTTAATATCAGAACCCTAAATATCTGATGTATTTCTTTGAGTTGAGTAGATTGAGATTGTAATAAATGATGATTAATTATAAGTAGATTTAAAAAAAAAAAGTTGCAATATATTTTCTTTAATTATTTTCCTTCTTTCCTATAATTTGCTCTAAAAATGTGGGTTTTCCAGACCCTGAGAGAATTTGCATACTTCAGACTTCATGGGCCCCATCCGATATGCAGCGTCGCACGCAGAAGCCGGCAACGCCAGATTTCGCGCGGGTTTGGTATTACATATACGGCATAGCATACAAGTTACGTACGTATATTTCTGCCTTCGGACGTATTTTTTTTACCCATAGACTGAAATACAAAACACGCGCAGTTTGGTATCCAATATACAGCGTAAGGACTTACGCGCGCAGAATTCAGAAAATCTATTCCATTCTCATCTCGCCACAAATTGCAGGCGCAGCAACCCTTGCATTGACTAAAAAAACCAACGTAACTCTCTGAAGGCCTAACAAATGCATGATAACAAGTACCAAAGTATCACAAAAGAGGGGGGATAAATGAAATAAATGTGATAAGATAGGATAAACACAAAAAAAAATAAAAAAAAAATTATATATATGTGGTGCCACTAATATATGTTAAACCATAAAAATAAATTGGTTATTATAGAGTTCTTATAAGGATATGTATATTCTTCCTGGCACTCTTCAGTCTTCTGTGTGATTTCCCTTGATCCTCATAAAAAAGAGAAAATATGCCACATAGCGTAATTCTGTAACTTTGTTGCAATACAAAACTTGTATCTGTGCAAATGGTTACTCACATGCGATGGAGCTATAGCCAAGCTCAGGTAGAAGCGCACACCCACTTTTATACTGTTGGGTAAACAGATTCTTGAACCAGTTGTTCAGATAAATGAATTTATTAAAACACAATATATAAAATATATAAAATGGCGTCACCGGACCTGCTATCAACACCTTTTGTAATAAGTTTAGGTAATACAGTATAGTAATTGCTCAATATGAGCTTAACAGGATACTAGAAACCGTGGTAAGGAGTGTAGAAACTGAACCACACAACCTCCCCCAGAAAGTCCAGTAACTGTTGCTCTTCTTATTGGTATGCAGATATTTGGGAAGGCGCCAGAGAACGATGAATCCAACGTACGTTTCGCAATAAGCTTTATCAAGCCCCTGTTGTTCCATCTATACAT
The DNA here is from genome assembly GCF_027579735.1 of Bombina bombina. Taxonomy (NCBI): domain Eukaryota; kingdom Metazoa; phylum Chordata; class Amphibia; order Anura; family Bombinatoridae; genus Bombina; species Bombina bombina. Next base: position 207,617,011 of record NC_069506.1, read on the forward strand.
GCTGATTCTATAGTTGCTGCTGAGGTCCCTGGTCATGGTGCTGCCCCTGCTGCTGCCCCTGCTACAGCTGGTCATCGAATTACATACTGTGGATTTCCACTGTATGTAAGTGAAACTACTACATCCCACACCCCTTCCCTTAACCACCTTAATTACTGAAAATATATCATTAGTTTAATTCATGTTTAGGTCACTATGATTTATTGACTATCATTAAGAAGAATCAAAATGGATGTTCATACCTTATGTTCACACCTTCTGTAAATACATTATTATTTAGATATATATACCCATGTGCAGGGATTGGCAAGGTGTCCTTCACTAAAGGTCTTTACTTTAGAAAATGTCCGCCACAGCCTTGCCTCGTGCCTATCCCTGCCCATGTGTCAATTTATATTGGATGTGAGAAACCTTGATTTACATCTTAGAAGTGAATATTACTATATGTACCCTTCATACACAACTATTTGATGTGGTTTATAGAACATGAATATGTCATAAAGAGGATAATATTACCTTTTTGGGCCCATTTCCACACAGGCCTTATTATATGTTTAAACAATATTAGTGTACTAAAACACCCCTCATATGGATGTGGATGGTGAACTATAAGAATATTTATTTCTTTTTAGGATTCTTGGATGAGGGCGCTGAGGTGACTGGAGTGGATTTCCTTGTTCTCCTGGTTTTGGAAGATTCAGATGATTCTGCTGGAGTGCTGGCCACAGATGATAGGCTGGAGGCAGTGTCCTGCTGGTGTGTAAAGTACTCAACCAACACACCCAAGAGTTGATTTTGTTCCCGTCATCTATTGTCCATCTGCATCTGCATATCAGACAGAACTCGCATCATCTGTGACTGGTTTTGAACAATTCCATTTAATAATTCTGCCATGTCCCTCTGCAGCTCTATGCTACGCTTGAGTAACCTCTCTTGAATCCTGTGTAACCTCTCTTGGCTCCTTTGAAACCTTTCTTGGCTCCTGTGAAACCTCTCTTGGCCTCTTTGTCTGCTCTCGCAGCTTGTTATGAGCCTCCTCTGCAGTGCAATGTATTCCTCACCCAGGGGAGAATACAATGCATCCATAGGCTCTTGAGTAGCAGGGATCCTAGGTGCTTGAGGTGCATGTTCAGCTGCATCTGCATGTACTCGAGGATCTACTTCCGCTGCATCTGCATGTGCTTGAGAAACAACTTCAGCTGCATTTGCTCGAGGAACTACTTCCGCTGCATCTGCATGTGCTTGAGGAACATCTTAATCTGCTTGTGCTTGTGGGACATCTTCATCTGCTGGTGCTTGTGGGACATCTTCATCTGCTGGTGCTTGTGGGATATCTTCAGCTATATGCTCATCTGCAGATGGTGGAGCTCTCCCAAGGGAAGAAGATGGTGGAGCTCTCACCAGGGAAGAGGATAGTGGAGCTCTCCCAAGGGAAGAGGATGGTGGAGCTCTCACAAGGGAAGAGGATGTTGGAGCTCTCGGGAGTGGATTGGTAGTTCCATTGTGACCACTCAGCCTGTCCAGTTTGCACTTCTTGGGACATACCCTGTCTGTGTAATAGCCATGACTGCCCTGATATTGTGTTGGGGGGGGGTAAAGACATGGACCCTTTGTGGCTGACTTGGCTCCCCCTCAAAGCCAAAAGAAGAGTATTCCTCTGGCCAGGAATCTTGCCAGGGCTCATATGGCAATGGTGGTGGCATCACTTCCTGGTCCTCAACAGAAGACATCCAACCCTGCTTATGTCTGGGAGCATAATGTTCACGTGGTTGCCTGTAGACTGGTGGTGGTGGCTGCATGCCTTTGACTGGTGGTGGTGGTGGAGGTGGCGGCATGCCTGTTTGCAGCCTGGTGACAGGAGGTTCTATGGAGGAGTCAAATGATGATGGGGATTAGTACAGTAATATATATGTCCATGTGGGCATACAATGTACATTGATACATGCTAGGGCCTATACTCATTCTCATGTCAAACTCTATAAAATGCATGTGCACAATGTGATTTGTGATATGAGGAATTTTAATCTGCACAGTATACAGTTATGTGTTTCATACAATAGTTATGTGTACATGTCAGTGATGGAGAAAATGTGTTCTTTAAGTGTCACTATGGTCATACAATTTACTTTAGCCTGATATAGGCCCAGAACCTGCTTTCTGAGCTAAAAGTATTGTGATGGCTATAGTGTCCATTTACTGAAAACTCTACATGTGGCTTGTGGCTTGTGTTACTCTGAGACATGTTAGTATTGCACTATTCCACCTCATATCATGAATTGCATTGTGTTAAGTAGCATTAATGTGAAATATAATTGTAGATGTTTTTGTTAGTAGGCCAAATACCATGCTCCTCATTGTGTACATGAATGTGTGACATTAAAGGATGTTATATCTCAAATACATATGATACTGGTGTGTGGGATGTTACTCACCAGCATGAGGTGCTGTGGTTGCAACCCCTGAGTCATGAGCCCCTGGAAGTCCACGGACTGCTGTGATACTCAGGGACCTGTGTATCATCTCCTGCCAGGTGTTGTATTCTGTGTCCAGAGGTGGACCACCACCTGTTCCCCTCTGGTGCATGGCTTCCTGCCCCATCTTCTCTTTCACCCACCTCTTACAGTCGTTCCACCTTTTTTTAAGGCCCTCAAAAGTCCTCCTCTGCGGGGCCACACTGTTGACGGCATCCTCTACCGCCAACCATGCTATTTTCCGCCTTCTGGCAACACCTTTGCCCTTCTCCTGGCCAAAGAGGGCACTGTGATTGTCCATGATGGCCTGGATTAGGGCAACATTCTCAGAGAATGAGAAATTAGGACATCTCATCCTCTCATCCTCTGTGGACACCTGGCTTCCTCCCTGCGATGTCCCTGGTGTGGGTTCCTCCCTATCCTCTCCCTCCTCCCCCCTTCTGTCCCCATGTGCACCCTCTGTCCCTCTCCTTGATGTGCCAGGTCTCTGGGGCTCTTGGGCATCTCCCCTCCCATCATCCCTTCTAGCTCTCCCTCTCCCCACTCCACTTACTCCCTGACGGGGACCCCGCTGCTCCTCCTGTCTGCTACAATACTCCTCTCTCTGCTACTCCTCTCCCTTCCTCCCCTCCGCCCTACCTCTCCCTACCATCCTCACACTACACACACTCACACACTCACACTCACTCCCAGTTCAATCACACACAATCACAACCAAACACTCAGCCTATCACACTGTAAAATTGAAATAAAATGTGTGAGGTGTTAGAAAAAAAAAGTGTTGTGTATTTTGTATATGTATGTATGCAAAATGTGTGCAATATGTAAAAAGATGTGTAAGTGTACAAGCTTACCCAACCAACAATGCGACCTAACTAACTCCTCTGTTTGCGCCTCTCTCTCTACTCTAACTAATTCTCAACTCCACTGTAGTGTGCTGTAGCTCAAAGAACCATCCAAACACACTGAAGAAAATGGCGTCTGCGCATGGGTTTATATATGACTTTTGAATAGCGTAATTACGTGGCGCATTTTTAGATGAAGTCGCGGGTCATTTTTACGAGTGTTAGCCTAATTTGCATAAAACTACACTTTATTGAGACTTTACATGGACAAAATACTGGCGTAAGTACTTGCGACGACTAAAATGTGTATTTGCGCACTTTTTGGAACAACGCCAGTTTGTCCTACTTACGCCACTTTAGCATCTGATGGCGCAGTATATGTAATACCCCGATGTGCGAGGTGAAATTACGGGCAGCGCGGGTTACCTCGTATGTGCCGAAAACTACGCCGTATATCTGATCACGCCCTATATGCCTAAGCCTTCTTAATTCTACCCAGTAGTTGTTTGATCACTTTATTAGCTCATTTATATCTCTCCCTTACTGGCTTCAGCAGAAGAGATAAGAGGCTTTTAAAAGGATATGTCCACAGACTGAAAAATATTGCAAAGGTTCCTAACATGGGGCTAGATTATGAGTGGAGCGCTATTTATTGATCCCACTTTTGCTCTGCTAGACCTGCTTTTTGCGTGCGTCTGTAAAAAGTTTTTGCTTGCGTGCTAACCCAACACGCACAAAAAGCCGAAGTCTGAATATTGTGACCGCGTTTAAATAATCCCCCATAAATTTCAAAGGAGTGAAAAAATGGAAAGAAAACTAACACCCTTGGGCACAAATCCAATCACATTTTTTTCAAGTGCTCTAACCCTACATGAAATACTAATACTTTATATTCCAATGTTCTTCACATAGATCTGGAGGGACCCTAACTAATGACCGAGGGAGGTGGGAGGAAAATTACACTACAAAAAAATAAAAAAAAATAATAAAAGTGTATTGTAGGTACTGGCAGACAGCTGCCAGCACCTTAGATGGCAGACAATAGTTAAAGGGGGAGGGTTAGAGAGCTGTGTGTGAGGGATCAGGGAGATTGGAGGGTAAGGGGGGATCCCTCACTACAACAAATATAAAAATATATAAAAATATTTAATTAAAAAAAAAAAAATGCCTTAAATCTTCATACTGCCAGACAGTCTGCCAGTACCGAAGATGTGGGTGACCAGTGGGGGTTGAGGATTGAAAGACAGCTGTTTGGGAGGGATCATGTAGGGATCAAAAAGCAATGGAAAAGATAATATGTCTTCTATTTCTGAACAAAGAGGATCCCGGAGAAGCTTTTACAACCATTTGTACCATGATTGCACAAGTGGTATGTAAATAATTTCAGTGAGAAACCCAAAGTTTGTGAAAAAGTTAACAATTTTTTTTTTTATCATATTTGACGTTAAATGGTTGCATGAAATTTACCAAAATAGGCCTATATGAATACCTTTGGTTGTCTAGTTAAAAGATATTTTTGACAGGTAAATAAAAAAATCAAAGCAAATTACCTTGCGCTGGGGGCAATTTGTGCAGCGTTGGGCAGCAAAATAAAAATACATATGTACATGAATAAAGACTCTACAAAATTTGACAATGAAAGTAAATTGGAAAGTTTCTCAAAACCGCATGCTCTATCTGAATCATGAACATTTAATTTTTACTTTAGTGTCCCTTAAATTGTTCAAGGCTGAATTGGATACACACACACACTCTGTTTCATACACACAATAGCTCTCTCTCTCTCTCTCTCTCTCTCTCTCTCTCACGCACACACTCTCCCTTTTGCCCACACACATTTACTCTCACACACACTCTCTTTCTCTCTCATATGCCACTCTCTATCACATACCGTACATACACAAACACACACTCTCTCTCTAACATGCAAACACATATTCTCTTTTTCATACAAACAATCTCTCTCACACGAACACATTCTCTCTCATACACACACTCTCTCTCACACACATACGCTCTCTCTCTCTAACACACGTACATAAACACACACATTTTCTTACACACTGAGAGAGAGGAGGTAATGATAAGAAGGGGCAAGAAATGATAGAAAGGAGAGAACACAGGTAAAAATACAGAGCAAGGGTAGGTGAGTGGAAATCAGCACATGTTGTGTTCATAGATCATAACACAGATCTCCATGCTTTCTTGCTAACCTATTTACTCTCACATATATCCTTATGCTCCTAACTTATCTGCTGTGCATATAGACCATCACACAGAACCCCAATACCTCTCTCTAACCTCTCTGCTCTCCCCGTAGGCCATAACACATATGGTGATGCTTCTAACTTCTCTACTGTTCCCATACGCCATCACACATATCCCTATGCATTTCTCTAACCTCTCTGCTCTCCCTGTAGACCATCACACAGATCCACATGCTTCTCTCTAACCTCTGTGCTCTCCTAATAGACCATCACACAGATTACAATGCTTTTCTCTAACCTCTCTGCTCTTCCTTTAGACCATCTTACAGACCCCCATGGTTCTATCTAACCTCTTTGCTCTCTCTATAGCCCATCACACAGATCCCAATGCTTATCTCTAACCTCTCTGCTCTTCCTTTAGACATCACTAATGACACCATGCTCCTCTCTAATCTTCCCTTCTCCTTATAGACCATCACACATAACAAACACCATGTTTATTTTTGACCTCTCTGATTTGACTATATACCATCATGCAGTAATCTGCTTTTCCAATCATTTTACTCATCCCAGAACCATCAAAAACCTCTCTAACTTCCATGTTTTTATTACAGACCTTGATGTGTCTCATAAATCTTTTTTTTTGTTCTTCCAGTAATGCTCTAACCACTCTTCTGTCCCTTCAGGCCATAACCCAGTAATCTGATCTCCATACAGAGCACTACACACACCTCTTATACACAAACAAATATGGTTCATATTTCCTCTACCAACCATCACATACCCCTCTATTGTATTCTTTATGTAGAGAGTAGAGTATAGAAACTAAGACACACTCCCATGATCAATCTTGAAAGTTATTACATACAACTCTCCTCTGTATATAGAATACTAGGTGTACACTTAATATAATATTTATCAAATTTAGTAAATATCAGAGACTATAGTACAAAGGAAAGGCATTCCAGGGTGTAGCAGAATAACCAGTGTCGCAAAATAACTTAATCCTAACACCATATCTGTGAATGTGAAGTCCAAACTATTGAACAATGTGCATAGCTGCTTCTGTTTTGTACTGAATGCCAAATGAGTTTTATTTAATACTTACTGTATTCATTATTGGAAGCAAGGGTGATTTAGAGGTGAAATGTTCCCAGTTCCTCTTCATTTGTCCACTCAGTTCTCTTTAATTGCTTAGATATAAAAGGGTAATTATTCAAAGCACAGTTAAGTGGTATTCAATGTTTTAATTCTGCCAGCTAGATGAAGTACCTAAAAAAAAACCCAACATTTTTGTCTTCATTAAAAGAAGAATTTTTTTTTTTTCTAGTCACTTAACAACTGAAGCTGGATAGCAGGATATGGTATTATGAACACTTATGTCTAAGAGGTAGATTTAAAAAAAATAATATATATATATATATATACTGTATATATATAACAAGAAAGGAGATATCCAACGCAAAAGGAATATATTACTGCAGAGACAAACGGCTAGATTACAAGTTTTGCGGTATGAGGGGTGCATTAATAACTTGCACGTTATTGTCACCATTCACTTTCCTACAGCGCTGGTATTACAGGTTTTCATAAACCCAGTGTTAACAGGCAAAAAGTGAGCGTAGAGCAAAATTAAGCTCCATACCACACTCCAATACCAGCGCTGCTAAAAGCCACGGTGAGCTGGTTTTACGTGCTCGAGTATGATTTCCCCATAGACATCAAATGGGAAAGTCGGCTGAAAAAAAGTCTAACACCTGCAATAAAGGAGCGTAAAGCTTCGTAACGCAGCCCCATTGATTCCTATGGGGAAATTTTTTTTATGTTTACACCTAACACCCTAACATGAACCCTGAGTCTAAACACCCCTAATCTTACACTTTTTAACCCCTAATCTGCCACCCCTGACATCGCCAACACCTACATTATACTTATTAACCCCTAATCTGCCGCTACGGACATCGCCGCCACTATAATAAACATATTAACCCCTAAACCGCCGCACTCCTGCCTCGCAAACACTAGTTAAATATTATTAACACCTAATCTGCCGCCCCTAACATCGCCGCAACCTACCTACATTTATTAACCCCTAATCTGCTGCCCCCAACGTCGCCCCCACTATACTACATTTATTAACCCCTAAACCTAAGTCTAACCCTAACACCCCCTAACTTTAATATAATTAAAATAAATATAAATAAAACCTACTATCATTACCTAAACAATTCCTATTTAAAACTAAATACTTACCTGTAAAATAAACCCTATCGGCTAGATTACGAGTTTTGCGTTATAGTGAAAAAGCAGCATTATCAGGTTATAACGCTGCTTTTTCACTACTGCTTCTATTACAAGTCTTGCAGGTTTATGGGCACCGCACACTTTTTTAGCCTTACCGCAAATCAACTTACGCAAATTGCTAAAGTGGTACAGCCTATCCTGTCAAGATTCGTAATGCATTCTAAAGTCAGTAGTTATGAGTTTTACACTACAAAGCTGTATCATAAAACTCATAACTAAAGTGCTAAAATGTACACTAACACCCATAAACTACCTATCAACCCCTAAACCGAGGCTCTCCCGCATCGCAAACACTATAATACAATTTTTAACCCCTAATCTGCCGCTCCGGACATCGTCACCACAATAATAAACATATTAACCCCTAAACCGCCGTACTCCCACATGGCAAACATTAGTTAAATAGTATTAACCCCTAATCTGCCGTCCCTAACATCGCCGCCACCTACCTATATTTATTAACTCCTAATCTGCCACCCCTGACATCGCCACCACTATATTAAAGTTATTAACCCCTAATTCTAAGTCTAACCCTAACACCCCCTAACTTAAATATAATTAAATTAAATCTAAATTAAACCTACTATTAATAATTAAATAAGTCCTATTTAAAAATAAATACTTACCTGTAAAATAAACCCTAAACTAGCTACAATATAACTAATAGTTACATTGTATCTAGCTTAGGGTTTATTTTTATTTTACATGCAAGTTTGTATTTATTTTAACTAGGTAGAACAGTTAATAAATAGTTATTAACTATTTTCTAACTACCTAGCTAAAATAAATACAAATTTACCTGTAAAATAAAACCTAACCTGAGTTACACTAACACCTAACCTTACACTACAATTAAATACATTATCTAAATTAAATTAAATTAAATTATCTAAATTACAAAAAAAAACTAAATTACACAAAATAAAAAACAAATTACAAGATATTTAAACTAATTACACCTAATCTAATACCCCTATCAAAATAAAAAAAGCCCCCCCAAAATAAAAAAAAACCCTAGCCTACAATAAACTACCAATAGCCTTTAAAAGGGCCTTTTGCGGGGCATTGCCCTAAAGAAATCAGCTCTTTTACCTGTAAAAAAAAATACAAACAACCCCCCCAACAGTAAAACCCACCACCCACACAACCAACCCCCAAAATAAAACCCTAACTAAAAAAACCTAAGCTCCCTATTGCCCTGAAAAGGGCATTTGCATGGGCATTGCCCTTAAAAAGGCATTTAGCTCTATTGCAGCCCAAAGCCCTAACCTAAAAATTAAACCCACCCAATAAACCCTTAAAAAAACCTAACACTAACCCCTAAAGATCAACTTACAGTTTTGAAGAGCAGGCATACATCCTCAACAAAGTCGGGAGAAGTCCTCAGCGAAGCAGCAAGAAGTCCTCAATGAAGCCGGGAGAAGTCTTCATCCAAGCCGGGAGAAGTGGTCCTCCAGACGGCCAGAAGTCTTCATCCAGATGGCATCTTCTATCTTCATCCATCCGGTACGGAGCGGGTCCATCTTTAAGACATCCGGCGTGGAGCATCCTCTTCTGCCGATGACTACCGACGAATGAAGGTTCATTTAAGTGACATCATCCAAGATGGCGTCCCTTAGATTCCGATTGGCTGAATTCTATCAGCCAATCGGAATTAAGGTTGAAAAAATCCTATTGGCTGATGCAATCAGCCAATAGGATTGAAGTTCAATCCTATTGGCTGATCCAATCAGCCAATAGGATTGAGCTTGCATTCTATTGTCTGTTCCAATCAGCCAATAGAATGTGAGCTCAATCCTATTGGTTGATTGGATCAGCCAATAGGATTGAAGCTCAATCCTATTGGCTGATTGCATCAGCCAATAGGATTTTTTCAACCTTAATTCTGATTGGCTGATAGAATTCTATCAGCCAATCGGAATCTAATGGACGCCATATTGAATGACGTCACTTAAAGGAACCTTCATTCGTCGGGAGCCGTCAACAGAAGAGGATGCTCTGTGCCGGATGTCTTGAAGATGGACCTGCTCCGCGCCGGATGGATGAAGATAGAAGATACCGTCTGGATGAAGACTTCTGCCCATCTGGAGGACCACTTCTCTGGGATTGGACAAAGACTACTCCCGGCTTTGTTGAGGACTTCTTGCCGCTTCGCTGAGGACTTCTCCCGGCTTCGTTGAGGATGGATGTCGGCTCTTCAAAACTGTAAGTGGATCTTCAGGGGTTAGTGTTAGGTTTTTTTAAGGGTTTATTGGGTGGGTTTTATTTTTAGGTTAGGGCTTTGGGCTGCAATAGAGCTAAATGCCCTTTTAAGGGCAATGCCCATCCAAATGTCCTTTTCAGGGCAATGGGGAGGTTAGTTTTTTTTAGTTAGGGTTTTATTGGGGGTTTGGTTGTGTGGGTGGTGGGTTTTACTGTTGGGGGGGTTGTTTGTATTTTTTTTTTACAGGTAAAAGAGCTGATTTCTTTGGGGCAAGGCCCTTTTAAGGGCTATTGGTAGTTTATTGTAGCCTAGAGGTTTTTTTATTTTGGGGGGCTTTTTATTTTGATAGGGCTATTAGATTAGGTGTAAATCGATTAAATATCTGATCATTTCTTTTTTATTTTGTGTAATTTAGTGGTTTTTTTTGTAAGTTAGGTAATTGTATTTAATTTAGGTAATTTATTTAATTGTAGTGTAAGGTTAGATGTTAGTGTAACTCAGGTTAGGTTTATTTTACAGGTAAATTTGTATTTATTTTAGCTAGGTAGTTAGTAAATAGTTAATAACTATTTAGTAACTATTCTACCTAGTTAAAATAAATGCAAACTTGCCTGTACAATAAAAATAAACCCTAAGCTAGATACAATGTAACTATTAGTTATATTGTAGCTAGCTTAGGGTTTATTTTACAGGAAAGTATTTATTTTTAAATAGGAATTATTTAGTTATTAATAGTAGGTTTAATTTAGATTTAATGTAATTATAGTTAAGTTAGGTGGTGTTAGGGTTAGGGTTAGACTTAGGTTTAGGGGTTAATAACTTTAGTATAGTGGCGGCGACGTTGGGGGCGGCAGATTAGTGGTTAATAACTGTAATGTAGGTTGCGGCAATGCTAGGGACAGCAGATTAGGGGTTAACAATATTTAACTAGTGTTTGCGATGAAGGAGTGTGGCAGTTTAGGGGTTAATATGTTTATTATAGTGGTGGCGATGTCTGGAGCGGCAGATTAGGGGTTAATAAGTATAATGTAGGTGTCGGCGATGTTGGGGGCAGCAGATTAGGGGTTAATCAGTGTAAGATTAGGGGTGTTTAGACTCAGGGTTCATGTTATGGTGTTAGGTGTAAACATAAAATGTGTTTCCCCATAGGAATCAATGGGGCTGCGTTACTGAGCTTTACGCTGCTTTATTGCAGGTGTTAGACTTTTTCTCAGCCGGCTCTCCCCATTGATTTTTATGGGGAAATCGTGCATGAGCAATTACAACCAGCTCACCGCTGACTTAAGCAGCTCTGGTATTGGAGTGCGATATGGAGCTCAATTTTGCTCTACGGTCACTTTTTGCCTGTTAACGCCGGGTTTATGAAAACCTGTAATACCAGCGCTGTAGGTAAGTGAGCAGTGACAATAACGTGCAAGTTAGCAACGCACTCCTCTTACCGCAAATCTCTTAATCTGGCCGTAAAATAGATACAATGTAGCTATCTTAGGGTTTATTTTCATCTTACAGGCAAGTTTGTATTTACTTTAACTAGGTAGAATAGTTACTAAATAGTTAATAACTATTTACTAACTACCTAGCTAAAATAAATACACATTTATCTGTAAAATAAAACCTAACCTGTCTTACACTAACACCTAACCTTACACTACAATTAAATAAATTACCTAAATTAAATATAATTACCTAAATTACAAAAATAAAAAACACTAAATTACACAAAATAAAAAAAGAAATTATCAGATATTTAAACTAATTACACCTAATCTAATAGTCCTATCAAAATACCCCCCCCCCCCACCAAATAAAAAAACTCCTAGCCTACAATAAACTACCAATAGCCCTTAAAACGGCCTTTTGCGGGGCATTGCCTCAGAGAAATCAGCTCTTTTACTTGTAAAAAAAATACAAACACGCCCCAACAGTAAAACTCACCACCCACACAACCAACCCCCCAACTAAAATCCTAACTAAAAAAACCTAAGCTCCCCATTGCCCTGAAAAGGGCATTTGGATGGGCATTGCCCTTAAAAGGGCATTCAGCTCTTTTTCTATTGCCCAAACCCTAATCTAAAACTAAAACCCACCCAATAAACCAATAAAAAAACTAACACTAACCCCCGAAGATCCACTAACAGTTTTGAAGACCGGATATCCATCCTCAATGAAGCCGGGAGAAGTCCTCAGCGAAGCAGCAAGAAGTCCTCAACGAAGCCGGGAGAAGTCTTCGTCCGTCGGCAGAAATGGTCCTCCAGGCAGGCAGAAGTCTTCATCCAGACGGCATCTTCTATCTTCATCCATCTGGCGCTGAGCGGGTCCATCTTCAAGACATCCGGCGCAAAGCATCCTCTTCAAACAAAGTCTTCTTCCCGAATGAATGTTCCTTTAAGTGACGCCATACCTTGATTTTTTCACCTTTAATTCCCATTGGCTGATAGAATTCTTTCAGCCAATCGGAATTAAAGGTGAAAAAATCCTATTGGCTGATCCAATCAGCCAATAGGATTGAGCTCACATTCTATTGGCTGATTGGAACAGCCAATAGAATGCGAGCTCAATCCTATTGGCTGATTGGATAAGCCAATAGGATTGAAGCTCAATCCTATTGGCTGATTGTATCAGCAAATAGGATTTTTTCAATTTTAATTCTGATTGGCTGATAGATAGAAGATGCCGTCTGGATGAAGACTTCTGCCCGTCTGGAGGACCACTTCTGCCGGCTTGGATGAAGACTTCTCCCAGCTTCGTTGAGGACTTCTTGCCGCTTCACTGAGGACTTCTCCCAGCTTTGTTGAGGATGGATGTCTGGTCTTCAAAACTGTAAGTGGATCTTCGGGGGTTAGTGTTAGGTTTTTTTAAGGGTTTATTGGGTGGGTTTTAGATTTAGATTAGGGTTTGGGCAATAGAAAAGGAGCTAAATGCCCTGCAAAAGGCCCTTTTAAGGGCTATTGGTAGTTTATTGTAGGCTAGAGTTTTTTTTTTACTTTGGGGGGCTTTTTTTATTTTGATAGGGCTATTAGATTAGGTGTAATTCGTTTAAATATCTGATCATTTCTTTTTTATTTTGTGTAATTTAGTGTTTGTTTTTTTTGTAATTTAGGTAATTGTATTTAATTTAGGTAATTTATTTAATTGTAGTGTAAGGTTAGGTGTTAGTGTAAAGCTGGTTAGGTTTTATTTTACAGGTAAATTTGTATTTATTTTAGCTAGGTAGTTAGTAAATAGTTAATAACTATTTAGTAACTATTCTACCTAGTTAAAATAAATACAAACTTGCCTGTAAAATAAAAATAAACCCCAAGCTAGCTACAATGTAACTATTAGCTTAGGGTTTATTTACAGGTAAGTATTTAGTTTTAAATAGGAATTATTTAGGTAATGATAGGAATTTGTATTTAGATTTATTTTAATTATATTTAAGTTAGGGGGTGTTAGGGTTAGACTTAGGTTTAGGGGTGAATACATTTAGTATTGTGGCGGCGACGTTGGGGGCGGCAGATTAGGGGTTAATAAATGTAGGTAGGTGGCGGCGATGTTAGGGGCGGCAGATTAGGGGTTAATAATATTTAACTAGTGTTTGCGAGGCGGGAGTGCGGAGGTTTAGGGGTTAATATGTTTATTATAGTGGCGGCGATGTCCGGAGCGGCAGATTAGCGGTTAATAAATGTATTTTAGTGTTTGCGATGCAGGAGAGCCTCGGTTTAGGGGTCAATAGGTTGTTTATTGGTGTTAGTGTACTTTTTAACACTTTAGTTATGAGTTTTATGCTACAGCTTTGTAGTGTAAAACTCATAACTACTGACTTTAGATTGTGTTATGAATCTTGCGGGACAGGCTGTACCACTCACATTTTGGCCTCCCAGAAAAAGCTTGTAATATCGGCGCTATGAAAGTCCCATTGAAAAAAGACTTTACGCAAATTGCGTAAGTTAATTTGCGGTACGGCCAAAAAAGTGTGCGGTGCCCCTAAACCTGCAAGGCTCGTAATACCAGCAGGAGTGAAAAAGCAGCGCTAAAAGCTTTTTTACTCATACCGCAAAACTCGTAATCTAGCCGAATGTAAATTGAATAATTAAAATAAAAAACAATGTATCTAAAGTCCATATCAATATGTAATGACAAGATAAACAGAGTAGAGGACTACACAGTCTCAAACAATGATATTTGCAAGAAGACAACACACAGTCATAAATGTTAGCTGGTGGAATTCCTACTTACAAGACACAACCTAAAATAAATGAGGTTAGACTATGGCAGAGGAGAGGGTTTCACCCACAGAGGAGATCTGAATCCTGTCAATATGTACACAACTCTCCATTATTGTTGTAAGGACTCCTCCAAGCGTGATCTCTGTGGTGATACTCAATTTCTAAAACCAATATTTAAGATTCCAATTGAGAAGAGAAGGATACTTAAACCCACAGCGCTGTAGATACAGCTTAAAATAGTTGCTAACACTGTTGTATAGCTGTTATATGTATTCAATATATCTCAGATGTAGCAATAATAATGACTCATCAGTGACACATTGACCTAGATAATGCTGATGGTGGTATAAAAAAGGGGATATTTAATAGAAATATATTAATATATATATATATTACATAAAAATTAAAAAAATAACAACAATAATAAAAAACAATAATAAAAAACAGCAGCACAAAAAATAAGTTGATCAGGCGTATTAAATGCTATACGTGTAGCATCCACAGATGATCCGATAATCATATAAACATCAACATTCACAATTACAATCACATGCAATGTAAATAGAAGGGTCCGGTTAAAGTCACTGGAAATCTAAACAACGGCAAATTTTCCCTTGGAGTCAGGAGAAGCTGAAATGAGAATGATCCCAAATCAAAAGCAGAAAGAGAACCACATATAAGGTATACACTCTTACTTACACCGGAATGATTCTCTGGACTTTGAAGATTTTTCCTTTTTCTGTCAACAAGGAATTTGAGCTGGGTCCCTCTGTGAGCCGTAATATTACCGGAGATTCCCCTTTTCTTTTAGGATCGATACCTGGTAAAACAACTTGCTCTAAGGATCCAGCAAACAACGGAAGCCGGTCAGAAACACGTGGATACCAGCTGGTGGGCGGAGTAACGCATTTCAGCCCGTACAGGGCTTTTGTCAATTTCTTCAAGGCACCTCCTTGCAGTCTTGAACTTGGATGGTGTATGGGATATGAGAAAGAGACACAAAAAGTCGCCACAATAGTGTAAAAACGTTTTAATTTTAGGACATAAACACAAATAGACAGAAATGCACTTACACAATAAAACCTTATTCTTTTTTTTTTTTGAAAAACATTTTTATTGAGGATATATTTTTAACATACAGCCTTTCTCAAACATGAATATTAACAGAGTCTATATTTAACAAAGCATGAAAGGAGCATTCTTATGTACAGGGTTCTAATACTGCTGTCAATAGCTGAGAATAGAAATTTCTCTTTGTATGGGAATCCTCGTTTTTACAGAGGTCACCTTATGTATACGCAATGAACATTTAGGGGAATACAGGAGTATATCATCAGTCTACAAAGGTGTAATCCTTAAAGTAACAAACCAGTCAGAAGAAGTAAACAATTAGCATGGTATTACTCAGTATGTTGTAGCTCAGGCTCCAAACGGGGCAGGGAGTTCACCGAAGCCTCTCCGCTTGCCATCTGGTAGGTAGAGCTTTGGGCTACTATCACAGCTCCTAGATAGGGAAGGGGACTGGAAATGAATATAAAGGCCATGGGCTAGGGTGTCTGAAGGGGGTGAATTCTGATCTCTCTACCCTCTCACTAATGTCTAGGTTCCAATATTAGGGGTCAATCGGGTCAGCATAGAGTCCCAGGGTTCCCAAATAGCGCAATAATTGCTCAGTTGCCTTCTCTCTCTAGCAACGTAATTTTCCATGATTTTAAGGTAGTTCACGCTCTCAATTACACTTTGTAGTCTAGGGGGCTGGCTCTTTTTCCAGTTTCTGGCTATAAGCAGTTTAGCAGAGATGAGAATATAGATCAAGATGTTTTGCTTAGCTTTAGGGAGCTTATCTATGCCTAAATGTAAGATGGCCAGGGCTGGGCTCAGGGCTTAAGTTAGCTCCAATTTTGTACAAATCCTACCTACTTTCTGCCAATAGGTCGCTAGCTTGGGGCAGGTCCACCAAATATGGATGGGGGAGCCCGGCTCCCCGCACTCCCTCCAGCACAGCTGTGAATGTTCTGGGAAAAGTCTCCTTAGTTTTGTGGGCACTAAGTGCCATCTGGTTATTACCTTAAAATATAGTTCATAGAGAGTGATACAGTGGGTTGCCTTTTTCGTTAGCCTAATGGCCTTGTCCCAAATTTCTGCCGAAAATGTAACTTGTAACTCCTCTTCCCATGCATTCATATGAACTGTTTTTGGGGTAGCCCCTTCCTCTAATAGGCAATGATAGTGTACTGAAAGGGGTTTGTGTAGTTGGGTGTTGGTTGTCCACCGTGTCTCCCAAACGGTCAGGTCTCTCAATGTGTCATCTAAAAAGCCCCAAGATCTCATTAGAGTACGGAGTCTCAATAAATCAAATTGGTGTCTAGAGGACAGCGTAGGAAGGTCTACCATGTCTCTGTGTGTTCGTATCTGTCCATTACTGTAAAAGTCTCTCACAGAGTTTATTCCCGTAGTAGCCCATGAGCTGAGATTTGAGTTGAGTAGTCCTATCAAGAGTCCTCTTATTGGATGTATTGGTGAGGGGTGTGGAGCCACTAATTTATTGTGTCTCAGCTTAGTCCAAGCATCTCGGCACCCCTTCACAATATCGTTCGCGACGTGAACCTTGGTTTGCCAATGTTGAGGCAACCAAAGAAGATCCTCTAGATGGATGTACGCTGGGAGCGATGCTTGCTCCAGCTCTCTCCATCTCGTTGGTGGGAGGGTCTTAGCCCATGCTGTAGCATGGGTTAGCATTGCTGCCTCATAGTAAGTTTTGACACTGGGAAGGCCAAGACCTCCTCTCTCTATTGGCTGTTGCAAGATATGCGCCGCCACTCGGGGTCTTTTGTCATGCCAGGTGTATGAGTTGAAGAGGGACTGGAACCTTCTCAGCAGCGCCCCCCGGGACTGGTATCGGGATACAGCGAAATAGGTAGGTGAGCTTTGGTAAGATCATCATTTTAAGAGCTGCTACCCTGCCCATCCAAGATATATCGCAATATCTCTTTGAATTAATTTCCGAAGTGACCGTCGTTAGTAGCGTTTCAAAGATCTCTTTGATCACCACAGTCTTTTTATGTGAGAGGAAGACTCCCAAGTGACGGATCCCCTTGCAGGACCACTTGAAGGAATAGAGACGTTGGATCTCGTCTCTCTCGTTCTGAGGAATATTGATGGAGTACGCCTCCGTTTTGGTCTCATTCAATTTGTAATAGGAGATGTCCCCAAATTGTTTGAAAAGGGCCATCAATGGAGGGAGAGAATCTACTGGGTCAGAAAGGAAGACCGTAAGATTGTCGGCAAAGAGTGCAAGCTTTTGGGGGATATCATGCATCTGCACTCCATGGATCAGCGTCGATTCTCTAATTGCGATTGCTAGAGGTTCGATAGCTAGAACGAACAGTAACGGAGAGAGAGGACACCCTTGCCTGGTTCCATTACTAATTGTAATTTTAGGGGAGCAGAATCCCACTCCCCTAACAACTGCAGTCGGGGTTGAGTACAGTGCTTTGATCGCAGTGATGAATGGGTCCGGCACACCAAACGCTGAAAGTGTCTGGAATAGGTAGGCCCATCTCACCCTGTCAAAGGCCTTCTCAGCGTCGAGCGACAGGGTGAGTATAGGGAGTCCCATATCCATTGCCTCTGAATATATATTTAAAAGGCGTCGAGTATTATCGGTGCCCTGTCTCCCCTGTACAAAACCCACTTGGTCCAGGTGTATAATTGTGTGTAGATGCTTCCCTAATCGGTTTGCCAATATTTTGGCATAGATTTTGGCATCTACATTAATAAGCGATATGGGCCTGTAGCTGGAGCACAGCAACGGGTCCTTACCTTCCTTGTGGATAGTGGTGATGTTCGCTTCCAGGAACTCCGCCAAAAAAGCGCCCTTAGTCGCTACACTCTGAAACAGCCGAAGCAGCACTGGGGATATGAGTGGGCTGAGCTCCCGATAAAACGCAACTGTGAACCCATCTGGTCCGGGTGCCTTATGAGGGGCTAGATCTTTTATAGCTCCTTTGACTTCCGCTAAAGTGAACTGTCGTTCTAGTTCGGCCCTAGATTCCTCAGATAGAGTGGGCACAGGTAGTCTCTCCAAGAACCTGGGGATATCAATATGTTCAGGGTCAGTAGTTAATTTCGAAGTCTCAATATTGTATAGGGAGGAGTAGTAGTCAGCGAATGCTGTTCCTATTTCTTTGGGGGAGTATACTACGCCTTCACGTGTTGCAATGCAGGGTATCCTTTTCTGCAGCGGGCGCTTACGGAGCTTATTGGCTAGGAGTTTGTCTGCTCTATTGCCTTTGTGGTAATATAGCTGTTTGAGCTTGTGTAGGTTCTCTTGGACCCTTGATAAATCTCTCTTGGAGATTTCGTCCCTGATAAGTCTGATTTGGAGAGCTATCTGAGTGTTTGGGCTTGTTTTATTCTCCTGCTCTAGGGTACGGAGATCTCCATATAATTTCGCTAAGGGTTGGCCAGCCTCTTTACGCAATCTAGCCGCTTTTTTTATAAAGTGTCCACGCAGGTACGCTTTAAGAGTGGCCCAAACCATGGTGATGTCAGAGAGTCCTGAGTCATTATGTGTCAGAAACTCCTGCACAATCTCTTGGAGTGCAGGAAGTTCTATTTCCGATATCCATTGCTCCGAGAGTTTCCACGGGTGTCTATTAGTAAAAGCTTGTAACTTAGTGAAGTCCAAGTAGACCATGTCATGGTCTGACCACATGCATGGGCTAATGTTGGGGTTGGTAAATTGTTCTAAGGACCATGAGTCACAGAATATATAATCCAGTCTGGAGTACGAATTATGGGCCTTTGAGTGGTGCGTGAAGTCTTTCACTGAGGGTGCTAAGCACCTCCAGGTGTCATAGAGGTTATGCTGGTATATGAGTTTCCGAAAGGCAGTGGAGATAGAAGAGGTGTTTCTGTCAGAGCGTATTGCAACAGAGGACTGTTTGTCATTGGTTGGGTCCCAGACCATGTTGAAATCTCCCCCTATCACTAGGTGTCCCCTCTTAATCTGGTCTATGTGTGCTAAAAGTTTACGAAGGAATGGGATCTGTTTGGAGTTGGGTGCGTATAGTGAGACCAACGTAAATAATGAGTCATTAAGTGAACAGATAAGAATCAGAAACCTGCCCTCATTGTCTCTTTCGACATATTCTAATTTAAATGACAGGTCTTTACTGATCAAGATGGCAACTCCTTTGTTCTTGCTTTCTAGATTAGAGGCTGTTTCACATACTGGGTAGTGCCGGGAAAGCCCAGAGATACGGGGCTCCCCCATCCAATGAGTTTCTTGTAGAAACATAATGTGCACCTTGTGTGTCAGGGCATATTGCTGTAATAGTTTTCTCTTAGTGGGAGAATTTAGGCCTTGCGCGTTCAGCGTGGCTATGCGTATGGGGATAATTTTGGGGATGTGGGCGAAATTTCCTGTGCTAATTGGGGTGCGGGCGTATTCCAGCTGTTAATTACAGGGTACTGGGCGTATGCAGTGAGGTCTAGGAGCTCGTGGAATGTTTTGGAGTAAAATAAATGGTACTTGAGTAATAAGGGACTTCCGTGACTGGCTAAAAGTGATAAGCGTACACTTTCGCAATGAGTGCACCGACTGGTCTATGCCAGTGGGGCACAACTAATAAATTGGGGGGGAGCTAAGTGGAGAGGGGTCCATGGCCCCGCCGGTGTGGGGCAACATATAAAGAGAAGAAAGAAGGAGAAAGAGAAGAAGAGAGAGGAAAAGATAAGAGGAGAAGAAAGAAAATAAAGTTTGAGAAACATATGTGTTAAAGATGTATGTCATATATAAGATAACATTTAACTCTGTAAACCATTTAATACAATATTAATTTCAATTTCAACAGGAGGAACTTTGAACTGTGCACGATAGTCTAACATCGAGTAATAAGGAGCTTCACAATCACCACTTCCCCGTTAGAAATCATTAAACTTTTCACGTCTAATATTAAACTCTATGTACCATGTGGCCAGGTTCTCCCTAATGGTGGTATGGACATTCGGATCTTAGGTTATGGTACCATTCACTAGTCTACTAGTCGCTAGCTAAGAGTCGGTGAACCATAGTAGATAGGGACCTGTCATTAAAAGTCTCAGTAAGGTTAGGATAGCCGTATCATAACAGGCCTGTAAGGGAGTTAAGTGAAATGTCCCAGCGATCTCCATATAGGACTAGACGTTATGGGGAGAATTAAAGCATAGTCTGGTCGTAGGGCATATCCATTTCATGATAAAGCCTGATGGGCACATAGTTAACACAGGCATTTAGGAGTAGGCTTGGTCTAATCTCAGTTTCTGTCATGTTCGGGTATCTAGGATGGTCAGATAGGTGAGTCTGTGGGCATTCAAGTGTTTAAGTGTATAATACGGTACTGTAGAACCAGGGATAAACATGCGATTCAACAACAAGATATAAGCATAATTAGCACCTATAACTTATATAAGAAATAACAGTACATATGTGGGCAACAAGAAAAAGAAAATAAACATGTTTAAAGTGTCCATTGTAAGAATAAGCAGTGGCAATATATATATGGGCAATAATAAGAAAGCAAACATGTCTAAAGCCTATGGCAAATGTCCATTGTAACAATAAACAGTAGTAGTGTTCATGTGGGCGATAGGATAAAAAACAAAAAGCAAATATGTTGAGAGTCTATGGTGAGTGCCCATGTAAGAAGAAAAGAGAAAAAAAAAAAAAAAAGACAAATAAATTACACTATATAATTGCTTAGATCTCACCCGTCTTCATTCTTTTCAGTCCATGGGATAGACTTTTGGGGATTGGGGAGTGTTCCCTCCTGTGACGAGGTGGTTACTTCTTTCAGAAGGTTCAGCAGGTAAAGTATGAAATATGAAATATGAAAGCAGGCTCTCTATGGGTCTGAATCCTGATGTGGGCCAATAAGGTCTCTGCGCTTCTTAAAGGTCTCATTGGAATGTCCAGAAGTGCTAGGGGGTCTTTGTGGTAAAGGCTTCCATGGTGGAGCCGACGCTCTTAGTCCGGTAGTCAGTTCCGGAGCAGGTAAGTGGTCCTCTCCGTCAGCAGGGAGTAAGTTCCATTTTTGGAGTAATTCACGAGCCTGTTGGGGAGTAGAAGCCATGTATTGCTGGCCGTCTTTGGTAATAAAGAGGCGTACTGGGAATCCCCATCTATATTTCAAGTCTTTCTCTCTCAGTATTTTGGTATAGGGTTGGTAATGTCTGCGAATCTGCAGCGTGTGAGTGGAAAGGTCTGGGTAAACTTGCAGACTGGCATATTCTTCAGGTAAGCGTTTATCCCTGGCTAAAGCTCAAAATATTTTTTCTCTGTAAGTGTAGTAGTGGAGCCTCGCTATGACGTCCCTTGGTTGGCCACCATCTGCCGAGCGAGCTCTAAGGGCCCTATGGGCTCTATCTATAAGGGCCTCGGTGCCTGTTGCAGGTCCCAGCACTGCTTCGAATAGGTCTTGGAGATATTTTTCTAGATCTTGTGGTAGGACTGATTCCGGAATGCCTTTGATGCGAATATTGTTACGGCGAGATCTGTCCTCCAGATCTGCCAGTTTTAGTTCTAAATCTGAGATTTGAATGGCTAAAGACTGGGAGTAGCTGAGTAGGTTGGTGTGATCTATTGCTAGGTCTTCCTGTTTGCGCTCTAGCGCGTCCGTTCGCTCCCCTATGAGGCCAATATCTCTCTTTAAATCTGCGTGGGACCTGTCAAATCTCTTGGTCAAGGAGTCATGATGTGAGGATAATAGGGACTGGATGGCTTCTATCATATTATTATTAGAACTGCCTGACGTTCCCAGAACTTGTGTTGCTTTCTGTTTTAACAATGATCTGGACTGAGTGTCTGAGGCACTACCGGTATCTGAGTATTCATCCTCTGAACCCGGTTGGGTAGCGCTAGTACGATGCTGGAAGTGATCAGCAACAGTTCTTTTTGGTGTGGCTTGGGGCTTCTGCTTCCTTTTGTGGGCTTGCAACATCCTGTTGCTTTGAGACATAAGACTTCTTATTGGTACGTGCGTATCACTGTTGAGGGCCTGCTTGTTTCACATATGCTAATGAAGATACATTAACCGGCGGGGCCACAAACACTTGGGGTTTGGTTACATGCTGTTATATGTTGTTACTTTTAAATGGAAATGTATGTCCTCTTGAGAGCTACGTGGCCTAGAGGTCTGCTGGTCAGGGGCCTTATCTTACACTGCTGGTTACATCAGATTTCTATAAAGAAGCAGAGAAGGCGCCACATAGCATAATTCTGTGAGATAAACCAAGTAAAAATAGATAACTCAGATGCACTCACGTTTAGTAAAGCATCAAGATGTGATGCAGGCTGGGCATGCCGGAACCTTAGAGTTGTCCGGTAAAACTCTCCTCACAGGCAAGATCTCCCCCAATGCCAGATGGTGATCACAGGATAATGGTGTTGTTTTGGTTCAGGTGTATTGTCAACTCCAGCAATATCAGGTGTAGATACCATGCAGGAATGTCCAGACAAACAAAGTAGCAAGTAGTATAAAATAAAAGTGTTTATTTTAACACATTTAAAAACACAGCAACGCGTTTCTCAGTATCCAGTACTGTTTCCTCAGGCTGATAAAACTATACAATACTTGCTACTAAATATACACAAATGAGGCCAATCAGAAAGTTGTTGAACAGACACACCCTCATTCTCCTTAATTGGTCACATGATTTCACAGGTATAAACAAAACTCTTATTAGTATTTCCCATATGTATATATGGGTTAACATCATAAATATATAGTAAGTCAAAAAACATGTCTATTCATATGTATAACAACAGTATGTTATCTAGATGTATGTATAAACATCACTTTGTTGTTATCTATATATCTGTTGATGTCACTTGATATGAATAATCTCTATTAGGCTATTCCTACGATTAAACTCTCAACTTTAATATAATTGACACTCCTCTATGTTAACTACTCAAAATATATGGCAGATCATATATATATATATATAAAAACTCCAAGCACATCAGTACATGTCAGCATCCGCTTTGATAAAATGTTTGTATTCTGATGTTTGTGTTATAATATACTTTTAGTGCTTCTTGGTAGACATTACCTTAGTATCCTTAATGCCGGGCTAGAATTTGTATGTGAAAAGTAGTTATTTTAGATAGTACTTTTTCTCGATCCTAGTTTATCTGATGGCGGTGAGCCGTGACAGAATACACACAGACTACAAGTTAGCCAATAAGGGAGGTGCTCGTGACGTATTGGTTTCCTATGGGCCGTGATCACAAAGGTAATACACGCCCTCGACACTACCTGCCAATCACAAAACACCTTATGTGTTCAACGATATTTTCTGGACAATATCTGGCTAGTTGGATATGATAGCGAACTTTCAACATACAATAAATTAAAGTTATACGCTATTCATATTGGATGTGCATATGTTTAAAGATTATTTAATAGGTTGTGATTATTAAAAACTAATGTTGTTTTGTGCGTGTCGTAAAAACATAGGAATTGGCCTTTTCAGCCAATCAAATTATAGTACCATATTTATGTGATAAATTACTAAAGTGAATAAAGTGTAAAATTTTGTAACCACTGTGGTGAACTTTGTGATATCACAATGTGTTGTGATTTAATGCAAGGATTAAGATATCCTTGAAGCTTGTGGTCTATTTGTTATAAGTGTACCAGAATAAATGGCGATTATGTAAATTGCCATATAAAGTTACTGGTAATTATTAGAATATTAATAATTAATAGAAGTGCAATGATATTGCTATACTCCAATTTATAATATATGTAATTAGTGTGTATGACATAAAACGTGAGTATTTAACGTTAGTGATTGTGCTTGCTTATATTTAAGTGCATAACATAAGTGAACATATAATTTATATTTCATAAATGTATTAATTAGTTGAATGCTACTAATGGCCTTAACATAAATATGGATTTAGTAACATTCAACTAATAAATACATTTATGAAATATAAATTATATGTTCACTTATGTTATGCACTTCAATATAAGCAAGCACAATCACTAACGTTAAATACTCACGTTTTATGTCATACACACTAATTACATATATTATAAATTGGAGTATAGCAATATCATTGCACTTCTATTAATTATTAATATTCTAATAATTACCAGTAACTTTATATGGCAATTTACATAATCGCCATTTATTCTGGTACACTTATAATAAATAGACCACAAGCTTCAAGGATATCTTAATCCTTGCATTAAATCACAACACATTGTGATATCACAAAGTTCACCACAGTGGTTACGAAATTTTACACTTTATTCACTTTAGTAATTTATCACATAAATATGGTACTATAATTTGATTGGCTGAAAAGGCCAATTCCTATGTTTTTACGACACGCACAAAACAACATTAGTTTTTAATAATCACAACCTATTAAATAATCTTTAAACATATGCACATCCAATATGAATAGCGTATAACTTTCATTTATTGTATGTTGAAAGTTCGCTATCATATCCAACTAGCCGGATATTGTCCAGAAAATATCGTTGAACACATAAGGTGTTTTGTGATTGGCAGGTAGTGTCAAGGGCGTGTATTACCTTTGCGATCACGGCCCATAGGAAACCAATACGTCACGAACACCTCCCTTATTGGCTAACTTGTAGTCTGTGTGTATTCTGTCACGGCTCACCGCCATCAGATAAACTAGGATCGAGAAAAAGTACTATCTAAAATAACTACTTTTCACATACAAATTCTAGCCCGGCATTAAGGATACTAAGGTAATGTCTACCAAGAAGCACTAAAAGTATATTATAACACAAACATCAGAATACAAACATTTTATCGAAGCAGATGCTGACATGTACTGATGTGCTTGGAGTTTTTTATATATATATATATGATCTGCCATATATTTTGAGTAGTTAACATAGAGGAGTGTCAATTATATTAAAGTTGAGAGTTTAATCGTAGGAATAGCCTAATAGAGATTATTCATATCAAGTGACATCAACAGATATATAGATAACAACAAAGTGATGTTTATACATACATCTAGATAACATACTATTGTTATACATATGAATAGACATGTTTTTTGACTTACTATATATTTATGATGTTAACCCATATATACATATGGGAAATACTAATAAGAGTTTTGTTTATACCTGTGAAATCATGTGACCAATTAAGGAGAATGAGGGTGTGTCTGTTCAACAACTTTCTGATTGGCCTCATTTGTGTATATTTAGTAACAAGTATTGTATAGTTTTATCAGCCTGAGGAAACAGTACTGGATACTGAGAAACGCATTGCTGTGTTTTTAAATGTGTTAAAATAAACACTTTTATTTTATACTACTTGCTACTTTGTTTGTCTGGACATTCCTGCATGGTATCTACACCTGATATTGCTGGAGTTGACAATACACCTGAACCAAAACAACACCATTATCCTGTGATCACCATCTGGCATTGGGGGAGATCTTGCCTGTGAGGAGAGTTTTACCGGACAACTCTAAGGTTCCGGCATGCCCAGCCTGCATCACATCTTGATGCTTTACTAAACGTGAGTGCATCTGAGTTATCTATTTTTACTTGGTTTATCTCACAGAATTATGCTGTGTGGTGCCTTCTCTGCTTCTTTATAGAAATTTCTTGATGTGGATGGCCTTATACCTCGAGGAGAGCTGCCAGATATCGTTATAACCTCATCTTGGATACTATTGTGACCATTTTTGTATATTCGGGACTTTTTGTACTCATATATTAATGTGTGTATATGTCATGTTCTGTCTCAGGATATCATGTGAGAGCCTCATTGTCTGGAACAGTTGCTTTAAAGGAAGATTAGTAGAAGCCATACTGATTGAAAATGAAAACAAATTTATTTAAACAACAAAATACTTTGTTTAAGCAAATACTTGCAGAATATTTAAATATGCTACTCAGGTATGTTAAGACCACATACAGCAGGAGTGAAAATAAAGAAAACTAGTAAGCAGAGATGCAGATTCAAAAAGGAAAGTCTTTCTCTTGGTAATAACTGAAATGTAAGATTTGCACAAGGCAGAAAACAACTTGTAAACAGGTAGCAGGTTTAATGGTAAAGTCTCTCTCCTTGTAATTGCTGAGTGCAGGAAATGCACAAGGCAGGAAACAAACTTGAAGATTAGTAACAGGTTTAAAGGTAAAGGCTTTCTCCTGGTAATACCTTGTAAACAGGTGCAAAGGAAATCTTTCTCCTGGCAATGGCCAAGTGCAGGAATTGCATAAAGCAGGAAACAAACTTGTAGATTGGTAACAGGTTTAAAGGTAAAGGCTTTCTCCTGGTAATACCTTGTAAACAGGTGCAAAGGAAATCTTTCTCCAAAGAAATACAGGAAACAGGTTCTGACTTGACAAAACAGATCCAATGTGAAGACAAAAATGCAGACTAAAAGCCATCCTTAAATAGGGAGGTTTTGCACAGGGTTGGTTCTGATTAATTCCAGAATTGAGAACACCTGTGTGTTGCACAGGTGTAATAACAAGTAAGGCAAATAGTTATTTATCAGATCTTTTAAGATCCATGCTATTGCTAGAACTGGCTGTGGCTCAACATGTAAGCAAACAGAAATAGCAACCACAGAGCCACAGATTCAAATCCCCACACAGCCCTTCTTAGCAGAATGCCTCCCAGACCTTTTCTTTTTCTTTTTCGTCTGGAGGCTTGGTTCATGACAGTATATAACCCTGCTTAATTTTTTTATAGGTTACCATTGGTTTAACTTTACCTGTGGCGAACAATTATTTTGTATATATATATTGAGTCATATTTACCACATACAGTCTTAGCTATATACCCCACTCCCCAGGGGATGTGTCTCCTCTTGACAAAGTGGGATAAGGGGGTGAGGATATGACCCACCTGTGGTACCAGGTGGGAAATGGTAGGGAGAGGGGACAAAACTCACAGCTGCTGAGGAGGAGCGATTTTGAAGTGTCCCAGGGTGGTTGGACTTATCTCAGACACAAAGTGTATATGTAATGGTCCTTCCTCCCTTAGGTAAGACTCTATCTCGCATATGCAGGTGGTGGAAGTTGTTTATGAAGCAGGCTAATGTTTAGGATATGAGTAGCAGTGCGTAGTACTAAAACTTTTTACATGCAATGCAGCCAGATATGGTAAATGGGTTATGCTGCTTCAGCTAAGTAGCTATGGTAGATCTTAAGGCTGTGGTGTTTTTTATTTTTATATTTATTAGAAGCTAATGTCCTTTCCTCTCACGGGTTTGCCTGCTGAGGCTTCAAATCCTGGGGTAAGATGACTAATTGGAAGTGTGCAACAATTATTTTGTATATATATATTGAGTCATATTTACCACATACTCTTTATGATAGCGCCCCTATACTATACTCTGTTTGGGTATTTTTTATTTTGGTTACATCAGATGCAGGAAAGATAGGGTCTGCTTGTTTAAGGGGTGTACTCTGTGTAGCTTTTAGCCCCTATTCCTGAGAGCTTGCCAAAAGGCTGCAACAGTCTTAGCTATGTACCCCACTCCCCAGGGGATGTGTCTCCTCTTGACAAAGTGGGATAAGGGGGTGAGGATATGACCCACCTGTGGTACCAGGTGGGAAATGGTAGGGAGAGGGGACAAAACTCACAGCTGCTGAGGAGGAGCGATTTTGAAGTGTCCCAGGGTGGTTGGACTTATCTCAGACACAAAGTGTATATGTAATGGTCCTTCCTCCCTTAGGTAAGACTCTATCTCGCATATGCAGGTGGTGGAAGTTGTTTATGAAGCAGGCTAATGTTTAGGATATGAGTAGCAGTGCGTAGTACTACAAATTTTCACATGCAATGCAGCCAGATATGGTAAATGGGTTATGCTGCTTCAGCTAAGTAGCTATGGTAGATCTTAAGGCTGTGGTGTTTTTTATTTTTATATTTATTAGAAGCTAATGTCCTTTCCTCTCACGGGTTTGCCTGCTGGGGGTAAGATGACTAATTGGAAGTGTGCAGCGGGCCGCGGCAAGCAACTTGGGCAGAGTTCCAAGAAGACAAGATGGCGATTTTTCGCGCCACTAAATCTCCGCTCAAGTTAGGCACTTTAAGCTCTGGGGCACTTACCGCAATGGTTCTTCACCTCTCCCTGGCTTCCAATAGCGGCGTTTTGCTGGTAAGTCCTCTGTAACCCTCTGTGGGGGCACAAGCAGAGCTATTTGCAGGAGGAAATTGCGGCGTCTCACAGGTCCCGGTATGGCCACCAGGAGTAGATCGCGCCCCGTGCACTACACTCTGCTGGTCTCAGTTCGGTGCACTAGATCTCCGGTATGATACCACAAGTGTGGCTGATGCCTGGTGAGTCAGTCGGGCTGTGCACTATCTGTATGTCTCTTGCCCGGTCCGCGGGCCCTTCCGGCTTCCCGAGTCTGTGTGAGCTGAGGGCTCAAAGCACTCTCCTCTTTCCCCCTCTCAAAAGTACACAAAAGTCCCAGAGTGGGTACCCTCAGCCAAGGGAACGTTAGGACAACAGAAGGGACAATTTACAAAGCTTTTTATCCCACTATATAGAGTTTGAGAAAGATTTCTCTGCAGAGCTCCACTATGTCACGTCTGCTTAGCTAGGCAGTTAACTCCACCCCCAACCTTATTCTATTATGAGGTAAGTTAAAAGCACAATAGTAAACCAATGCAGAATGCCTCAAAAGAGATATTAGGGGCACCGTCGCAGAGAATACACCACCGGAAAACTGCTAGAGTCCTGACGCATTTCAAAGTCTAACAGACTTTTATATCAGAGTATAAGCGGATAGGATATATATATATATATATATATATATATATACACAGTATATATATATATATATATATATATATATCCACAGCAGAGGAGGTAATAGAGCTAAAATTCTTCTTCAGAAAGAAGCAAGGTGGATTTATGAATTGGAGACTCTGATCCCAAAGGGACTAAACGTACAAACAGGATGGCAATGCTTTCTATGAAGAGCTCATTGGTATGGGCATCTATTTGATTCCATGGGAGTATGAATGATCCAGATCCATATAATGAGAGTTCCTGATCCCATTCCCCCCTCATTTTGTTCTTTTCTTTTTTTCTTCCCTTTCCTCTCCCTCCCCCCTTCTTTTTCCTTCTTTCTCATTTTTTTTTTTTTTTTTTTTTTTTTTGTTTTTAACTTTTTAAGTATATTTTTTTATTTTTATGTTTCCTTATGTTTGTTTTCACTATATTAGTTAATTATTTTCACTTTACCACATACCAGGAGCTCGGTGTAGATCCAATAGGGTCAATGCTGGATCGGCCTTACAATTGGTGATTTTGATCTGGACAGATAGCTCAGCATGCTAAGGCACTGTGGCTGAGCTCTGTAGCAACCCAAGGATTGCAGGTTCAATCCCCGGTGACGTCCACTCAGCCTTTTATCCTTCCAAAGTTAATCAAATGAACAGCGCCTTGAGACCCTTACAGGTGATTAGTCGCTCTTTAAAAGTACCCCATACATATATACATGGATTACAGTTGGTGATGGGTCACCTATCAGATAGATCTTTAATAATCAAGCAGGTTCAATTTCATTCTGTGCTCTAAATATGTGGCACAATGGGACATTTAATGATGTTGGCTGTTTGCCATATGCTGTTGATGGTATGATTCTACTGAGTGCCCTTATAATTACTTACAATCACAAACATTGGTAAGCTATGCAGGTATGGACGTATTGGTCCTAGTCAGTTACATAGAGATATAGTGTTGTGGATTTTGGGTCTGTTTATTTAGAGGTAACTCCCAGCTATCTTACTAGGTTGGCTACTGGGTCTACCACAGTGGGTGTAAGGTATTGACATCTCCGAGTGGGTGTGACTCCTACATATGAATATGGCCAACTGTAATTGATGATTTATACATTGATTATGCTTTGTGGTAGGTGTTTTTGGTTGCTGTTTATGTATAGATAATAAGTTATGTTGGTGTGGGTTGGGACACCTCTCAATCCTATTTGATTCTGGGGCCTATACTGTGTCCACCCCTAGGTTGGATGTAACATTCCCAATGTCTCCTATTATTTCCCAGTGGGTGGAATACTTCTATGAGGATTTTGTCAGCTGTTTGTTACGAACAATGCAGACACACCTCCATACTCCGTTCTAAATAATGTGAATGGTGAATCTGATACTAAGGTAGGTCGCGTGACAAATGGACCAATTAGAGCACAGGGTTGTGTAAATAGCTGTGGCGTGCTCGATGTTATTAGGGATAATAATATACAGACTGATCGGTATGACAAGTATCTGGACGGCCAATCTGCATTGTCCACCTGGGTGACATTGAGCTCATGGTATAATTAGAGTTTAGGTAACTCCTTTTACTTAATACTATGAAAGTTGGATCTAGAGATGGATCATATTATGGGATATAAGGAATGTTTTTGACATGTTGTGCACATGAGTTTTGAGGATGGCACATGATCTGTTTTGATTGTTTGTGCTTTGGGGGTAGGTGAAATAGGCTTATAAATGTTTGCTTTTTGCATTGTTTGATTGTCAGAAGAAGGGATCATTTGTATCCCGAAACGTTACACAATAAAAAAGAATTGATTTTAAATGACCCCCTAACACAACAGCCAATACCCCAGCACAAAATACCCCCTAACCTTCTAACTGTTAACCCCCCAAGACCCCTAACCTAACATCATTTAAGTTACAAAAAAAAACCACTACCATTAAAAAAAACATTACCAGAAAGAAAAAAAAAACAACAACCAGTAAGACCTATCCTAAAACTAAAGTCAACTTAAAAAACTAAAACTAAACTAACACTAAAACCTTCTCTAAAAATTGCCCAGAAAAGGGCATTTGTAAGGCAGTGCCCTAGTTAAAGTGATTAACTATTTTGCATAAAAAATCCCTATACTAAAACCAAAGTAATCCCCACCCCCTCAAAAAAAAACACTATCTTTAAAAAAAACTGTTACAGGCACATAATTTATTCATGTTTATAATGCTATATAGTTTAGCTGTTAGGGAGTTTATCAATAAAGGTAGTTAGTCCAAATGAAAGAAAAACTGCTTTACCGAATTTCTTAATGAATATGTTTATTTCAATGTAATGTTTTATTATGATATGTATTAATAAAGATAATAGTCTCAAATAAATAAATGAGAAACCAAGTAAAATTACAGTATATGCTATTGTGAAGGTTATAAAATTGTTTATTTGCATACAAAGAGAGAAGCGCTCTACCAGGAACGAACAACAGCTCAGTGGCTTGTTCTATGGTGATTTACCACCCGGAAGCAGCCTCTTTTAGACCAGTGTGCTTTTCACAGAAGAAAACTTTCCTGAAGTATATCAGTCTGATCCCGCCAAGTAAGGTCAGTCCAGCCCCGAAATACCAGGCAATTCTCCTTTGAACAAGGAACATGACAACCCCAGACGATTGTTTCGGCCTTCTATGGGCCTCGTCAGTGAGGTGCAGCCACATTCCTCTAAGCACACTGGGCAAGGAGTCCACGTCTGGTTTCCCCCATCACCCATAGGGAGACTTTCCCAGGGTCATAATAATTTGCATACAAAGAGAGAAGCGCTCTACCAGGAACGAACAACAGCTCAGTGGCTTGTTCTATGGTGATTTACCACCCGGAAGCAACCTCTTTTAGACCAGTGTGCTTTTCACAGAAGAAAACTTTCCTGAAGTATATCAGTCTGATCCCGCCAAGTAAGGTCAGTCCAGCCCCGAAATACCAGGCAATTCTCCTCTGAACAAGGAGCATGACAACCCCAGACGATCGTTTCGGCCTTCTATGGGCCTCGTCAGTGAGGTGCAGCCACATTCCTCTAAGCACACTGGGCAAGGAGTCCACGTCTGGTTTCCCCCATCACCCATAGGGAGACTTCCCCAGGGTCATAATAATTTGCATACAAAGAGAGAAGCGCTCTACCAGGAACGAACAACAGCTCAGTGGCTTGTTCTATGGTGATTTACCACCCGGAAGCAGCCTCTTTTAGACCAGTGTGCTTTTCACAGAAGAAAACTTTCCTGAAGTATATCAGTCTGATCCCGCCAAGTAAGGTCAGTCCAGCCCCGAAATACCAGACAATTCTCCTCTGAACAAGGAACATGACAACCCCAGAAGATCGTTTCGGCCTTCTATGGGCCTCGTCAGTGAGGTGCAGCCACATTCCTCTAAGCACACTGGGCATGATCGTCTGGGGTTGCTGTGTTCCTTGTTCAGAGAGGAATTGCCTTGTATTTCGGCACTGGACTGACCGTAATAGGCGGGATCAGACTGATATACCACAGGAAAGTTCTACTCTGTGAAAAGCATTGCTGGGCTAAAAGAAGTTGCACCCAGGTGGTAAATCGCCATAGAACAGGCTAACAATGGTATTGAGCTGGTTGTTCGTTCCTGTGAGTGCATTTCTCTCTGTGTGTATTTAGTCTTCCTATGGGAAAAAGAGGAAACCAGACGTGGACTCCTTGCTCAGTGTGCTTAGAGGAATACTGCTACACCTCACTGATGAGGCCCAATGAAGGCCGAAACGATCGTCTGGGGTTGCTGTGTTCCTTGTTCAGAGAGGAATTGCCTGGTATTTCGGCACTGGACTGTCCGTAATAGGCAGGATCAGACTGATATACCACAGGAAAGTTCTACTCTGTGAAAAGCATTGCTGGGCTAAAAGAAGTTGCACCCAGGTGGTAAATCGCCATAGAACAGGCTAACAATGGTATTGAGCTGGTTGTTCGTTCCTGTGAGTGCATTTCTCTCTGTGTGTATAAAATTGTTTATGTCTTATGACCAGTCTCAATGGTGCCAATATTCTACTTGTGTTTTAGCTCAAGGTTATAGAATTTTCTAATTATTTATGATGTAATGCCAAATAATAAATACCCCTTTTCTGAACTAATAAGGGGGCAGAACATTGTATTTGAACCAAAATGCTGTCAGGACTGTCTGGTTTGGTATAATATTTATTTATAAGCAAGCAAAATTAAAGTATTGTAACTCTGCAACATTTGATTCATATTTTTAAATTTTCATTGTATTTATTTAGCAAAATACATTTTTCTTTTTGTAATATTATACTGCATATTTCTACAATAAAAATATACAGTATATTTACACTTTATTATCTCACGCCTTTTTCTATATATATTTTACTCAAAATCTTTCAGAAGATATGAGACCATTTTAATTTATATAATATTAGAGGTAGGTGCCTGGAATTTAGATTTCAAAATAACCTTTATCTAGTCTAGGGCAATATATGTAGAAAAAGGTACGAACCGTTACAAACCATATCCTAAACAAAAATGCCCTGAAAAGGGCATAAGTGATATAGCGCTTTTGCTAAAAAAATAAAAATATATATCCTAAAAAAAATGCCTTGAAAAGGACATAAGTGATTAAAGGGACACTGAACCCAAATTTTTTCTTTCGTGATTCAGATAGAGCATGCAATTTTAAGCAACTTTCTTATTTACTCCTATTATCAATTTTTCTTCGTTCTCTTGCTATCTTTATTTAAAAAAGAAAGTCCAGAACCCTGGACAGCACTTGTTTATTGGTGGATGAATTTATGCACCAATCAGCAAGAACAACCCAAGGTTGTTCACCAAAAACGGGCCGTCATCTAAACTTACATTCTTGCTTTTCAAATAAAGATACCAAGAGAATGAAGATTTGGTAATAGGAGTAAATTAGAAAGTTGCTTAAAATTGCATGCTCTATTTGAATCACAAAAGAAAATTATTGGGTTCATTGTCCCTTTAAGCTCTTTTGTTGAAAGAAAAAAAACAAAAAACTATCCATCTTCTATTCAATGCTTCTTTTTCTGTCTGATGTCCTCTACATACAGTCACCACAGCACACTGTAGCTTGAATGTGAGGTTCCCACTTTTATAGGGGTGCTCTTGCATTTCTATTAGCTGACTTTTGATTTCTTAGTCCAATCAGACAATAAAAAAGCTTTAATTATATTGGCTGATTTGAATAAGAATTAAAAAAACAGCCAATGGGATATCAATCACAATCATTTAGAAAAGTGTATCTAATGATTTTCTACAGAAAATGCCCATTAAAGACTATTTAGATTTTAATACATAAATCATTTGATAAACTTTTCTACAGGACTGTGATTGACCTTGTAGTTATAATATATATATATATATATATATATATATATATATATATATATATATATATATATATATATATATATATATATATACAACATATGAGCATATATATTGTTCATAATGCCGTTTTATTTGTGCTGAGATGTGCAGAGATTATAATGATATATTTAAAAAATAATATTTTGAAGTAGCCTAGAAGGTGTAGAATGTGTAGTTGTATGAGTTTTATATTCAATATTCTACCATAATCAGGTTTAGGGAAAAACATATGTAGTAGATTCATTATTATACTATAGCTTACATGGAAATTCTTTATCTGCTAAACAAAAAGCACAGATAATTGTATTTGTTCTATGTTAAATTGATTAGATTCTACAGTGTACTTGTAATCATAGGTGTTTTTGCACCACAAACACACAAACTGACTTTAACATTCAATTAACCTCTTTGATTTCCCCCTTTCTTTTTATATGTGAAGAATAATTGTATTTAAATACATTTAAGTGAATGCTTTGTTGCTGCTTTAATTTTATTAGTGGGTATTTGGCTTTGCCAATTCTTACTTTTCTCTCTTCTTCCCCTATGAATGTGTGCCCCCCCACACATTATTCCTTGAGATGCTACATCTTGTTAACCTTTTAACGCCGTTATGCCGTTCTATTCCGTCATATTTACACTGGGCTTTAAAGCCGTTATGCCGTTCTATTCCGTCATATTTACACTGGGCTTTAAAGCCGTTATGCCGTTCTATTCCGTCATATTTACACTGGGCTTTAAAGCCGTTATGACGGAATAGAACGTCATATCAAACGGCTGTCCTGAAGCCTTCTGCGCTTCAAGGACTTGATCGCGGTCTGGAGGGCGTTCCTAGGGTTGTAGGGACGCCCCCCAGATGCGATCCAATAATTGAAATCTCGCGATCGTATGCACGATCGCGTAGTTTCAATTTGTCTACATCGGAACAGGTGTTCCGATGTAGACACTTTAACCCTGTCACGAAAGGGTTAATCAGAAATAAGTAGACAAGCAATATTCTAGTGTGTTTGTTGATTTTTAAAGGGACACTCATCTTTTTTTTCTGTAAGGTTTACATAATTGAATACTAATAACCAGATGGTTCCATATATATATATTATTTATTTTTTTTGCAAGATATTAAATAAAACTGAAATATGATGAGATGTATGAAGCTATTATTTCCTCCTGCACTGGCTGGCTTTTTCAACAGTGTATTATTGCTTATGTTGCCATGCAGAAAATGTGCAGCTCATGAGGTGACACTTCTTTTATAGGGACTTTGATCTTTACTACTTTGTAGCATAGAAAGCTATACAATTGTCGGTTTGCAGCATTCTTTGTTCACACAGTAACTAGTAAAGCTGACTTTTGTCAAAAATAACAACCAACATTCATTTAAAAAAACAAAACAAAAAAACAACTAATTTCTCAGAGTTGCTCTGTACATGATCTTATAAAGTTATCAGTAGTGATCTTTTAACCCCTTGAGTGCTAATGACGGCTCTGAGCCGTCACAGAGTTTCCCACTCTGGTGCTAATGACGGCTCAGAGCCGTCCCTAGCACTCTCCCACCTTGAGGGAGATCTGGGGACTCCCACCCGCTCCTACACCGTCGACCTGCATAGTAACAGGCTTCGCCGGGGCTTCACGTTATGCGCGGTGACGTCACGCGCAACTTTATTTATACTTAACAATGTTAAGTATAGGAGAAGGGGGCATGCTGATTAGAAGCCTGTATCTCAGGCATTTAAGCAGCTACAGACGCCCAAGACTAACCATTGGAAAGGTAATTGTATAACCTTTCCAACAGTGTAAGTCTTGGGGATCTGGGGGAAAAAGAAAAGTTAAAAAAAATTGTTAAAAAAATAAAAAATACAAAAAACCTTAAAAAAATCTTAGCACCCAGGTGGGAAAGTGTTTAGCACTCAAAGGGTTAATATTGTCAATTTGAGGTCAATTTGATTTTAGAAGTACATTGGAAAGTTACTAAAAAGGTATGCTCTATCTGATTCATGAAAGTTTAAAGGGACAGTCTAGTCCAAAACAAACTTTCATTATTCATATAGGGCATGTTACTTTAAACAATTTTCAAATTTACATCTATCACAAATTTTGCTTTGTTCTCTTGGTATTATTAGTTGAAAGCAAAACCTAGGAGGTTCAAATGCTAATTTCTATGCCCTTGAAGGCTGCCTCTCATCTCAGGGCATTTTGACAAATTGACAGTTTTTCACCACTAGAGGGTGTTAGTTCCTGTGTTTCATATAGATAACACTGTGCTCATGCACGTGGAGTTTCTAGGAGCCAGCACTGATTGGCTAAAATGCAAGTCTGTAAAAAGCACTGAGATAAGGGGGCAGTCTGCAGAGGCTTAGATACAAGGTAAACACAGAGGTAAAAAGTATATTAATATAACTGTGTTGGTTATGCAAAACTAGGGGATGGGTAATAAAGGGATTATTCTTCTTTTAAAACAATAAATATTCTGGTGTAGACTGTCCCTTTAAGGGCTAGATTACAAGTGAGCCACAGGTGATAGTTCAGGGTGATTTATCTTGTGCTCTGGCTCACCCTACGAATAATGCACAATCTGGTATATAAAAGTGGATGCTTAAAAACTAGAGCATCTTACTGTGGCTTAAAGGTCTTTTTAGCATGCCCTATATTTTTGTGTAGTACAGGAGGCCCTATTAGCAAACTATTGTGCTCATATTTTGATTTGAGTGCTGCACTCAAGCTCAGTTAAAATTCTGTAAAATTTACTATAGCAAAAAACTATATGGATATCTCCACTACTTATTCACCATTAGCTTAGCGCTTCAGTGATGTCATAAATTTTACTGTGAGCCCCCATAAAAGTCTATTATGTAAGGGATTTAGTGCACCCATGCTATCTGCATGCAGATGTTACCATCCCCTAAACCAGGCTTCTTCAAACTTTTCCCAAGACCCAGCGCAATGATACCACATAAAATCACAACCCAAATTTTACACGTTGGGGCTGATTTATTAATGTCTGGAGGACATGATCCGCTGTAGCCGGACATCGCTGAATGCTGACAGCATACACTGTAAGCATTTAACATTGCACAAGCAGTTCTGGTGAACTGCTTGTGCATTGCCGCCCCCTGCAGATTCATGCCCAATCGAACGCTAGCAGGGGGTGTCAATCAACTTGATCGTACATAATCGGGCGGATTGCAGATTGCAGCTTCAGAGGAGGAGTAGGAGTTAAGGAGCAGCGGTCTTAAGACCGCTGCTTCTTAACTCCTGTTTCCGGCAAGCCTGAAGGCTCACGTGGAAACAGGGGTATTTGGCCCCATTCAGGCCATGATAAATCGACCAACATTTCTGAAGTAAATACAGCAAGAAAGCTGTAATGTTTGGCATAGTGACTAAAATGTGTGCATACTTTATTCCTAATTGTAGTCAAACTTGAAAGTGTTGTAAAAAATAATAACGCACACACCACACACTCTCATACAAGTTGCAAATTACAACACACACTCACTCTCACACAACAACGCACACTCACTCTTATATAAAACATACACTTTCAAGGGAGAGACTGAGAGAAGAGAGAGAATAGGAGGAGAGTCAGAGAAAAGGGACAGAGGGAGAGAGAGAAAAGAGAGGACAGAGACAGAGATAGAGAACAGATGGTGAGAGGGTGGGAGAGAGAACAGAGGGGAGAGGGTGGGAGAGGGTGAGAGAGAGAACAGAGGGGAGAGGGTGGGAGACAGAACTAAGGAAGAGGGTGGTACAGAGTTCAGAGTATATGGGAAGAGAGAGGGAGAAAGAGAGCCAAGGGATAGAGAACAGAAGTAGAGACAGGACAAAGAGGGAACAGTGCTTGCGACCCAGTAAACATGGTATTGGGACCCACTAATGGGTCCTAACCCATAGAACCTTGCCCTAGACTATTGCTTGAGGGATACAAAATAACTTTGAACTTGCAATATCAGTGCAAAAATAGAATCGCCATTGATGTCACTTGAGAAATGTTAACGCACAACAGCCCTAATATTTTTTAACTCTACTTGTTATTAAGGCCTGAATCTGAATTCCATGTTATGGTTTCAATTACTCATAATGCCTCAAAACCACCACCAAAGTCAAACCATTGGAAAACTTTAATACAAATTTAAAAATCAGTATGAGTTTTGAATAAACAAGATATGAGCATTAAAGGGGCATGAACTCCAACAGGTTTCTTTCATGATTCAGATAGAGAATACAATTTGAAACAACTTTCCATTTTACTTCTATTATCTAATTTGTTTAATTCTCTTAGTATACTTTGTTGAAGGAGCAGTAATGCACTGCTGTGAGCTAGCTGAGCACATTGGCATATACAGTATGTGCAACCACCAATCAACAGCTCCTGCAGCATTGCATATTACATTAGGCAATTTTTTATGTTCAGTTGGTAGATAGTGGGGATAACCATGAAATAGCCAAATATTTGGTTTTAAGATTATATCTATGTTGAGAATACGAAATGTTACTAGTGCTATAGTTTTTCTACAAAAAAAGGAGTAATATGGGCACTGTGATATGATAACATTAAAGAAATAATGAGGTTTCAAACTTGGTGCTGCCCCTTTAAAATTAGTTATACGAAAAATATTCAAACACAAAGATAAATGCAATCTATTACGACCACAATTGTTGAGAAACTATGCTCGCATAATGGAAAGATTACACACACACTTTCGCTAATTTATGGCATCCTAAAACAAACAAGCCCAGGGTATATTCCACAATTCCTAC
Organism: Bombina bombina; assembly: GCF_027579735.1. Lineage (NCBI taxonomy): Eukaryota > Metazoa > Chordata > Amphibia > Anura > Bombinatoridae > Bombina > Bombina bombina. Next base: position 207,656,184 of record NC_069506.1, read on the forward strand.
TCAACTGGGGCTCAGAATTAGATATTGAGTTTTCATATAAAGAATCTCTTAAAATATTTTGTAGCATGAAACAATCTTCAATCTCTTGCAGAATTTTAGAATTGAATTATAAAATATTACACAGACGGCACTTTACTTCAAGCAGAAATATATCCTACAAGTTCAAATATATGTCAGAGGTGCAAAGCAGGAATAGGAAATATGGCACATATATGGTGGAAATGACAAAAGTTATTTCCATTCTGGGAAACTATAGCACTACAAAAAATTGGAAGAAGAACAAATAGGGGATAGTAAGCACTTTTTCAACTGTACTATGCAAGAGGTAACGATAAGTTAAAACTTAACTTTAAGAATAATCTTTTAAAATGAGGCAAAAGAATCTCTCACCAATTTACCCACCACAAATAACTCTGTATTCCTGGTTGATAACTGGAAGCAACGGCTTCAGGTGCCAGGAGCAACCTACACAGTGGTCTTATCAAAAGGAACTTAACAAATGCATTTCAGCTTCTAAACGGGTCTTTATCAATGTGTGTATAGTTTTGACAAACCCAGCCCTTAATAGCATTGCCTTTTAAACCCTTTTTCATAGTGTGTCAGCCTATTATGTAATCTGTCTAATACACGCCCCCAAGTGAACCTCTCCTATCCATCACCGGTTCATCAAAGGTGCGTGGCTGTCATCACTATGTATTGATTGGGTCAGAACCATATAACGTCTAGTAACCAATCGTGCAACGTCTCCAGTACACACGTGACTGTTGTATGCCTATTGATTGGTTCTAGTCTTGCTGACATTATCAATATGTAAAGGCTCATGATACTTGCTGGTGCAATATTCTTAAAACCAAATCTCACATTGTACCCCCAATAGTACATCTTATAATACCATAACTTTCCTAAACTTGGTGTGCAAAGTTGGGAAACAATTTATCGAAAGGTGAGAAGAAAGCTCTTAAGGAACTAACACAATGGACTGACGTCCAGATAAAACAAAGTGACAAGGGTGGTAACATTCTAATCTGGCCAACATCTATGTATGTAGAGGAAGCCAAAAAGCAGCTATAGTAACAGTAAAAATAAGAAATGCCTTTTTTGTAACCCCACAGAAACTTTTTTGGAGCAGTACAAAAAATTAGTAGGCTCCGCTTTTGCAGAAGGTCTCATCGACCAAAAATAATTTAAGTTCTTGGAAGTTAAGCAACCTAAAGTAGCGACCCTTTATTTGCTGCATAAGATACGTAAAAATATGTCCTGCCCACCAGGAAGGCCCCATTGAATCTCTAGCATTTGGTCTTTGACAGAAAAAGCAATCTAATATGTTGATGCTAGTTTACGTTACATAGTTGAATCACTTCCTTCAAACACTAAAGACACCATGCACATATTGAATAAAATTGACAAAATAACAATTACTCCAGAACCCCTATTAGTAATGTGTGATGTAAACACTGTACACAGGTATCGACACACAATGGGGAAGCAAGGCAGTTTCATACTACTTACAGAAAAATTACGCCATGTCAAATGAAACTAAAGATTTCCTTGTAAAACTCTTAGGATTTGTTCTAAATCCTAATTATTTTGTTTTAGACAATAGATTTTATCTACAAGTGTGTGGAACAGCGATGGGGACATCATATGCCCTGACATACGCCAATATATATCTGGGCTGGTGGGAGGAAACGGTTGTGTTTAATGAAACATTTAGACACTATATATGGCACATATCCCACTGGTCCAGATATATAGATGATGTCTTCTTTTTTTGGAATGGTCCCAAAGAACTTTTGCAAGCATTTGTTAAGCTGCTTAATATTAACCCTTTTGGTTTGTATTTGATCACTACGGTTAATGAAAAGAAGAATGAATTCCTTGATCTGGTAATTAAGAGGGTTGATAACCACATAGAGACTGACACATATAGAAAACCCACGGCTACTAATAACATCCTGTGTGCCAGTAGTTATCACCATCCCTCAACAGTTATGGGGGAATACCTCAGAATAAGAAGGAATAGTAAAACTTTGGAATATTTTCAGAAAGCAGCACAGGACCTAAGAGAAAGGTTTCTTTTGAGAGGCTACTCAAGAAAGTCCCTAACAAGAGCATAACATATAGCTATGAATAAAAACAAAAAAGAGCTATTAATCCCTAAACAACAGAGTAACACAAATCCCCTTTGATTTATCTCAACTTTTTCCCCTCAAAGTGCACAAATATCAGACATCTTAAAGAGGCACTGGCATGTCTTGAAAGCTGATAAACAATTACTAATCCATTCTCCCATACAAACCTTTATTTACCTTCATAAGAGCAAATAATCTTAACAATTGTTTAACCAAAAGTCATTTCGACAGAAATGCAAAGAAACCTCATTTGTATAAAGGATCTATAGCTTGTGGTAATTGCAAAGTGTGCCAGTATATGGTGAAAAAAACAAACCATTGTTGATAGATTCCAAAGCAAGTGGACAATTAACAGTCATATCACTTGTAAAAGCACTTATGTAATATACTGTGTGTCTACCAGGTGTCTGGGTAAAAGAATGATGGAAGAACTGAGTTACATCAGCACGCAAAAAAAATGTTGAGAAAGACAAAAAGATCACTAGTGTAGCAAGATATTTCTTACAATGCCATAATGGAAACACTATTCCCTATAAATGCTGGGGCTTAGAGAAATTAAGATCAGGTATTTGAGGAGGGGACACAAAACAATTGTTACTACAAAAGAAAAAAGATGGATTTTTAAATTGAATTCAGTCATGCCCCACGGCATGAATGAAAACAATAATTACTGGGTATTCCTATAATGATGATAAAGTAATGTGATTTGGCAATGATATACTGTACACCATTACGCATAGATTATAAATTGTTAAGACCACCATCTCTTCTGTGCTCAAACGTAGCAGTGTTAGTATTTTGCCAAAAAATAACCAAAAAAATCAACGATAAGAAGTAACATCTAGATTGTACATTCCCACAGGAACAGGGCCCTAAATTCCCCCTGTATTTGTTTGTTTGTTAAACTTGTCTGGTGTCTTTTATATTTTATTGTACTGTACTTTTATCTTTGTACCCATGGACAGCGCTATGAAATCTGTTGGCGCTTTAAAATAAATAATAATAATTATAACATGTAATGCACTTAAAGTGCCATAAAACATGTTGAGATCTGTACATATTGTAAAAGGGCTAATTAATTAAAAATAGTTTGCATGAAAAATTGCTGGCAAGTATTATTAATAAATAATACAATTTCTAAACTAACCTTTGTATGGGACAGTAATACTGACCAATTCAAAATCACCATATGGTATGTTAATTTATATGAGATACCGGACCAAGGAACAAATGAAAATTAGTGGATCCAAATGGGTGATGTCCTACGGCTAAAATAGATGTGACGATTGTTTGGAAGTTTAAGTGATAAATTTGACACCAGGCACCGTCACTCATATAAGCTTCACTGAATCGGATCTATGGGAATTCTTATTTTGATTATCTAACTATTAACTGAGGAGGATATGGTAGATTAAGTGCAATGCATTGTCCCAGTATTCCGAAATAGCAAGCCCTCCCATATTGATAATGTCAGCAAGACTCGAACCAATCAATATGCATACAATGATGCTCATGCCCATTTGACAAGTCGATGACGAATAAGCTAGGCTCATTTTGCGGTGTGTACTGGAGATGTTGCATGATTGGTTACCAGACATTATATGGCTCTGACCCAATCAATACATAGTGATGACAGCAATGCCCCCTTGATGAACCGGTGATGGATATGATAGGTTCAATTTTTGGGCATGTATTAGAGAGATCATGTAATAGGCTGACACACTATGAAAAAGGGTTTAAAATGCAATGCTATTCAGTGCTCGGTTTGTCAAAACTATACACACATTGAGAAAGGTCCATTTAGTGGCCAAAACGCGTTTGTTACGTTCCTTTTGCTAAGACCACTGTGTAGATTGCTCCTGGCACCTGAAGCCGACGCTTCCAGTTATCGTCCAGGAATACAGGGGAGTGACTCACAGTGGTTCTTATCTTTTTAGAGTTGTTTGTGGTAGGTAAATTGGTGAGAGGTTCTTTTGCTTCATTTTTAAATATTATTATTAAAGTTAAGTTTCAACTTATAGTTACCTCTTGCATAGTACAGATGAATCTATCGGCTTACTGTTACATTCATTTTATGAAAGAGTGCTTACTAGCCCCAGCTGCCCTTCTTCCCATTTTTCGTAGTGCTATAGTTTCCCAGAATGGAAATACGTTTTGGCATTCCCACCATATATGCACCATATTTCCTATTCCTGTGTTGTACCTCCAAGATAAATTTGATGATTCAACATGTAATACAGTCTATCACCTATTTGCAGTACATCAGGGTGCTCTGAAACTACCCACTAAACTTTTACAGCTAAGGATCAGTTGTGGATGAAAAGCCGATAGTCCGAGATTGCCATTGGTCAGAAACTCATCACGTGACCCAGACGTCACATTCATGCTCCAAGTGTACAACCAGGTGAAGACTGACTGTGCGGCATGCTGGAGAGGAGACAGGCAAGCGGAGAAAGTGTAACTTTCAAATTTCTGTGAGTCCTCTTATGAACGAATATTCTTAGCAACTGCATTCTTTGTCTTATTACCTATGGCATATGGGGCGGTCTTCAATAACACTAAGGAGTGGCAACATATATTTGCAACATCTTAATGGTGTACACCACTAGCAAGACCGCTTAGGTTGCACGGACACTTGTGTATATGTGATACTTGAGTTCCTCACATAGCGGATAACATTGGATTGCATCAAAATACCATTACTAACTGTATAGTGCTACCCAAACAGGGTTACAAAAGACATTATTTAGTTCCAACACTGAATCTTATCCGGAATCTATATAGCAGAAATATTTTTTAACAGTACATCCCTCAGATTTTATCTAGTAGTTTTAAACAGATTTTTTCATTGTACACCACCAGTGGTATTTTATTTAATTTAATTATTTTCTTGTTGGGTAGACCAATAAAATTGTGAATTTTGATAACATATTTGTGTGCGAATATTTGTCTTTGTAGTTGTGGAATGTACGTGGGGGTTAAGGGGATAAGTAATGTTTGCATTATATACAATATTTGGGGCAACAAGTTCATCTTAATACAATGAATTCTTCCTAGCCAAAATATATGTTTAGAGCGCCATCTTGACATATCTGCTATTATAGTATTATATAGGGATAGATAGTTATAGTTGAGGCTCATCAGTTTTACACTTATTTGAAGTGGCATGGGAGAAGAAAGAAGGAAAGAAAGAAAGAAAGAAAGAAAGAAAAAGAATGAAAAAGAAAGGAAGTAGGGAAAGAAAGCTTTAAAGTGAAGGTCAATTTAGATGAATCGGTCCTTGGTTTTTATTAATCCTATTAAAGACAAGGGCACTTTAATTCATCAAAATTGACATTTCACTTGTTTTCGTCGGAAACCTCTTCATATGTCAGAAATGATGAATCCGGCTTCCTCCAATCACGGCTTCTCCCCTGGGGGAATCATGGTCTGATTCAACGCTGTTATTGGAGGAATCCGGATTCGTCATTTTGCACCCACAAAGAGGGTTTGCGACGGGCGGAGGAAGCACTGCAGTAGTTGTCAGGATTAAAAAGTAAGTATTTGAAGAAAACGAGTGTAATGACAATTTTGATGAATTAAAGTGCCCTTGTTTTTAAAAGGTTTATCAAAAACTGGGCACCGATTCATCGAAATTGACCTTCACTTTAAAATTATTGTGATGATGAATAGGGATTGAAGGCATCATTCTCTAAAGCTGTTTGTTTGAGATTACCTAAGAAGTCTCATCACTATTGAAAGGTCCGTCAAAGAATTTCCGAAAAGCAAATTTTATCTCGATTGCTGTTAATCTCACTGCACAGGGTTCTGGATGAAGGAAAGAGACAGTAAATAGTTTAAATGAGGATTAAAATAATGGCGTGTAACCTTATAATTTATAAATTCTCCTGTGACATCATTCACTACCCCATAGACAATTTTGTTCTGCATTATTTAACAACTTAACTATGAGACTCAACAAATAATTATTTTGAAATACTCTGAAGGTTTTTGAGCAGTAAAAGTCTTAAACCTGCAAATATTGTAATTCTGTTAAAGTAAATTATGGAATAATGTTCCATTTTACTTCTAAATCCCCCTATGATTTAGTGTCTGTAGCTTTTTACTCTGAAAGAAAACACTGATTATAGACACTGTTGTCTACATAGGAGAAAACACTAACCAAAAACAAATGCAAACAAAAATAATAACAAAAACAGTATTATATCTTAGCACTGCCTGATCATTGTTTTCAGTCTTGGAAAGAACATGTCTTCAGCCTTGCTGTATTGTTTAAGTAAGTGATGATAAATGGTGTTAAAAAGCATTATTTCTTAGGAAGTAAATAAAAGCTTTATGACCTGGTCTTAAGAGTATCTACTAGGAATCCTCTGAAAGCACTATCCGCACAATGATTTATGAGTATTACCTTGGAATTTTGCTGTGTGGAACCTGATGTCCTTGTGGAAACAATAACAATTAAAATAAAGATTTAACTAGAACAAATAATTAGCACATGGAAATAATTGTTAATGCTGGTAAACAAATCCTTAGATAGAAGATGCAACTAAATGCAAGGTTAGATACTCCTGCCTGTGGAAAGTGGATGCTGCATTTATCAAAATGAAATACAGGATTACACAGGAAGAACAATGTCATTGCAAGGGTAAGTGATAGAGACATAATTATGAGTGAAGTGTAAGGCAAGCAGCAATCACACTAAGTGATGTCTTAAAGAGCTTGAATGTGTAGCAAGGAGGGAGGAAACTGTCATGTGACCAATGAAAGTAATACAGAACAGACAGTAAAGAAGTGGAACATAAAAAAACATTTGCAACAATTATTGTATGAGCTACATACAAGTGATTTTAAGATATAGCGTTATGTTATGCATTATGTATATAATAAAGCCTTAAAGGGGCATCATACTCAACATTTTTTCTTCCATTAAAATGTTTAAAGGAAATATAAGAAGATTGCAATATACATTCATTATTTATTTTGCCTGCTTTTGCTGTAAAATACCTCAGAAAAGAGTAATTGTAACAGTGACTGATTAGATTACAACACAAACTTAATTAAGTCTGTATCAAACTAGCTACGTAAAAAGACCAGTAACATGGATTCTACAAGTTATTTTTCCATTATCTCTGATGCAAACTTGGATTGCATGACCCCTCCACCATAGGGCAAACGCAACTGGTTATTTCCCCTACATAGGCAACTTGCAAGATCAAAGACTGTATAACTGAGCATCAAGCTAGCAAAGAAAATCCTCTTGTATTTTTAAGTTAGACTCTGTGGGTCCAATTGGTAGGAATAAGGAAATTTATTACATAACCTTTTTTATAATAGGTATAGATAATCAAAGAGATTTATTTAATGAAGAATTTTGTGGATTTTTTTAATGTGATACCATTTTCCCTATGGGGGGGGGGGTGGTAATACAAATCGTATTCCTATTTGTTAATGTGATATATATATTTTCAGTTTTTTTTCTCCCCCACTAGGTGGTGCTATTCCTAACAGTTACTCGTGTGGAGCTAGTGATCACTATTTTGATGACTATTGGGTTAATTGGGAGGAGCATATGATCTTTAAAGGGATAGTAAACCCAAATATTTTATTAATGATTCAGACAATGCGGATTAGGTCCGCCAGACCTCGCTGAATGCGGAGAGCAATACGCTCTCCGCATTAAGCATTGCACCAGCAGCTCTTGTGAGCTGCTGGTGCAACGCCGCCCCCTGCAGACTCAACCCGATCGTACTCGATCGGGTTGAATTCCGGCGATGTGTGTCCGTCTGCTCAGAGCAGGCCGACAGGGTTATGGAGCTGCTTCTTAATTGCTGTTTCTGGTGAGGCTGCAGGCTCGTCAGAAACACAGGCCCTCAAGCTCCATTCGGAGCTTGATAAATGGGCCTCAGAGCATGCAATTTTAAGCAACTTTCTAATTTACTCCTATTATCAAATTTAATTCATTCTCTTGGTATCTTTATTTGAAAAACCAGGAATGAACGCTTTGGAGCCGGCCTATTTTTGGTTCAGTACCCTGGATAGGGCTTGCTGATTGGTGGCTACATTTAGCCATCCAATCAGCAAGGGCAACCCAGGTTCTGAACCTAAAATGGGCCGGCCCCAAAGCTTTTATTCATGCTTTTTTCAAATAAAGATAGCAAGAGAATGAAGAAAAATTGATAATAGGAGAAAATTAGAAAGTTTCTTAAAATTGCATGCTCTATCCGAATCACAAAATAAAAAAATTGGGGTTACTATCCCTTTAAATAGTTTTGCTTAGTTCAATACTGTATGTGACATGATAAAGATCTCTTGACTAAAATGTTGTCTTATTACATTTTGGAAACAATATATGCCTATTGATGCATTTGATACAAATGCTTTGTTGTGCAGGGCCCTGGCAACATTGCACCAATCTTTACTACACAGTGCTGTACATATTTGTGATTTTAATTTATCCTGCAGCTCTGTCTTTGTCAATAGAGGTGCACATCTGATTTAGGCTTATGCTTTTGAAAATGTATATGCACCCTATAAATAATTCTTTGCAGAGGTGGTAAGCAGAGGTGGTAAATTATGAGTGTAACCCCATGCTTCAAGGCATATTATTATTAATAATAATAATAATAATAATAATAATAACAACAACAATAATAATTACAAGCAATAAAAGGCACATTAACATTTTATGTCGTCTGTAAATTGTCCTTTTTCTCTTCTGTGTAAGCCAATGTTTTTGAACTTGTTTTTCTTCTTTTACAGTCTTAATAAAGCTTGTTTAAAAAAAAAAAAAAAAAAAAAAAGGCACATTAAAAGTAATATACAAATAAAATCATGAATTACTAATGGGCCTCTCTCCCTGTTGACACATACAATCTAATGGATGTATTACAATTTCCTAGATAAGCATTTTCCAACATTTTGGGGTGTGATAAGCCTTTATTAAAAACTAAAAAACATTCCCGTGTTTTGTAAATGTGATATGCTTCTCTAAACAAGTTCTTGTTTCAGGGAGCATTTAAAGGGACAGTAAGTACATTGAAGGGACACTGAACCCAATTTTTTTCTTTCATGATTCAGATAGAGCATTACATTTTAAGCAACTTTCTAATTTACACCTACTTTCAATTTTTTTTCATTCTCTTGCTACCTTTATCTTAAAAGCAGGAATGTAAATCTTAGCAGCCATTTTAGGTTCAGCACCATGGATAGTGCTTGCTTACTGGAGGCTTACATTTACCCACCAATAAGCGAACATTACACAGGTTCTAAACCAAAAATGGGCCGGCTCCTATGCATCACATTCCTGCTTTTTAAATAAAGATAGCAAGAGAACAAAGAAAAATTGATAATAGGAGTAAATTAGAAAGTTGCTTAAAATTGCATGCTCTATCTGAATCATAAAAGAAAAAATGTGGGTTCGGTGTCCCTTTGAGATTATAAAATAAAATGCTTAATTTGTTGACACAGTGACAGTGGGAATGCTTTTCCACAAGAAATACCATTAAAAAAAAAAAGTAAATTTCATAATAGAATTAAATTGAAAGTCTCTTTAAATGGCATGCTCTGTCTGGACCATAAATTTAATTTTGTGTTTTATGTCCCTTTAAGCAATTCAGGAAGTAATATCAATAGGCATTTGCAGACATGGGAAATAACAGAAAATGATAGGTTGGGAAGTATTATTATCCACTTGGAAATTGGACTAAAAGTCAAGAGCTTAGATGAATAAACATATTTTCAACTGATGAATGATGTAAATAACCTTAGACATTTGTATTTTGCCCACAATAACGTTGTCTTTGTTTTACCATTTTGATTTTTTCCATGACTTTAAAATACCAATTATGTATATTTTGAACAAAAACATTATCAAAAGAGTTTAAAATATATTACACGTGCATCCAGCATTTCAATTATTTTTTAGCACGTATTCTTTCGATCTTTGGCTCCTGTTTTGTATTCTCTAGAGACATCTTATTGTCAATGTGTTATCAATGGATTTTGCAATGGAAGTAAAAACAATTGTTAAGACTTTACAATCTCTCAGTTCTTTCTTGTGACAAGATTGGAGAGCCCAATACTTTAGGCTGAAGAATCACCTATTGATTTTCCCAATAGACACAACACATGCTCTATTTAAACTGAAAACTGCAACTCAGGAATTCTTCAGAAAATTGAAAGAGGCATAAACACATCCTGCAAAGAGAAAGGGGCATGGCATGCTTAAACCCATAAGGAATGGAACTGCAAATGAAATTAAGCAATGGATGGGGGAGCAATAATATATTGATTGACTGAATAAGCTAAATGAAAATGATGGACCTTTAATCTTTACTGTAAATATTACATTCTCTACATCTGATGCCTGTACTGTTAGTGTTGTCTGATTGTGTAACACTGATCTCTGGTGGTCACAGATAGCCTTTAATATTTATTTTGCTTTAAATGTCTTATCATGAGGATGTCCTGACAAGTTCACTGGGTGTTAGTCAATACTTGACAGACACTGAGAAGAGATGTGAAGACTACTGTTAGCTTATTCTGTCTGGAACAGCCAAATCAATAAAAAATGTAGAACTGTTTGAGCAAAAAATGGAGCTATATTAATGATATGATTATGCTACACTAAGATCTATGTCTAATTCCCTGTAACAATTCTTAGAAAATATTTATTAATTCATCATAATTATGTATCCCCATATTAAAATGGGGCTTCCCATGAACAGAGGGTTGATTTAGGACAGGTTATCAAAAGTTCATTAATCGTGGTCTATATTTGTCTCCAAAATAACTTTCAATAATAATCCTGACAAGTGTTGCTATAATAATTTAATTATAGCTGACATTTACCCTTTTTTTAGCCTTTAAAGGGATATAAAAGTAAATAGTGTACTGAAGCTGTACTTTTACAACATACTATGATAGCACACTGCAAAATAAGTTATGTTAAAAAGCCCCCTTAAACCTTTTTATCTAAGACATCAGCAACCTGAGTGCACACCAGTGCTGATCTCAGAGACTAGACTGGTAGTTACTTCTTGGTGCAAAGACCTATCACATTTTCTTGCATAACAAGCAAGATCATGCACAAAGGCATATGTACCAATCAGCAGCTAAGCAGGCTCTTAAACTGGAAACTGTTTCACACTTTTATTGCAAAGAGTATTACAAAGTTATTCTGGGCCTGTACATCCCAAACATACTGTTGACTTGCGTGTACCTATAATTATTATCCTACATTAATGATAGTTCAGGACTGCCTTTTCAGCAATTATAATTGACTCATGTATGACTCCAGATAGTATACAAAGGATCTGCATCTTCTGCATTTCAAAACCACAATTTCATGGAAAGATTTTACTGTTTAACAAAATATTATAACTGTAAGACTTAGAAACTTTACATACTTGTCTCAATACTTGTGATTTGATCACTTAATTTAAAGGGACATTAAACTTCAAATGAAAACATCCATAAAAATATTTAGTTAAAATCTGTTTATTCTCAATATTTATTTTGGAAACACTTCCAGTAATTTCCCTCTGAAAATAAAATAATCACTGCCCTCAGAGAGGCATTAGAGCTTCCCGCAGACTACAAGTTCCAGGACCCTGCAATAAGCTTTACATTGACAACTTACATTAATCCATATGTATATAAGATCATAATTGGGACCAGCAAAG